>NC_079195.1:26052465-26402465 GCF_029499605.1 Hyla sarda
AGACCACCATTGGATGCTCTTATGTACTTTCTTCAGATGTTGCTTTGGATTCAAGGACTAGTAACCCCCATTAAATACCTGTAGTTGTATACATAGGAGCTATATGTTCCTCTTAGATATGCGGTAGCTATTTGCTTGTGTTTTATTACTCCATTGATTGATTGGGTGGGCTTCCCATTTAGGGACCCTCAACAACAAAATGTGTGCTTAGGATTATTGTCTCCTGCTCGGGTAGACCCACTAGGCCTTCACATCGCATTGACAACCCATAGATTTTAGTGGGAAATGTGTAATAAAAAATGATCCGTTGTTGCAGGGTTAGGGTTGACCACTGAGGTTTCCCGGCATTGGGACACCATGTGATTATTGAGGGTTCTAGCAATAAGATGCCTTGTGGTTACTGAGGGTCCCAGCATTAGGACGCCATGTGGTTACTGAGGGTTACTTGTGATTACTGAGGGTTCAAGCAATGGGACACTGTGATCACTCAGGGTCCTAGCAATGACGCTCAATGTGATTACTGGGCCCCACAAATGGGACACCATGTGATTACTGAGGGTGAAGCAATAGAACACCATGTGGTTACTGATAGTCCCAGCAATGGGACACCATGTAATTACTGAGAGTCCTAGTAATAAGATACCATGTGATTACTGAGGGGCCCAGCTAAAGGACAACATGTGATCACTGAGGGGCCCAGCATTAGGACACCATGTGATTACTGAGGGTGAAGCAATAGAACACCATGTGGTTACTGATAGTCCCAGCAATGGGACACCATGTGATTACTGAGGGTCCCAGCAATGGGACACCATGTAATTACTGAGAGTCCTAGTAATAAGACACCATGTGATTACTGAGGGGCCCAGCTAAAGGACAACACTGGTTCACTGAGGGGCCCAGCATTAGGATACCATGTGATTACTCAGGGTTCCAGCAATAGGTAACCATGTGATTACTGAGGGTCCCAGCAATAGGTAACCATGTGATTACTGAGGGTCCCAGCAATAGGTAACCATGTGATTACTGAGGGTCCCATAAATGGCACACCATGTGATTACTGAGGGTCCCAGCAATAGGTAACCATGTGATTACTGAGGGTCCCAGCAATAGGTAACCATGTGATTACTGAGGGTCCCAGCAATAGGTAACCATGTGATTACTGAGGGTCCCATAAATGGCACACCATGTGATTACTGAGGGTCCCAGCAATAGGTAACCATGTGATTACTGAGGGTCCCAGCAATAGGTAACCATGTGATTACTATGGATCCCAGCAATAGGTAACCATGTGATTACTGAGGGTCCCATAAATGGCACACCATGTGATCACATTATCATCTGAGATCGCTTCTAACTAAAAGACTCTGAAGATGCCTCCTTCCTTCTTGAAAGGGATTAACCGGTTTCCAGTTGTTCCTTCTGAGTGTTAATTGTATGGACTTAGTTTATTGTGTTTATTTTTCTTCGTTTTCTAAGTTATCTTATTTCGGGATGATACTTTAGGGTCTTTTGAACCAATTACAAGTTTCCCCCTCGAGTTTTGGTCACACATCACACAATGGTTTCAATCAATACTGTATGTTAAAGGGTCCTTCAATATACAATAGGTTCTTGCTGGGGGAGGGTGGGAGCCGAAAGTGAAGTCCTGTTATGGTCACACACCATACAATGGTTTCCACCTACAATCATCCTCCCAAAACGAATTTATATTGTATTTTGAAGGACCACTGTGGGTTCTTGCTATGGGCAGTAAGAGCCAACGGTGAAGACCTATCCACTATGGATAAGGGGCAGTCCTGAACCCTTTATGGGACCATGCACATCTACAAGTGTGGCTTCTGTGCACCTACACATCTGCCTCATACAATAGCCATGTGCTCTGTTCATACAAGTTGTAAAGGCATCAAAAAAATAAATAGAACAGTATGTTACCACTAATACACATTATATATTCTTACAAGACTTCATTAACAAATACATTTACAATTCGTCTTGTCACACCTACCTCCCAGCTGCATCATTGTGGGCGCACCCCAGCTCACGTGGAGCCATATCTAGATTATACTTCAGATGCCTAAGTGCAATGATCTTATATTTTTAGGATGAGAAGTAGATATCAAGATGGGAGTATCAGGCAGATCATCCCCACCTAAGAGTGGCCAAACAGGTGTAGATGGATAGACTTCTCTTGTGCACTTTTAAAGGAGTTATCTAGGATTAGAAAAATAGAATTTATTTATTTTTATTTTATTTTTTTTAAAGCATCACTCCGGTCCTCATGTTGTG
This sequence comes from Hyla sarda, assembly GCF_029499605.1. Classification (NCBI taxonomy): domain Eukaryota; kingdom Metazoa; phylum Chordata; class Amphibia; order Anura; family Hylidae; genus Hyla; species Hyla sarda. The sequence continues at coordinate 26,054,755 of NC_079195.1, forward strand.
TGTGTTATTGCAACTAAGTTCAATTGAAGTGAATGGAGCCAAGTTGTAATTCCCCACAATACCCGAGGACAGTGTGACGCTGTTTTTTTATTTTTTATTTTTATTTGTATTTTTTTTTTTTTTTTTTTGGGGGGGGGGGGATGGCGGTACTTTTCCCTTTTTTTTATTCCTAAATAACCCCTTTATTTTAGAATTTTACAATTTAATTAACTAAATTATTATAATTAAATTATTATAATTATATAAGCATATTTATGTAAAAAAATTACATTGCAAGCATAAAAATAGCATTTATGAATGTACTATTGTAATTTTTATTTTTCTCAGTTGGTGTTTTTTCTCTTTCTCAGGTCAAACAGCTTTGCACATCGCTGTCATGCGGCAGAACGTGGCGATTGCTCAGGAGCTGATCAGGAATAAAGCGAATGTGTGTTCGGCCCGGGCAGTCGGCACTTTTTTCCAACATAAACCTAATTCCTTCTATTACGGTAAGAATCTGCTTTATGCCTAATAATCATATGCAACTCCCTGAAAGATCAATGTGTTATCGTGACGACAGACTACAATAACAAACCATGTGTAGTCTGATGTTGATACAGTTATTACTACTTTGCATCTGTCCTCTACTTAACATGAAGTAAGGGATATAATGTACTAGCGTGTGACTGCAGGATCAGACTACACACGCAGTGTTTCCCAACCAGTGTGCCTCCAGCTGTTTCACAACCAGTGTGCATCCAGCTGTTTCCCAACCAGTGTGCCTCCAGCTGTTTCCCAACCAGTGCTCCTCTAGCTGTTTACCAAGCAGTGTACCTCCAGCTGTTTCCCAACCAGTGTGTCTCCAGCTGTTTCCCAATCAGTGTGCCCCCAGCTGTTTCCCAGTGTACCTCCAGCTGTTTCCCAACCAGTGTACCTCCAGCTGTTTCCCAACCAGCGTGCCTCCAGCTGTTTCCCAATCAGTGTGCCTCCAGCTGTTTCCCAGTGTACCTACAGCTGTTTCCCAACCAGTGTGCCTCCAGCTGTTTCCCAACCAGTGATCCTCTAGCTGTTTATCAACCAATGTACCTCCAGCTGTTTCCCAATCAGTGTGCCTCCAGCTGTTTCCCAGTGTACCTCCAGCTGTTTCCCAACCAGTGTACCTCCAGCTGTTTCCCAACCATTGTGCCTCTAACTGTTTCCCAACCAGTATGCCTTCAGCTTTTGCAAAAAAAAATATATATATATATTGTTATGTATGCACATATTCATTTTTTATACTAAATAATATCATTTATTTATTGTTTTCAGACTTTTTTTAAATTATTTTTTCTCTACATTTTTAAATACATTTTATTGTTTAGCCCATCAAGGGAAACCTTTTTAATAATAATGTGTTAGCATATTCCTGTACCTCATAAACAGAGTCACTGCTGTTAGGGCCCTTATGACAGGCATTGTAAAAGACAACTCAGGGGGGCTTTCAAGGTCCCAGTCACTGAAGGTAAATAACTCTCACCACTAACATATATTCCAATATATTTGTTTTTTATCCAGACCAGTGTAAAGGAAAAGTTGGCCAGTTGCCCATAGTAACCAATCAGATCTTCTTTTACTTCTTTAATTTTTACATTTTTCAGCTAAAAAAAAACACAATCTGATTTGTTGCTATGGGCAACTGGTCAACGTTTTCTCAGCACAATGTTTGACAAATCTTCCCCCACAATATATAGACAAACCAGTGCAGGGACCTATTTATCTTAATTTACTGGTGATACTTGTCCAAAAACACCACCACAAAGTCCTAACTCGTGTAGAGGGTTTTCCCAGGTTTTAATAGGGTCACAGGGAAATCTGGTGACCAGATAGGAGGGTGGACTGCGACTAGGGATGAGCGATTCAAATCTGATGAATCCGAATTTGTTAAGAATTTCAGGAAAAATTCGTTTTGCCACGAATGCGAATATTGCTGCGATTCTATCGCTTGAATCGCTTCATTAAACTCCATTTAGTGCAGTCCAGGCTGTCCATCTAAAACAGCGGAGCCACATGTGATGACATGGGGCTAAGAATTCTGGGAAGGCGGGAAAAAGGGTAGACGGGATGACCCTGAATCACATGCGGCATGCAGCCTATCAGCAGCCAGTCACCCCTGTGATGTCACAGCCCTATATATTCGGAAGCCATATTGCGGCCAGTCAATTCAACCTTTCACTGCAGAGAGATTGAGAGGGACAGACAGCGCTGTGTGTTGCACAGAAGAGCTTTCTTCCAGCAGTGATTCACCTCCTAGTCAAGTCAAAGTCCTGTTGCACAGAGAGAGGGAAAGAGAGCAGTGTGTGTTCTGCACAGAAAAGCATTCTTACTGCAGTGATTTACCTCCCAGTCACTGTCTACAGCGTTCTTTTACAGAGAGGGACAGAGAGAAGTGTGGTGCACAGAACAGCAGCGATTCCGCTTAAGCACAAATCCTACCTAGAAGCACTGAAAGGGAAGGGAGTGAGATTGAGAGAGAAAGTGCAATTTTGGGTGTAGTACCCAGCGTCTGTGTGCTGCAGTGTGTTCTGCTGGTGTTGTGCACAAATGCGCTACAGCCTCTGTACCTCTGTCCTATGCGGTTCCCTCCCTCACAGAAGTATCTTATGTTGTTGGTTCAGCTCCACTATTTAGTGAGGACGATCTAAAGGGCAGTCAGCAGCAACTGCCCATCCAAGAATTGGAGGAGACATCCGCAGCTTCCTACAATAGGCGGGCAAGTAGTGATGAGGAGAGTGACATGGGAGGTGGTGGTTTGAGCATTCAGGCTCCTGAAGCAGACACTGTTGAGTAACCTGAGGAGGACATCAGTGATGTGCAGAGACTTGTAGATGATGATGAAGCCGATCACACTTGGGAGCCGGGTGCAGAAGGGGCTTCATCATCATCAGGAGAAGAGGGTTGCAGGCGGCCCGTGAGGCAGCAGCTGAGCCAGCAAGGTGGTAGCATGGTTGGCAAAAGTGGAGCGAAATGTGCCCGGGGTAGACTACCTGCTTCACGACAGCCTACCTTCTCGGGAGGTAGTGAAACAGGGATTCCTGGAGTCAGCAGCAGTAGCAGTTCATCAGTGCGGACTGTTGGTGGGAAAATCAGCTACGTGGCGGTGTGGCAGTTTTTCATAAAGCATCCGGAGGAGGTTAACATGGCCACATGCAAGATGTGTCGGCAGAAGGTGAAGTGTGGCAAGGGTCCCAATGTTGGCACCACAGCCCAACAATATATGCAGTGTCCCCATAAAGCAGCATGGGAGAACCGTAGCTCCAATGTGGTTGTCCAACCTGCTGCTTCACCCAGCGGCACGCCACTCCCTATTTCAGCCAGCTCCACCACCTCAGCCGAAGGGAGCTGCAGATGCTCCTGCTCCTCCTACTTCAAGTCAGTCATTCCGCCAGCAATCCATTGGAGAAGCCATGTCCAGGAGACAACAGTATGTGCCCATTCATCCAACGGCGCAGCAGCTGAATGTACTCCTGTCCAAGTAGCTGGTGCTGCAGTCCCTCCATTTTCAAGGGGTGGACTCGGCACCTTTCAGAGAACTGATGGCTTGTGCCGAGCCAAGGTAGAGGGTGCCAAGAAGTAATTTCTTTTCTAAGGAGGCAGTACCAGCCCTGCATAATTTTGTGGAAGAGAAGCTGGGCCAGTCCTTTAGCCTGTCGATGTGTACCAAAGTGCACGGCAGCACCGACATGTGGAGCTGTAACTACGGTAAGGGACAATACATGTCCTTTACAGCCCACTGGGTGAATGTGGTTCCTGCACAGCCACAACACCAACTTGGACAGGTCATGCCACTTCTGCCTCCACGTTCTCAGGTCATTGGTCCTGTGACAGTGTGCAATTCCGCCTCCTCATCCTCCACCGTGTGCTCAGCCTCCACTGCACGGACAAGTCTCAGTGCCCCTCCAGTATACCATGTGTGTAGGGCACAACAGTGTAACGCTGTTCTTCACATGGTTTGCCTTGGCGAACGGAGTCACACCGGGGTGGAACTGCTAAAAGTCATTCATCAAGAAATTGAATCATGGCTTACTCCACGAAAACTGGAAATGGGAACCATGGTGACCGACAACAGAAAGAACATCTTGTCTGCGCTGCGACAAGGAGGCCTGAGGCCTGAAAAGGGCGGCCCCACACAGGAACCTCTCCCTATTTACCCCTACGAACACTGCCATTTACCAGAGTTTTTAGGTGGAAATAGGGAGAGGTTCCTGTGTGGGGCCTCCCTTTTCAGGGTGAGTAACACTTGCCAAGAAGGGAATTAATAGGGTGAAAGTAGGGCCTTACAGGGGAAGGTTTTACCCCCACCTGCTACAATGGACAATACGTTGTTCTCTTCTACCTTTTCAAGTAAAGGATTCCTGTGTGGGGCCGCCCTTTTTAGGGTGAGTAACACTTGCCAAGAAGAAAATTAATAATGCGAGAGTAGGGCCTTACAGGGGAAATGTTTACCCCCACTGGTTACAATGGACCATATTTTGTTCCCTTCCACCTTTTAGAGGTCTTTGCATCACATCAATACTTGGTGGTGTAGGTGGCTCATGCAGTTTTTTTTTTTGCACACCTTTCCTTTAGTTTGATTTTAAAAAATTAAAAAAAATTGGGTACATATATTTTATCCTAAGAATATTATTAAAAGTAAAGTTTTACATAATGCATATCCTCAATACTTACTTGTGCACACTAACACTTTTACAAAAGAGACCGTTTTCTTCTACCTGCCTCAGCTACTATTCTGATCCTGCCACCCACCTGATGCCACACATCTGATGCCAAGTTCTCCTTTTTTCACACACCTTCGTCACCGGGTACTGCCACCCACTGCACCACCCACTGCACCACTCTGTCAACGAATCACTTTCGGGACTCCTGATTCTGCTGCTTCCACCTTCAGGCTGTTTCATTCTGCCACCATATGTTCTCCTCATGCTGATGCCAGCTCCACGCTGGGTCATTCAGCCACTATATGTTCTCCTCATGCTGCCGCCACCTCCACGCTGTGTCATTCAGCCACTATATGGTCTCATCATGCCATATTTATTCTCTTAAATTTTGATGCCATATGGTCTCCCTGCTGCCACATCCCTGTGGCAGTGATTTTAATAGCGATGCCTGTAATCTGCATGTCATACTGAATAACAATATTATTTCACTAACACAGCACACTCCCTATGCATGTTAGGACAAGGCGAAGCATTCTACATGCCCATTGAGGCTCTCTGTAGGCCAGCAGAAAGCCATTTTTAAAAGAAATTTGCTGCAAATAAATTTGAAAAAAATTCGCTCATCTCTAACTGCGACAATTAAATGGTTAAACTTCTAAGACCAGAGGTTTCCCAAGTCTCTGCTTTACTGCTCTTCCAGCCCCTTCTTAAAGCAGATGCAGACAGGAAGCCACAAACTTCCCTTAAAGGGGTACTCCGGTGGAATATATATATTTTTTTTTAAATCAACTGGTGCCAGAAAGTTAAACAAATTTGTAAATTACTTCTATTAAAAAATATTAATCTTTCCCAGTACTTATCAGCTGCTGTATACGCCACAGGAAGTTCTTTTTGAATTTCCTTTCTGTCTGACCACAGTGCTCTCTGCTGACAACTCTGTCGATTTTAGGAACTGTCCAGAGCAAGTCAGGTTCCCTATAGGGATTCGCTCCTACCATAGACAGTTCCTAAAATGGACAGAGGTGTCAGCAGAGAGCACTGTGGTCAGACAGAAAGGAAATTTAAAAAGAAAATAAATTCCTGGAGCATTCAGCAACTGAGAAGTACTGGAAGGGTTAAGATTTTTAAATAGAAGTAATTTACAAATCTGTTTAACTTTCTGGCATCAGTTGATTTTAAAAAATGTTTTCCAGTGGAGTACCCCTTTAACTGCAGAAACACAGTCAAAATGATAGCAGCGTGTTTTCAATGGGTTAAAGGAGTACTCTGAAGTTAGGTAAAAAATAAATAATAGTGCAGTATATATATATATCTTGCTCCATAAGGAAACAGCACCCAACACGAGGTCCAGATAAAGTGCAAGCTACAGGGTCTTTATTGCATCAAGAGAGACAATGCAAAGTTTCGGCTAGCAAGCCTTTTTCATCATGCTTGAAAAAGGCTTGCTAGCCGAAACGTTGCATTGTCTCTCTTCATGTAATAAAGAACCTGTAGCTTGCACTTTATCTGGACCTTGTGTTGGGTGCTGTTTCCTTGTGGAGGAAGATTTATTTGGATCCAATGTGGCACACTGGGGGTTACGTTGCACCACACCTGAGCAGTCCTGTGCTGAAGTTCCTGTAGTGACTAATATATATATATATATATATATATATATATATATATATATATATATATATATCGTTTTAAAACATCTGTTTTGAAAAGTCTGTAGCTTCTCTACGTATGTCAGTTAGTAACAATATTTTCTGGTTGATCAGTTGCTCAGTACTACAATTTCCAGAATGCACTCCTTTCCGTCAGCTCTTCATTACAGTGGTCCTGCCCAGCCTACCCCTCTCCCACAACACTCATGGCAGTTCCCCACCCAGAACTGCTGCAGAATATTGCACAACACAGCAGAAGGGTCTATAGTAGCTGCTGTATTCATTTCCTGTCTACTCCTCTGCCTCTGGCATTGTTCTGCACAAGGCAGCATACGGCCACTCTTGTAATACATGGACAGCTCAAAAACCTTTGATCAGGAGCAGCATGCATTTTTCGTTCTGGTAGTCCTTTTAAAAAGGCTCAGTACGTGGAGTAAAATATGACCTCTTTTCTTGTTGCAGGGGAGCACATTCTTTCCTTTGCCGCATGTGTCGGTAATGCCGAGCTGGTGCGCTTATTGCTGCTACATGGAGCCGATGCTCAGGCGAAAGATTCCCATGGTAAAAAATCCTACATATTTCCTATTTCTTTTGCATTACGTTAATGCACAAGTCAACGTTTTATTATCTTGGAATTCAAGTTATTTCCTAGGCCACACCATTATGTGCCATGATTTCATGGGTTTTGACTTTGACACATTTTTTACTATGACCAATAAATTCCGATTGTTAACTCCCTCCAGGAAATACCGCCCTCCACATCCTGACCCTACAGCCCAACAAGATGTCCGCCTGTCAGATCTATGACCTTATAGTCGGCTACCACAAGGAGAAACATGGACCAGGGCTAGAAGAGATATACAACCACAATTACCTTACCCCATTAAAGATGGCCGCTCTGGAAGGTAACGCTGTGGTATGTATCCATATATGGGTTTTACCATCAGCCGTACAATAAAAGTAAAATTGTGTAGTGTGCAAATCACTTTACAAGTCACTATTCAGACCGCAATTCCACATTTTGACGATGCATTTTGTGTGTTTTTTTCATTTCCCAGATGTTTCAGCACATAGTCCAGAAGAGAAGACAACTACAGTGGACATTCGGCCCCATAAGCTGCTATCTCTATGACCTAACTGAGATTGACTCCTGGGATGATCCTCAGTCTGTACTGGATTTGGTAGTTTCTGGGAAAAAAAGAGAGGTATGTCATGTAATCATGTATCTATAGGTTGTGTCGTAGATGCCTAAAAGGGCAACTCCATCTCTAATGGGTTTTTGCCCTTAGTTGGTAATAGTCTGAGGGGCAATGTGTCTCCTTAGGTGAATGTAAGGGTCATATACATCCTGCAAGGCTACCTGGGGAAAAAGTATGCAAAACAATTCTCCTCCAGAATAGCTCTCTGGTGCCACCTGCAGAAGGGGGCCTTGAGCCTTCAAACATGACCCTCTCATTGTTAAAGGGGTACTCAACCCCTAGACATCTTATCACCTACCCAAAGGTCTGGGGACCACTGCGATCTCGGCGGCATCCCAGCAGCACCCCAGAGATCCGGTGCACGGAGCAAACTTCGCTCCATGCCGGATGACTGGCGATACAGGGCAGAGGCTTGTGCCGTCACGGTCACACCCTGCTCATGTCGTCAGGGCCATGCCCCCTCAATGCAAGTCTATGGGGGGGCATGACAGCCGTCAAGCCAACTCCCATAGACTTGCATTGAGGGTGCATTGCCGTGACGACACAAGCCTCTGGCGCGGCATCCGATGCTCTAAACAAACGCTGGGTGCAGCAGGGACATATAATATTCATTAACCTGAGCATTTATTACTGTTTTTAACAAATATCTTTATTTCTTTCCAGGCACGGAGGATATTGGACTTATCTCCCGTGAAGGAGCTGGTCAACAGGAAGTGGCAGAGGTTTGGCCGGCCATATTTCTGGACCTTGGGTGCACTTTATATTGCCTACATGATCATTGTGTCTCTAGTTTGCGTAAGCCGACCTCTCAAACCGAGAACAGACAACGCTACAAATCCCAGGGATATCACTATTATGGTGCAGAAGACCCTAAAAGTGAGAACCTTTAAACTTTTGAGAATTTCCTAGAGATTTTCTTCTAAAATACTATAAAAATGTCCTTCTATGGTAAAATCCTGTATAGATTATAAGGTGATTGTACATTGGGGGAGATTTATCAAATCCTGTCCAGAGGAAAAGTTGCTGAGTTGCCCATAGCAACCAATCAGATCGCTGCTTTCATTTCTCAGAGGCCTTTTCAAAAATGAAAGAAGCGATCTGATTGGTTGCTATGGGCAACTCAGCAACTTTTCCTCTCAACAGGTTTTGATAAATCTCTCCCCGGTATGTTTTTCTCTCCATTCACATCGATAGCCATTGGTTTAGTTATACATAAGAGTAAAAGGAAGAAAAGGGAGTAAACAATTTATGTAAAAATTATACTGCAGCCTTCGTGAGGTGTAAAATAACCAACTATTTCATACTCACCTTGCCTGATTCAGTGGCGGTGCTCTAGTCCACCTTGGTCCTATGCATACCATGTTGATGTCCTGAACCCACTGCAGCCAGTCACTGAGGTTTTTACACTAAAGACCAAACAAGTTGTTATATCTTCTATTAAAAATTGTCCTTTATAATAATACCGTGTTTCCCCGAAAATAGTACCTACCCCGAAAATAGGCCCTAGCCGGATTATCGGGGTGGGCTGCAATATAAGCCCTACCCCGATAATAAGACCTAGACCAGTGGTCTCCAACCTGCGGACCTCCAGATGTTGCAAATGTTTGCAACATCTGGAGGTCCGCAGGTTGAATACCACTGAACTAGACAATGCCCGGGCTGCAAATATTAAAAAGCAATCTTTAACTTACCTTCGTCCTCCATTCCCCCGTTGCTAAGGAAGCGGCCTCGCTGTCCTCCGCTGTTCTCGCTCACCGGCCGGCTTCTTACATGACAGTCGGCTCAGCCTATCATCGGCAGAGGCGGGACATCGCTGCGGCCGGTGATAGGCTGAAGGCTCTGAGACGTCACAACACCAGGAAGCAGGAAGAACAGCGGAGGGACCATGAGGCCGGTGCCTTAGCAACGGAGGAACGGAGGACGGAGGTAAGTTAAAAATTGCTTTTTAATATTTGCAGCCCGGGCACAGGAATAGATACAGCGCAATGGCTGATAATTATTTGGCAGGGGGGGGGGGAGAGAAGCTGTGCTCGCGGGTGACAAATGATCAGTACCCCGATGTGGGGATTGTGGGGTGCAGCGCTGGGCTGATAAACCGGCGGGGGGGGTTAGGGACGTTGGGGGGCATTTACACCCCCCCCATTATCATCATGTGATATGCGCAGCTCGCGCATGTCATATGATGATAATGGGGGGGGGGGGTAAATACCGTGGAACCGCCATGTTGTTCAATGTGCATATAAATAAGCCCTACCCTGAAAATGAGCCCTAGTGTGTTTTTTGGGGCTAAAATTTATATAAGACCCGGTCCTATTTTCGGAGAAACACGGTATATTAAAAAAAATACACACATACTTGCGCTGTCTATTGCATTGTGAAATGTTTTTTCTTATTGGAAAACCAATAAAAGTAAAAAAAAAAAAAAAAAAATACACACAATCAATACAAGATGTTCACACAAATACAGACAAGACAAGCTAGTGCAATACCCCCTTAAGCGATAACCACAACAATTGTATTAACTAGCAGCACAATAGTAATATAAAATAGTCCCAAACTGGGAATGTATTCACACTAAAGTGTATGGAGCAACAGGTATATATGGCACAAATATATTTCCCTAATAGGCATCACCATATAGCAAATAACCTAAATTAATTCAGAGCTACTCCCATATATCCTAAAGTGCATAGATAATAAAAAGTAATGTCTCACCCACGCTGCTGTGGTACTGTATCCTGGACCCCAATCACTGAGGTTGCATTGTATGCAGAAGAGCCGGGACAGCGCTATATCATTCCCTTTTACATTATTGCATGAATGAGCTTTCCTAGGAACAATCATTCCTGATAATCGCCCGTGTAAAAAGGCCAGCGATTAGCCATGATCGATTGTTCATGTGGCCCAGCTGTACTATTGATCCAGCCTTGTGAAGGCTCACCAAGATCGGTACGCAAGTTGGCCCATGTAAAAGGACCCTACATAGAAGAGAGGGGGCCCCATAGCAGATATCGTTATAGGCCTCCTATTATGGCAACCGGTTTTTCCCTCCCAGGAAATAAAGGTCTGGTGTTTATTTCTCCTTTACTTTCCATGACACATGGAGCAATGCAGTTCCCTGAAGAGGAGTTCTGCACAGTTTCTTACTAACAGAAAAGGAAATGGGAACAACCAGGATGGGGCCCTCCATTTTCAAAGGGCCCAATAGCAGAGCATCTCCTGCCACTATAGTAAATATGTCCATGGTCCTGGGACTGGGGAGCACTACAGCACCAACACCCCACCCCAACCAGCAGTATGAATTTTAAATAAATTAGAATACTCCATTAAGCGTTTAGATTTTAATGAAATGTTCCGTGGCCAGACATGCTGGCCACAGGCACACTCCTTACCTGTCTCCCTGTACTGTGTCCGGGACGGGCAGCACTGCAACCCATGTATCAGCCTGCGGTCACACTCTGCCGGCCGCTGGACACTCCCTCCACTGCGTTCCTGGTTCTTCTGTTCTCTCTCACAGCCAGTGTGCACATACCTGCGTGTGTCGGCTCTCTGAAATTTAAACGGCCAGCGCACCGATAATTTGTCTCTGTCGGCGCTGACCTTATAAGATTTCCTCACTTCCCCTTGATCCCTGCCTAATCTTTGTGCCTCGCTGCCTTAGAGAAAGTGTTTCCTAGTAGTCTTCTGCCATACTGTGTATCAGTACCGTTTGCTTCATTTCCTAACCACTGTACCTTGCCGCCTGCCCTGTCCTTCCTGCCTGTCCCCGACTCCAAGTTTTGACTTACGACTCTGTGTCACGCTTTACCTCGGCCGCCATTGTGAGCAACTCGCGCTAGGAGTAGCGACCTGGGAGTTCGCCTGCCGCAGCAAGTCCGCAGCAAGTCCGCAGCAAGTCCATCTCTGCGGCAGGCTCTGGTGAACTCCAGCGGCTCCTTAGACTCTGCTCCCTGGTGTAACTTTCACCATCTCCCACAGTGGTACAGCGGTTCCACTAATCCTGCCATTGCATAGGTCATGTGATTCCACAATCTCAAAGTAACAAATAGCAGAATACTTACTTTTGATTTGAATGTAAATGAAGCAGGAAAAAAAATTAGACACAAACTGCAGGGGCCATATTCGAATTTGCGATATTTCACAAATATATAGACGAATATTCCTCCTATGTTCGTGAAATTCACATATTCGCTATGTGCATTCTCTTTTATTTTTTTCATGTGAAAATTCAGAATGAAATTCACATAGTGCGCATGCGCGATTATCTCTTTCACCTAAAAGAAGGGAGGGATTAGTGTCCTCTGACTGGAAGTGCCGATCTTCGCTAATATTTGCATATTCGCATATATTCACATATTCGAAAAAATATATTAAAAAAATAATAATAGTTGTCATTACGAATATACATCACTATATTCGAAATATTCGCGGTAATAATTTGCATTTCGAATATTCGCGCTCAACACTATACAAGATGTATAAAGCAAAGGATTTACAATCAAACTTAGTTTTTAGGTAAATATAAATGGAATATTATGTGGGGTAAAGCTGTCATTGTCCAGGTATAATACACGGCAGGACTAAAGAGGATCCTAGCTTTAGGAAAACTTTTGTCTTTAGCTTGAAGGTCACAATGCAGATCTCCAGCACAGTCTCGGGACCCATGACTCCGGTCGGTGTGTACATATTGATGTCTATAAACTCTTTGGTGACTGACACGTTTACTGGAGACAACAAGAGTACAATCACTTCATGTTTAAAGTGACAACAGATTTAGAAGTTTATTTTAAACACGCACAGTCCGTACTCCTGAGGCCTGCAATAACCAAGGGAGTTCACCATGTACTCCTTGGTTATTATAAACAAGTTGTGCTTACTGGTATACAGTATTTCCCCTAAATACCATCAATCATGTTGTCAAGTTATAAGGCCATTCCTTAGTCATATCTATTTTAGGCATTTGATTAATCCCTTATTTATATTTATTGAAAATTTAAATTTTTTGTATAGGTGGGAAGGGTAAGATTTCACTTGTTTGGTAATAGAAAGTGACAAGACTTGCAGTAGGCTGATAAGCTGTGGCAGCCCTGGTCATCACGCCCCCTTCCATTAAAGAGTACCTGTCACCAAACTAAACTTTTAATATATTGTTCCTTGTGTAATTATAAGACACTTTGCTATTTACTTGCTGTTAAAATTCTCAACCTTTATATGTTTTTAATGTGATTGAAAAAACAGCCACTAGGTGGCTCTGTTCTGTTTCCTGAGCAAATCAAACAGTTAGTGTGGTCTCCTCCCAGCCTGGCAGGTGACCAAACTCAGGAATTGTGCACGGGGCATGGTGAGGCACAACTCTCACAGGCTTCAGTGACGTTGTGCCTGCTGGGGAACGCCCACTTTCTCCTGCCGGGAGCTCACACAATGTGAGCAAGGATAAGGAGATTTTTAAAGCTCTGCATTTTTTTAAGGGCAGGAGGGGTGTTAGGAGTAATTAGGAAATATAATCTGAGTTAGTTTAGAAAATATGGTTTGATGAGAGGTACTCTTTAATGTCTGTGGCAGGGGCATGAAGGCTGTGGTTGCTTGTAATCCAGCATGGAGTGGAGTTCACTCCGTTCATGCAGATTATGGGGTGCCCCGAGAAAGCTGTAACAGCCTCACTGTTCTATATATTCCCCCAGGAAGTCAATATACTTTCTCCTTCAACTTGTCCTTGCAAATAAACTTCTCCTGACTTCTGGTGTAACCACTCATTCGCAGCACTAGTTGCCCCCAGAACACTCTCAGATCATCGTCACTTTAGGTGTTTTTTGAGATTGGGGAACAGATGATCCAGAAGGAGCCAGGCCAGGAGAATAGGGTAGATAGGACATCACTTGAAATCCTAAGGAGGTCAGTTTTGTCGTTGTTTCCCCTGCAGTGTGTGATGAGTTGTTGTCTTCTTTTGTTCGGTTGTCAAAAGTTTTGGGATCCACTTTTCTGAGAGCTTTCTTATTTCCAAGTCCTTGTGGATAATGCCACCAACTCTCTTACATGATATTCCAAGATATGTAGCAATACTTTTGGCTGATATTCAGTGGTCCTCCACGATCATGAGTGGCTTTTAGTGTTGAGCACGAATATTTGTAATGAGAATTTTTATTGCGAATATTGGCACTTCGCAATTTCGTGAATATTTAGAATATAGTGCTATATATTTGTAATGACCAATATTAGTTTCTCCCAATGTACCTTTGAGGACTGGTTCACTTTATTTCAATTACCTCCAATATTCGTTTCTTACTTGTATTTTTTTCACATGCAAATTTTTATGCAAATTTTTATGTTAATTTTTGCATGGAAAAAAAAAGTGAACGAACATAGCGAATATGCGAATTTTGCGAACATAGGATGAATGATCATCAATATATTCGCAAAATTGCAAATTCGAATACGGCCCCTGCCGCTCATCACTCGTGGCTTTCACATTTGCAGGCACAGAGAAAGGAACAGAGCTTCCCACTTTTAAAGGGGTTATCCAATAGAAATAGAAAAACACTGGCAATTTCTTTCCAAAACTGCTCCCTATCTGTCTCCAGGTTGGGTGTGGTTCGGCAGCTCAGTTTCATTGAAGTGAATGGAGCCATGTTATAATACCACACACAACCTTAAGAGACAGACAGGGAGAGGTTTTGGAAATAAATTACCTGTGTTTTTCTATTCCTGGACAACCCCTTTTAACACCCAAACAGCCAGTTTTAAAATTGACAACCTAAGGTTTAACTGTTGCATATGAATGGACAGTGTCACCCAAAAAATTGTGACATTTTATCATGGACCTCCTTTACATCTTTCTCTTGGAGAAACAGGAACCTGATTATGATCCTATGCTCTTTCACATTTAAAGGGGTATTCCAGGCAAAACCTTTTTTTTATATATATATCAACTGGCTCCGGAAAGTTAAACAGATTTGTAAATTACTTCTATTAAAAAATCTTAATCCTTCCAATAGTTATTAGCTTCTGAAGTTTTCTGTCTAACTGCTCAATGATGATGTCACGTCCCGGGACGTGAGTCATCAGAGAGCAGTTAGACAGAAAACAACAACTCAACTTCAGAAGCTAAAAACTATTGGAAGGATTAAGATTTTTTAATAGAAGTAATTTACAAATCTGTTTAACTTTCCGGATCCAGTTGATATATAAAAAAAAGTTTTGGCCTGGAATACCCCTTTAACTTTTCTGGAGGTTCTGCCATGTTCACTTTGGACCGATACCTTTTTTTTTTTTTTTTTTACCATTGGCCATGTACAACCTTCAATTTACAGCTTTCTAGCTAAATTTTTTAGGGGTAAGGCTGAATTTCAAAATACTGATCAGCACCCCTTTACTTATCAGCACCCTTGTACCTTCCTAATTCTAAGTAATGGATAATGCAAAAGATCATATGGAAAAGATTTCATATAACTTAGCTTTAACAGCAATTGTGATCTTTTATCTTCTAGGAGGCGTATGTCACATCTGAAGATTACATACGTCTAGCGGGAGAAATCATTAGCGTCATAGGAGCTATATTAATTCTATTACTAAAGGTAAGGACTTAAGTACTCACAAAGCTATTTCATGACTCACATTTTCCACCTGATGATGGTTTCCATTCTACACGACTATGTGTTGTTACACCTATGGACATTGCCGTATACTGAACACCGTGTAGCTAATAGTGTCTCAAATATTTCTGTAGATTCCGGACCTGTTACGTATACGGGAAGCAAGATTTCTGACCCAAGCAGTACAAGGAGGACCATTTACTCTTATTATGTAAGGTTCTCAGTATACTATGTATAATATAATAGATATTCACATAAGTTATTTTAGCATAAAAAGGCAATTTTTAAGGCAAAAAACAGCTAAAACGGTCACATAGTCATGGCCGTAAATGATGGCACCCTTGAAATTTTTCTAGAAAATTAAGTATTTCTCACAGAAAATTATTGTAGTAACACATGTTTTGCTATACATGTTTATTCCCTTTGTGTGTGTGTGGTGGCCCAGAAGGGGAGGTATTACCCCATGCTTCTGCTGTCCATTCAGGCATCCTCCTTTAGTGTCCCCAAGGCCCCAGCACTTGTTTCCCCATTGTAAATATGTTTTACCATGTAAAGTGTTATAAAATGTAATGTTGCTTTAGGAGTTATACCATGTGACATGTCATGTGATTGTTACCCAGGAGGTACCAGTGACCAGGTGATCCCAAGTGTGACCTATGGGCTCCCTGCTATTCTCCCCCATATAAGCCCTGGGTGGAGCTTCTCTCTCTCTTTGAGCTCTGCTCTTCTGCTGAGGTCCAGTGCAGTCGCCTAGTGTGTGTGTCCAGAGTGTTGGAGGTCTCAAAGTCCAGTCCTGCAGCCACCATCAAGTCAAGTAAGCTAAAGTCACAGCTTTATGAGTCAAGTCAAGACAGTTCCTGTCATCTATCAAGTCAGCATGGTCTGCATTCAATTGTCCAGTCCTACTACAAATCCCAGCAAGCCCTTAAGGCCTCTGCGTCACTGGTCCCCTCCTTGGACCCTGGCTGAACTGTATAGAATTTACCAACTGTCTACCCTCAGTAAAGCTACCGTTGTCCATATCTTGGCATCAGAGTCTTTATTATCCCTGTGCCTAGCCCAGGATCCAGTGGTATACCTTCGGGTGGTGATAGGCTAAACCATGCCCTGGCGTCATGAATACAAGGGGTTAATGCCATCTGCCCCTAGGGTAACAACATCTGCCCTCATCACACCCAGCTACCACATATGTATTGGAACTAAACCAAAAAAGGGAGGAAAAAAAGCAAATTGGACATAATGTCACACCAAACTCCAAAAGTGGGCTAGACAAAATTATCGGTACCCTTTGAAAATTGTGGAAAAATTTGATTGTTTCAAGCATGTGATGCTCCTTGGGGCAAGTAACAGGTGTGGGCAACATAAAAATCACACCTGAAAGCAGATAAAAAGGTGTGCCACACTAATCATGGACAACAGAAAGAGGAGAAGAGAACTGTCTGAGGACTTGAGAACCAAAATTGTGGAAAAATATCAACAATCTCAAGGTTACAAGTCCATCTCCAGAGATCTAGATTTGCCTTTGTCCACAGTGCGCAACATTATCAAGAAGTTTGCAACCCATGACACTGTAGCGAATCTCCCTGGGCGTGGATGGAAGAGAAAAATAGATGAAAGGTGTCAACGCAGGATAGTTTGGATGGTCGATAAGCAGCCCCAAACAAGTACCAAATATATTCAAGCTGTCCTGCAGGCTCAGGGAGCATCAGTGTCATCACCAACTATCCGTCGACATTTAAATTAAATGAAATACTATGGCAAGAGTCCCAGGAGGACCCCACTGCTGACACAGAGACATAAAAAAGCAAGACTACATTTTCCCAAAATGAACTTGAGTAAGCCAAAATTCTTCTTGGAAAACTTCTTGTGGACAGATGAGACCAAGAAAGAGCTTTTTGGTAAAGAACATCATTCTACTGTTTACCGAAAATGGAATGAGGCCTACAAAGAAAAGAACACAGTACCTACAGTGAAATATGGTGGAGGTCAATGATGTTTTGGGGTTGTTTTGCTGCCTCTGGCACTGGGTGCCTTGAATATGTGCAAGGCATCATGAAATCTGAGGATTACCAATGGATTTTGGGTTGCACTGTACAGCCCAGTGTCAGAAACCTGGGTTTGCTTCCGAGATCTTGGGTCTTCCAGCAGAGCAATGACCCCAAACATACGTCAAAAAGCCCCCAGAAATGGATGGCAGCAAAGCGCTGGAGAGTTCCGAAGTGGCCAGCAATGAGTCCAGATCTAAATCCCATTGAAAACCTGTGGTGAGATCTTAAAATTGATTTTGGGTAAAGCGCCCTTCCAATAAGAGAGACCTGGAGCAGTTTACTAAGGAAGAGAGGTCCAATATTCCGGCTGAGAGGTGTAAGAAGCTTATTGATGGTTATAGGAAGCGTCTGATTTCAGTTATTCTTTCCAAAGGGTGTGCAACCAAATATTAAGTTAAGGGTGCCAATAATTTTGTCCAGACCATTTTTGGAGTTTGGTGACATTACGTGCAATTTGCTTTTTTTCCTCCCTTTTTTGGTTTAGTTCCAATACACACAAAGGGAATAAACATGTGTATAGTAAAACATGTGTTACATCCTTTTCTGTGAGAAATACTTCATTTTCTTGAAAAATTTCAGGTGTGCCAACATCTACGACCATGACTGTATGTTTTTTCAGGCATTATGTTTTCGAAATGATCTTTTTCAGATGAATTTTTGTCTTCTTTTATCTTTCTCTTTTGCTACATAAGATGCTATTATACAATTTGCAAATCTGACTTTTACGGGAAGAAAAGGGGCCAAAACAGTAATTTATTTCAGCAGTAAGTAGCTGAAAAAAGAGCCTTTGCGCTTAATTTTATGGCTGTAAAATTACACCCATTAAACTTTACTCAATGGAAGTTTCCAGAAATGTTTCCATTGCTCTAAATGGAATTGGATATTAAAAAGTGTCAATTCTTTTGGACTAGTTATTGACCTCTTTTTGGGGATCCCCAACTTCCGTTTGACCATCTATTTGACCATCCATTTCTTATAGATTTCTTATAGAATTATAGATTTATTTTTTTGAATATTTCGCTTAAAAACTTTTTTTTTAACATGTACATGAGGCATGTGAAAAGTTTTGATCGGTCAGGGTCTGAGTGTTCAGACTCTTGACCAATTGTTAGAATGAGTGGGGGGAAAAGTGCGGCTGACCGAGACAATCCCATGGTAAGTTTGTCTCTCTTAGTACGATCTTCTCCCGGCTCCTTCTAGCTAGGTTGCTATCTTAACACTCAGACCCTGACCGATCAAAACTTTTGACAGGTCTCTACAACGTCAAAAGTTTTTAAAAAGTGCCCATTTAATATAGATCCATAAATATATCCTGCCACCTCCCCATTTATATCCCTTTTGAATATGGCCTTTCCTGACCACCTCACCTGGCAGAATAGGGGTCACGGTATTTGGTTTTTATGTTAGTTTGTATGTTCCAATGTCATTCTCACTTTTGTATGTCAGTCTACCAAGTAGACCAGTGGTCTTCATACAGTGGCCTTTAAGATGTTGCAAAACTACAACTCCCAACTTGCCCGGACAGCCATTGGCTGTCCGGGCATGTTGGGTGTTGTAGTTTTGCAAAAACTTGAGGGCCACTGTTTGGAAACCACTAATGTAGACTTTTTTTTAATTTATTTTTTACATTTATTTAACTCTAAATATAATTTATGGACCAACAGCATCTCTTACCCATGTCTGGTTGTGGTGACACTTATTCTAAGACTAACCAACACCGATGGAGAGGTCATCCCGATGTCTATACTCTTAGTGCTGGGCTGGTGCTACATCATGTATTTTGCCCGTGGATTCCAGATGCTTGGACCCTTTACCATTATGATACATAAGGTAAGTTGATCCCATTGTAGATAAGAAGTTGTAATGCTGCTGGTTGGCAACTACCAGCGTACCATGTGTTCTTTTTCTTACCAGCGTCGTGCAACATTCTCGGTACCATGTGTCTGCTGTGTTTCCTGGTTTTCCTATTCTGGTGTATCTGTTGCTGCAGTTTCCGTTCTGCCCACAGGGGCTATGCACGTGCACTGGCTGTGTTTTATAAAGCCAGCTTAAACTCTCTAGTGGATCCTCCTCCTATCCCTGGCTGGCACTCCCTATATAAACATCCCTTACCTGTTGGCAGTGGCCACAGGAAAGTTATGTATCCTGAACTGCTAATGTCTCTATTTGCCTACTAATCCTGTCTGCTGGTCCTACCTGTATACTGGACTTTGCTTCTGTGTTATCACCTGGACCCTGGCCTGTCTCTCCTATTTTGAACTTTGACTGTCCACCTTGATTCCTGTCTACGTGCAGCTTGTTTCAGCCAGCCTTCACCAGTAGCCATTTTGGCTTGCCGTTGTTAGTACCTGCTCTGTTAATAAACACCTTAACCCCTTAACGACAAAGGACGTAATTGTACCTCCTGGTGCCCTGGTACTTAAAGGGTTAATCCACTGGCCAGCATTCGAAAGTAAATGTTCTGAATGCTGTTTTCGCACTGTGGGGGTTGGCCACACCCCTTGTTACATCACGGCCATGCCCCCTCAATGCAAGTCTATGGGATCATCCAGCATGGTGGATGGAGGTCCCCTCACCTGCCTCTGTCCATTTCCTGGGGTCTTCTGCTCTGGTCTGAGAGCGTGCAAACCAGAGCAGAAGACATAACACTGATCAGTGCTATGCCTATGCATAGCATTGAACAGTATTAACAATCTAATGATTGCTATAAATAGTCCTCTATGGGGACATAAAAAGTAAAAAAAAAAAAAAAGAAATTTTTAAAAATATGAAAAATCCCCTCCCTTAACCAAAAAGGTTTTTTTCCATTTTACCCTCAAAAAGCGTTAAAAAAAGATTAATAAACATATTCAGTATAACCGCGTGCATAACTGTCCGAACTATCAAAATACAATGATAATGATCTCGTACGGTGAACGGCGTAAATGTTTAAAAAAAAGTACAAAATTGCTGCTTTTTTGTCACATCATATCCCCCTCCCCCCCCAAAAAAAAAATAAAATAAAACTAATAATATATATCACATATACTCAATCTTGGTACTGAAAAAAACAAAAAATCATGGCTCAAAAAATTAGCCCTCATACATCTCCGTATACAAAAAATTTTAAAAAACTATAGGTGGTCAAAATAGGGCAGTTTTAAACATAATGTTTTGTAAACAAAAGTTTGTTTTTGTTGCATTGAGGGGGTGGAGTATGATGTCACAATGGGGTGGAGTTGTGACGTCACGAAACTCTGGCCCTGTCAGGGTTCAGGAGTAACGCTTCGTGCAGCAGAGACAGGTGGGTGCTGCATGACAGATTGTGGGGGGACCCCCGCGATCAGACATCTTATCCCCTATCCTTTGGATAGGGGGATAAGATGTCTTATGGCCAGAGTACCCCTTTAAGGCCAAAATGGGCTGTGGCCTTAAGGGGTTAATCAGCCCTGCTGCGTCTGGTTGTATTCTGCACGCCTGGCCGGCTGCCTCATGTGGCACAGTGGGTTCACACCCGTGGGGCATTACAGAAGTCATGTAGGTGTCACCATACAGTCACCTTGATATCAATGTCTTTAGTAATCCCCAAAAAAATTCCTCCAAAGCCGCTGCCTCGTAATTGTTATACTTGTGTAACATTGCAAGTTCGCAAATTGTTTAGTAAATCACAATTTAGTGCAATGGTAATAAAGTGTTTGGAAATTATTATTTTTTAGATGATTTTTGGGGACCTGTTGCGCTTCTGTTGGCTGATGGTTGTGGTCATTTTTGGATATACCACTGGTAAGTACAATCCACAGAACAATTTCACAATCACGGTTATATCCTAAAACTATTTCTTCAGAATAGGAACAAATTTCAGGAGTTGTAGGAACAAAAGTTTTTGTGTTTCTCCTCTTTCCAGCCTTTTACATCATATTCCAGACCGAGGACTCCAACCAGCTTGGACACTTCTATGATTACCCTATGGCCATGTTCAGCACCTTTGAACTCTTCCTTAACGTCATCAACTCTCCAACAAACTACAATGTGGACCTCCCCTATATGTTCCACGTTGTCTACTTCAGCTTCACCATCATTGCCAATCTTCTCATGTTAAACCTCTTGATAGCCATGATGGGGGATACTCACTGGAGGGTGGCGCAGGACAGAGACGAGCTATGGAGAGCTCAGGTACAGTAAATGTTGACATTCTAGATGCATGACCCTTTTTTCTCCAGACATCTACAGGCGGAGGAACAGTCAGAACACCCCATATTAGATTGTTTGTCGGTCCCATTGGGTTTGGCCTTTGACCATCTTTTGTGTATGGCCACCATAATTTCTCAGTTAATATGGCATTTAAAAGTACTTGTAATTGATCGAGTCGGATGGTGAATTCCCTGGAAGTGAATAATATTCACGATGACCAAGCTAAATAAATTATGATTAATCATTCAGGAAAACAAAAAATATGCACCCAGCTAGAAATGTCAAATTGCTGCAAAAGTCGGCATTCCAGATGGGTCTTATTAGGCACTGAGTCTTGTTAAGTGGTCATAGAAGTTATTTCTCTGCTGACCTATAAAAGTGTATCTCAAAGGCTACTTTTTGGTAGTGTACCTTTGGTGAGAGATCATTGACTATGAGACTTGCCTCTATGATGAACTCAAAGACATTTTTTGCTATTGACAGACTTTGAGAAGGGGCATGTCCTTAGACTGAGGGAAGCTGGATGGACGGTTTGATGGAGGACTGCCACCACCTAGACCGTTCTGTCCCAGCTGTTAGGAGCCTGATCATTGTGTGTATGTGCCCTTAAATAAATACTGCTCATAACACCTCCTAACAGCCCAGACCAACAACTAATCCTCACCAGTAGGGAGGATTGGTTGATCTACTGACACGCAAGAGTAGCTCAAAAGTTTCCTTGCCAACTATCCAGACACAAGTGACCACTTCATTACACTACACACCCCTGTCTCTTCATTAACTCTCCTCCCTGCTTCTTTATTACACACCCCTGTCTCTTCATTACTCCCCCCTTCTTTATTACACACCCGTCTCTTCATTACTCCCCCCTTCTTTATTGCACACCCGTCTCTTCATTACTCCCCTTCTTTATTACACACCCGTCTCTTCACTACTCCCCCTTCTTTATTATACACCCATCTCTTCATTACTCCCCCCTTCTTTATTACACACCCCTGTCTCTTCATTACTCCCCCTTCTTCATTACACCCTGTCTCTTCATTACTCCTCCTTCTTTATTATACACCCGTCTCTTCATTACTCCCCCTTCTTTATTGCACACCCGTCTCTTCATTACTCCCCCCCTTCTTCATTACACACCCGTCTCTTCATTACTCCCCCCTTCTTTATTATACACCCGTCTCTTCATTACTCCCCCCTTCTTCATTACACACCCGTCTCTTCATTACTCCCCCCTTCTTTATTATACACCCGTCTCTTCATTACTCCCCTTCTTTATTACACACCCGTCTCTTCATTACTCCCCCCTTCTTTATTATACACCCGTCTCTTCATTACTCCCCCTTCTTTATTATACACCCCTGTCTCTTCATTACTCCCCCCTTCTTTATTACACACCCGTCTCTTCATTACTCCCCCCTTCTTTATTGCACACCCGTCTCTTCATTACTCCCCTTCTTTATTACACACCCGTCTCTTCACTACTCCCCCTTCTTTATTATACACCCATCTCTTCATTACTCCCCCCTTCTTTATTACACACCCCTGTCTCTTCATTACTCCCCCTTCTTCATTACACCCTGTCTCTTCATTACTCCTCCTTCTTTATTATACACCCGTCTCTTCATTACTCCCCCTTCTTTATTGCACACCCGTCTCTTCATTACTCCCCCTTCTTTATTGCACACCCGTCTCTTCATTACTCCCCCCCTTCTTCATTACACACCCGTCTCTTCATTACTCCCCCCTTCTTTATTATACACCCGTCTCTTCATTACTCCCCCCTTCTTCATTACACACCCGTCTCTTCATTACTCCCCCCTTCTTTATTATACACCCGTCTCTTCATTACTCCCCTTCTTTATTACACACCCGTCTCTTCATTACTCCCCCTTCTTTATTATACACCCGTCTCTTCATTACTCCCCCTTCTTTATTATACACCCGTCTCTTCATTACTCCCCCTTCTTTATTACACCCCGTCTCTTCATTACCCCCCCCTTCTTTACCCCCCTTCTTTATTACACCCCGGTCTCTTCATTATTCCCCCTTCTTTATTACACCCCGTCTCTTCATTACTCCCCCCTTCTTTATTACACCCCATCTCTTCATTACTCCCCCTTCTTTATTACACACCCATCTCTTCATTACTCCCCCTTCTTTATTACACACCCCCGTCTCTTCATTACTCCCCCTTCTTTATTGCACACCCGTCTCTTCATTACTCCCCCTTCTTTCTTACACACCCGTCTCTTCATTACTCCCCCCTTCTTTATTATACACCCGTCTCTTCATTACTCCCCCTTCTTTATTACACCCCGTCTCTTCATTACTCCCCCTTCTTTCTTACACACCCGTCTCTTCATTACTCCCCCCTTCTTTATTATACACCCATCTCTTCATTACTCCCCCTTCTTTATTACACCCCCGTCTCTTCATTACTCCCCCCTTCTTTATTACACACCCCTGTCTCTTCATTACACACCCGTCTCTTCATTACTCCCCGCTTCTTTATTATACACCCGTCTCTTCATTACTCCCCCCTTCTTTATTACACACCCATCTCTTCATTACTCCCCCCTTCTTTATTACACCCCTGTCTCTTCATTACTCCCCCCTTCTTTATTACACACCCATCTCTTCATTACTCCCCCTTCTTTATTACACATCCCGTCTCTTCATTTCTCCCCCCTTCTTTATTACACCCCCGTCTCTTCATTACTCCCCCTTCTTTATTACACATCCCGTCTCTTCATTTCTCCCCCCTTCTTTATTACACACCCGTCTCTTCATTACTCCCCCCTTCTTCATTACCCCCCTTCTTTATTACACCCCGTCTCTTCCTTACATCCCCTTCTTTATTACACCCCTGTCTCTTCATTACTCCCCCTTCTTTATTACACCCCTGTCTCTTCATTACTCCCCCCTTCTTTATTACACCCTCGTCTCTTCATTACTCCCCCTTCTTTATTACACATCCCGTCTCTTCATTTCTCCCCCTTCTTTATTACACACCCGTCTCTTCATTACTCCCCCCTTCTTCATTACCCCCCTTCTTTATTACACCCCGTCTCTTCCTTACATCCCCTTCTTTATTACACCCCTGTCTCTTCATTACTCCCCCTTCTTTATTACACCCCTGTCTCTTCATTACTCCCCCTTCTTTACTACACCCCTGTCTCTTCATTACTCCCCCCTTCTTTATTACACCCCCGTCTCTTCATTACTACCCCTTCTTTATTACACCCCTGTCTCTTCATTACTCCCCCCTTCTTTATTACACCCCGTCTCTTCATTACTTCCCCCTTCTTTATTACACACCCCTGTCTCTTCATTCCTCCTTCTTTATTACACCCCCGTCTCTTCATTACTCCCCCTTCTTTATTACACACCCCTGTCTCTTCATTACTCCCCCCTTCTTTATTACACCCCGTCTCTTCATTACTCCCCCCTTCTTTATTACACCCCCGTCTCTTCATTACTCCCCCCTTCTTTATTACACCCCGGTCTCTTCATTACTCCCCCTTCTTTATTACACATCCCCTCTCTTCATTACTCCCCCCCTTCTCTATTACACCCCGTCTGTTCATTGCTCCCCCCTTCTTTATTACACACCCCTGTCTCTTCATTCCCCCCTCCTTCTTTATTAAACACTATGTCTCTTCATCACCCCTCCTTCTTTATTACACACCCGTCTCTTTATTACTCCCCCTTCTTTATTATTACACACCGCTATCTCTTAAACCCCCCTTCTTTATTATTACACACACCTGTCTCTTTATCCCCCCGTCCTTCTTTATTACACACCCTATCTCTTCATCCCCCCTCTTTCTTTATTACACACCCCTGTCTCTTCATCCCCCCTCCTTCTTTATTACACACCCGTCTCTTTATTACTCCCCCTTCTTTATTATTACACACCCCTATCTCTTAATCCCCCTTCTTTTTTACACACCCCTGTCTCTTCATCCCCCCTCTTTCTTTATTACACACCCCTGTCTCTTCATCCCCCCTCTACTTTATTACACACCCCTGTCTCTTCATCCCCCCCTCCTTCTTTATTACACACCCCTGTCTCTTCACCCCCCCTCTTCTTTATTACACACCCCTGTCTTTGGTGTCATGATGCCCATTATCCATTATGTATAACCAAGAAAGAAAAGAAGCACACTATAAAATGGATGCACACCTAAAATGTATTGTTTTCCAAAAAGTAAAACATTTTTAGTGCCGGATGACTGGTGATGTGGGGTGGAAGCTTGTGACATCACGGCCACGCCCCGCATGTGATGTCAAGGCCATGCCCCCTCAATGCTAGTCTATGGGTGAGGGCGTGATGGCCGTCACACCCCCTCCCATAGACTAGCATTGAGGGGGCGTGGCCTTGATGAGCCTCTGCCACTGCATTCAATACTGTAAACGGACATCAGGTCCAGTGGCGGGATCACCGCGATCAGACATCTTATCCCCTATACTTTGGATAGGGGATAAGATGTCCAGGGGAGGAGTACCCCATTAAGATGGGCTTTGTAATTTCCGAATATTATTTCATAATTTGCTTTTCCTTTCTCACCTTAGGTTGCCGCTACCACTGTTATGTTAGAGAGGAAGCTCCCACGATGTCTCTGGCCTCGAACCGGAGTGTGCGGCACTGAGTATGGCCTAGGGGATCATTGGTA
Organism: Hyla sarda; assembly: GCF_029499605.1. Classification (NCBI taxonomy): domain Eukaryota; kingdom Metazoa; phylum Chordata; class Amphibia; order Anura; family Hylidae; genus Hyla; species Hyla sarda. Next base: position 26,080,759 of record NC_079195.1, read on the forward strand.
TCTTCGGTGAGTTTGAGCCGAAACCTATTTGCAGAAACCTCAGCCTTCCCAAAATTGAATGTTTTACAATAATGAAAATTTGACCATATTAAGGGTCAGATAAAAGCGATATTTCTATATCTATTTAATGGACATTTCGGTAAATATTGCAAAAATTTTAGGGGATAGAGGATGGCTGATATGTGTTGGTACTTGGCCAAGGCGAACAAAGTAAAGGTAAAACCTTGTATTTCAAAGACGTCCCTCAATAGCCTCAGGTTACTATGTTTGCAACATACAATACTCTGTACCGAGACATAGTAACCTAAAACTACATCAATAACATACATAAATAGTCCATAATTGGTGTCGTACTGTAAGATACAGACGATGCAATATTGTTTGTTACACTAGTATTAGTAAAGTGCATCCACTCTTTGGCTGTCTTGTAGCGCTTCTCTATGGTACAGTCCAGTACTAAATGTTCTGAATTACTCTTTACCAGGATGAGCTGCTCCTTTAGGCACTTATTTTAAGTTACTTATTTTCAAATTTTCTAATATTTTAGAGTTTTTGAATAAATCATTATTGTAACATGAGGAGCTATAACTTTTATGGTGTTCAGATGAAAACACTGTTTGATCTTTACCTTAAAGGGGTAGTCCGCTGCTCGGCATTTGGAACAAACTGCTCAGAACGCTGGAGCCGGCACCGGGAGCTTGTGACCTCATAGCCCCTCCCCCTCGTGAAATCATGTCCCACCCCCTCAATGCAAGTCTATGGGAGGGGGCATGATGCCCCCTCCCATAGGCTTGCATTGAGGGGGTGGAGCGTGACATCATTAGGGGGTGGGGCTATGATGTCACAAGCTCCCGGCATTGGCTCCAGCGTTCCTAACAGTTTGTTCCAAACGCTGAGCAGCGGAGTACCCCTTTAAAGAGTACCTGTCAATGTTATGTCATTCAGTACCTAATTCTGACCATGTACACATAACTTATGTGTCTAGCAACAATATTTCTCTCATAAATACCTTCTACCTATTGCTCACTTGGTTTTTCATCCTGTGCTCTGGAGAGAGCGTGACCTCACTCTGCATGACTCATCTTCCTCCCTGAGTCTTCTGTGCTGTGCTGATCTATTCATTTAATCACTGCAGAATGCTCTGTAACCCCTCCTCTCGGTTTTCATGCTGCAGTCTGATAGGACAGGAGGGAGCACAGGGGAGTGTTGGTCCCGCCCTCACTTACTGCACCTTTTCCCTGCCTTTGCTTTAGCTGGGACAAAGATGATGCTGCAGTCTTACAGGATTATGTTCTGGATGGTATGGGGACACCTAGTGGTCTTCTTTATAAGTCATGATTTCTATACAAATGAAATAACATTTTCTTATGAAGTATATTAGAAAAGTTAATGTTTTGCCAAAATGTACAACATATAAAAAGTTTTTGAATCTGATGGTTCCCATTTAAGTAACTTCTGATTTTGTTACAGTGTGGTGGTGAGGAAGGACCTAAGTGAACAGAAGATCCGCCGATATGTTGAAGCATTCCAAGGACCTGAAGGGGAGCACCTTGAGAAGAACACTCACGATAGCCTAAAATCGGACAAAACATTTTCCTCAACCATAAAGCCTAATCTTCCCATCATAAAGGTCACACAAGGGAATGCACATGAGCCAAAGACTTCACCAATACGAAACCCACAAGTACATGAGGACACAACTTCCAAGCCCAGTACACAAAAGACCTATCTTGAGATACCACAAATACATGTAGAACCACAAAGATCACAATTTCCAAGTCCCAATCATGAAACAGCATCAAGAGTACGGACAGCTAGCGGCCGTGGGTGGCAAATATTGAGATCAGTTCCTTTACACAAACTACAGGTACAAGTACAAGTACAAGCCAGTCATGATGGAGAGGAACAAATACTCCATGTCTGAACACTCGGCCTAAACATTTGTGGTGGTCTCTTTTGAACCGTTTCTGGAGACACGAGTTCAAACCTTTTTCCCTAAGGAAAAACTTAACTCAAGGAGTTAAATCTTGGTCTTAATACAAAGACTTTTTGCTTTTCTACATATTTTGTAGCTGTTCACGACTATTGGTCATGGGAGAAACTTTGGACAAGAAGCTAATGATGAAGAAACGGATATCTGTCTTAGAAGCCAGTATTAAAACTTCTTTTTTTTTAAGTATGTATTAATCCTTGGAAAGCTGTGATATGATAACCACATTGCCCTGTTATAAAGTTGTGTATCACTGCTTATTAACAGATGAAGGATTGTCAACTTGCTAATAGGAATTGCAAAAATTAACCTTAACAAAAATGAAATTTATTTTATAATAAATGAAATTTACAAACTGCTAAATGGGCACAAGCAATGTTGCCAAGATGGTCGGCCTGAAAATCTTAGGGCCTGATCACAGTTTACCCCAGGTCCTCTCCAGCTTAGCATGGGCATCCGCAGAAGAGGGGGAGGGGGGTATAATTTAATGGGGTTCTTCACTGCTGTTAAACTTACACCCCATCCATCACCCCATCTCCAAAACAAGGTCTCTCCCTGTGCGGCATGTCAACAACATGATCCATGCATTCTCTACGGGAGAGCCGGTGATGCTTGGGCAATATACTCAGTGCATAAGCGGTATCTCATGTACAGACAGTGGATAAATATAGATGGATGGATAGATTGATTGAGATAAACAATCACCTACCTGTCTGTCACAGATTAATGGAAGCACAGGAGGGGAGGTGCAGCATGTGAGGACCGGCACCAGAGTCTTCTCATCAGGAGTTGCATCATATGAAGATTGTCACCAAGATCTTCTCATCAGGAGGTGCTGCACCTAAAATGTTCCCCCAGTGAACTTGTAGCAGTCCTCTTTGCTCCCAGCAGGACCATGTGAGAGAAAGCCATTACTGCTTCCTGTCACAGGAGCCTACACAGGGAGAAGGATGAGCCATCACTGCTGTCAGTTAAGAGCTTCTGATGGCTCCTTGCTCCCGGTCTGTATGAGGAAAGAGGAGCCATGGAGGAAAAATTTGTGATGGTATGTTCGACATGGACACCCATGCTGCTTAGGTGGCGGTGAGGCCTTTGGCCTCCTTAAAGGGGTACTTCAGTGAAAAACTATTTTTAAAACAGATTTGTAAATTACTTATGTTAAAAAATCTTACCCCATCCAGTGCTTAGCTGCTGTATGCTCCAAAGGAAGTTCTTTTCTTTTAAAATGTATTTTCTTTCTGACCACAGTGCTTTCTGCTGACACCTCTGTCCATGTAAGGAACTGTCCAGAGCAGGAGAGGTTTGCTATGGGGATTTTCTCCTGCTCTGGACAGTTCCTGACATGGACAGAGGTGTCAGCAAAGAGCACTGTGGTCAGACAGAAAATAAATTCAGAAAGAAAAGAACTTCTTCTGTAGTATACAGCAGCTGATAAGTACTGGAAGGATTAAGATTGTTTTAATAGAAGTCATTTACAAATCTGTTTAACTTTCTGGCACCAGTTAATAAAAAAAAAAAAAAAAAGAAATAATAGTTTTCCACCGGAGTACTCCTTTAAAGAGTACCTGTCACCAAACTAAACTTTAAATATATTGCTCCTTATGTAATTATAGAACAATTTCCTATTTGCTTGATGTTAAAATTCTCAACCTTTATATGTTTTTAATGTGATTGAAAAAATGGCCACTAGGTGGCTCGGTTCTGTTCCCTGCCGCAAGCCAAACAGTTAGTTTTGGTCTCCCCCCCCCGGCTGGCAGGAGACCAAACTCAGGAAGTGCATGGCGAGGCACAACTCTCACAGGCTTCAATGATGTTGTGCCTGCTGGGGAACGCCCACTTTCTCCTGCCTAGAGCTCACACAATGTGAGCAAGGGGAAAGGTATGATACAGAGATTTTTAAAGCATTTTTTTAAGGGCAGAAGGAGTGATAGGAGTAGTTAGGGAATATAATCTGAGTTAGTTTAGAAAATACGGTTTAATGACAGGTACTATTTAATGTTTATACAGTTATAAACGGTAAATGACAGAAGATAAAAGTTACAGAAATTAGCATCCATTTTAAAACTGTGAAAAACTGTTGGTTAAGCCACATCCCAGCATCGTGATGCTACGGGTGCAATGTGGGTGAAATGTATAGTTTGTGATGCCAGGGCAAGCTACGCGTTCTGAGGATGAGATAGCTTCTCCTGGGCCAAGCGCGGGGACAATGATGACACCAATGCAAGGTTACAGATAATTATCATTACTGAGGAAGGAATTGTTAAATCTGTCTCAGAACAAACTTTGGTATAGAGGGAAGTGCAGATTTACCTGGGGAAGCCCGTCACCTTGCTGGGATTTGTAGTTGCTGTTACTGCAGATTTGAAATGAAATAGGAGCCCATGCTGACTTGAAGGTTTTAGCCTGAATGACTGACTGAAGAAAATGTTTTCCTCTGGAGCTGTGTGCTTACCGCCAGGCTTTGACTTTTACCTGAGCGATGGGACGTCCCGAGATTGGCGTGGTGCAGGCTGCCGCTTCTCCCCTGACTACGTCAGCTTTCACAAATCTGAACCTAACACTAGCCCAGACCAGACTCCAACTTAGATTATAACCCCCCCCCCCCCTCGCCCAACATGTATATCAATGTATACATAAGTTATACATAAGTTTATGTATTGTAGAAACAACAGCTATGTTGTCAGACCACTATATCTAACTATATTACAACACTAAGCATGCATAGACTCTACCACATTTCTTCAACCAATGTTTTTGTTTTGCACCCTCTAGACAATTTGAAGCACACAATATGCCACCTTCATTCCCATCACTAAAACCCTTGGCCACCCGTTCAATAAAACCCTTGCCTCCCCTTAATCAGTCCCCCTTAATCAGTCCCCTGCCCCCCTTAATCAGTCCCATGTCCACCTTAATTAGTCCCATGTCCCCCTTCACCAGTCCCATGTCCCTCTTCGCCAGTCCCCTGCCCCCTTAATCAGATGCAGACCCCCTTAATTAGGCCCTCCCCCTTCACCAGTCCCCCTTAAGCAGACTCAGACCCCCCACTTCATCAGACCCCTTTTCTTATTACTCAGTCCCCTGTCAGGCTGGGTTCACACTACGTTTTTCAACTACGGTTCTCGCATACATTTTCTCTCAAAAACCGTATGGGAAAAAAACAGATGGAACAGTATGGGAAAAAGTAAACCGTATGCGTTTTTAAACAGTGCATACAATTCGGTCAGTTTTTATAGAAAAAAAAAACGTTTATGAAAATTTTGACCATTTTTAATGGGAGGGGTCTTGGGTGGGGACTTCAGGATTCAAATGCGCATGTGCAAAGTAAAAACGTATACGTTTTTCCCATATGGAACCGTTTACATGTGCGTTTCCCATTGACGTCCATGTTAAAAAAAAACGTATGCGCTTGCAGTATGGTTTTTAAACCAAAGTCAAAACCGTGGTTGACCACGATTTTGTCTCCGGTTTAAAAAACGTACTGCAACCGCATATGTTTTTTTTTAACATGGACGGCAATGGGAAACGCACATGTATCCGGTTCCATACGGGAAAAACGTATACGATTTTACTTTGCACATGCGCATTTGAATCCTAAAGTCCCCACCCTAGACCCCTCCCATTAAAAATGGACAAAATTTTCAAAAACGTATGTTTTTTTTTTCTATAAAAACGGGCGGAACAGTATGCACTTTTAAAAACAGTATACTGTTTAAAAACGCATACGGTTGACTTTTTCCCATACTGTTCCATCCGTTTTTTCCCCATATGGTTTTTGATAGAAAACGTATGCGGGAACCGTAGTGGAAAAACGTAGTGTGAACCCAGCCTCACTCATAATCAGACCATCTCCCCCCTTTATCCCTTAATCAGACCCTCCCTCCTTCACCAGTCCCCCTTAATCAGACTCAGACCCCCCCCTTCACCAGTCCACTTCTCTGTCCCCATTAATCAGACCCTCTCTCTTTATTCCATAATTAGACGGACGGACCCTGCCCCCCTTATATCCTATGCCCTGTTTAAAAAATGTATAAATTAAAAAAGCACAAAATAAAATAATTATTTAGAACAGCCAGGTACTTACTTTTGAAGGCTGCTGCGCTGTTCCATAAATGTAGGTGCACTACTGTGGTAGCTGTAAGCAGTGACATATGACTAACCCTCAAACTGATGTTAAAATTGAGACATTAGCCAGTATATCCTTCTATGAAGAACATACCTGAGCCCGCACACCAACGCCAAGCAAGTGCGTGCGGGGCATGGCGGGGCACGGAACAACCACATTCTTCTGCCGGGAGTTCACACAATGTCAGCAAAGGGAAAGGTATACAGAGCTTTTTAAAGCTCCGATTTTTTTTTTTTTTTATGGGCAGTTGGGGTGTTAGGAGTAGTTAGGGAATATAATCTGAGTTAGTTTAGAAAATATGGTCTGATGACAGGTACTCTTTAAGGGGTGTCTTAGGGGAATCCCATTGGGAGCGTCAGGATCACCTGGTCCACTCTGCCCCAATTCCATAAGAAGACAGTACACAATTAATTATAACATAACATAGAAATATGTCACAGTGTAACAGAATATACTATGGAGCAGTGGGCCCAGAACAGGGACAGCAGGGATGCTCGAGGAAATCTTTAGCCCACAGGACAATATCCTGTGCTGGGACACCACAGAACGAACATTTAAAAAATGAAAAGGTATCAGACCTCAAAACCTCCTAAAATCCCAACCTCTGACAAGGTTTGGTTTAGTAGTGTATATAACAGTTAGAAGAGAAGCGTGGATTGTAAGGTTGAATACAGTCTGATCAATGAGATCTGCAAAGTGTGATTTTTAGCAATCAGATTGGTGGTAAAACAAAATAAGATATGAATGTATTTTATGCATCAGTTTTGGAAAAAGGTATCAGTCCTCAAATGAGCCACATATATTGATTTCTAATGGAGTGTCTGCTGAGAGGCCTCTGATAAACCGGTCCTGCTAAGAATTTAATCCCGTCCTAATCTGGTGTGGGAGGAGAGAAAGGAGAGCTCCAGCCTTTTGGAAGAAGTTAAGCAATTTTAATTCCTACTCAGATAGAAGAATATTGAGGGAGATTTATCAAAACCTGTGTAGAGTGGTGCAGTTGCCCATAGCAACCAATCAGATTGCTTCTTTACAAATGAAAGAAACGAACTGATTGGTTGCTAAGGGCAACTGCACCAATCTTGCTTTGCACAGGTTTTGATAAATATCCCCCATTGTCTTCAGAGTACATTTTTTTTCCTCATTTGGTTAAAACAAATTTGCCTGTTTAGAACATCATTCTGTTAGTGCCATTTACCATACTTGGTTAACTGGATGCAGGGTATGGCCCAGATGAAGGCAGTCCTTCTTAGCCTTTGAGGAGGTGTAGATGAAAGACGAAAGAAGACCCTCCTAAACTCTATGGCTGCCGAATGTCAGACTTCACAAATGGTGTCACAAACTTGTTGGTCTGTTTAAATGCCATCCATCACAGTAAGTGAGGTTGAACAAGATGGCGAGCAATAGCAGCACTCATAGCAGGTCGGTACCCCCTAAAAGCAGTTCCAATGAGGAGTAATCTGCTTGCTTTTGGGTTGACAAGCTCAAACTACTTACCTATGATGACGAAGAGTGGGCTGAGAAACATGAAACTAGACCCTTCCTTGCGGGGAAAAAACACCATCAGAGAACTTGGAGAACTTAGTCAAGATCTTGCCCCAATGTGGAGCCGAACACAGGTTCAATGTGACCAGAGGATATGACTTCATTATAGAGGGCAAGACAGGACAGTATAGTTCTATGTAGAAGTGGACATTGGGGCAGAAGAAAAAAAAGAGAGAAAGCAAGCACCAGGGCAGGAGAAAGCATGAAGGTCACAACCACCAGCAAAAAGTGTTGTTCATTGTAACCTTTAAAGCTACCGGGCTGCCTACTCGGGCGTAGGACTGAGTTGTGTGCTTTGATGCGTGTTCTTTGTTTTTGGTTAAAACAAAGTTGGACGTAAGAACTGTCATTCTTTAGGTGGCATTTTACCCTAATGAGTTATTGGGTGCAGGACATGGCTACATTTCTAGAACCTTCATGTGTTGCCCAGATTTAGGCAGCCCACCTCAGCCCCATCATGAAGGTAGAGATAAGTGAGAGGAAAGGTCCACCCACTCTGTACACTCACCAAACCAAAACTCTATACCTGGGAATACAGCCAATACATAAACTTTAATGGGGGGTTCCCCATTAGTTGATTCCCGCTAGTAAAAAAACTACAGTCATATAAAAAGGAGAAGGGGGGGGGGGGAGTCATGGAAACCATAGTTTATATTGGTGTTACAATATTTTGGTATAAATTGTGTCTATACCATTCCATATAAGCCCTGGCATGAAGCCATATCCTCCAAGTTCCATGATATGGTATTTGGTAGACATGATGCTGAAATATTGTGTTGTGTCTCGTTTCGTAAAATCTGCATCATCATTTTTCAATATATCATTTATTATTAAATAAAATAAACTTCCAGTTCTGCGTCCCCCTGTAGCTGTTGAATCGTTGCCCTGCGGAGGATCTGCCATCCTTGGCTACTTCTTCTATGAGATGTGGTGTTTCCATCTTCTCTGTTGTCTCCATTGGTTGAAGATGTGGAATTCTGCCGTACATTCTGTGTGTCCTGGGATTTGTAGATCTGCGGGGACATTACCATGATACCTGGTTCTTCCTGGTGTTCTTTCTGTATACTAAAATGAAAAGATTTTATTTCTGAGTGGGTTGCCAATGCCAAAATCTACTCCAGCATGAATAACTGTAGGTAAGATTACGTAAAATGTATAATGAACACAAAGTTGACGTCTCTGCAGTTTTTCAGCATATAAAGTAAGAGCAATGCTTCATAGGTCTTTTGACCTCTAATATAGACATATATCTTATTAGTTAATAGATCTCTTCAGTGCCAAGATATCAGAGTTGAAAAATTGCTTGGGGGATGCCCACTGGGCTCCACCATTAGGCTTTGGAGAACACGGGGCAATCCCCAAGCTATATTACAGGGAAAATATAGGGATTGTAGTACAGCCTAGTGTCTGTACATCTGGAAGGGTAGAAGAGGTGACCAAAGCACAAATGGGAGTTTCTACCTGATGAAAGGCTCAAACTGTGTTGGGCTGTAGTGGTTAAGGGGAACACCCAGTGTGCTTCAAAGCTTTATTTTCATATTTTATTCAACTTTGACATCTTGGTCAATTGACAAATGAAAGGTACATACAAATTCGGGGACAAAAGCCCTATACAGCCAGGTCTGGTGCAAGGATTTTTGCCACCCTAGGCGAAGGCTCATTTTGCCGCCCCTTGACCTTGCTCATTCGCTCCCTCCTTTAACACACATCTTATTACTGGGATGACACAATGGGGATAGCGTGGCAAGGTTTTTGTGTTTGGGCAGGTGCTTCAAATGCTAGCTATCTTTATTTTTGCGGGACAAATGTGCCCCCCCCCCCCCCCCCTTCAAGAGTGCTCTCTAGGCAGCTACCTATTTTGCTTAAAGGCAGAGTCAACCCTGTATACAGCCATATTTGCTCTCCTGTGTGGTGTAGTATATAGGATCTCTCCTGTGTGGTGTAGTATAGAGGATCTGCCCTGTGTACTGTAGTATAGAGGATCTGTCCTGTGTGGTGTGGTATAGAGGATCTGTCCTGTGTGGTGTGGTATAGAGGATCTCTCCTGTGTGGTGTAGTATAGATGATCTCTCCTGTGTGGTGTAGTATAGAGGATCTCTCCTGTGTGGTGTAGTATAGAGGATCTCTCCTGTGTGGTGTAGTATAGAGGATCTGTCCTGTGTGGTGTAGTATAGATGATCTGTCCTGTGTGGTGTGGTATAGAGGATCTCTCCTGTGTGGTGTGGTATAGAGGATCTGTCCTGTGTGGTGTAGTATAGAGGATCTGTCCTGTGTTGTGTAGTATAGAGGATCTGTCCTGTGTGGTGTAGTATAGATGATCTGTCCTGTGTGGTGTGGTATAGAGGATCTCTCCTGTGTGGTGTGGTATAGAGGATCTGTCCTGTGTGGTGTAGTATAGAGGATCTGTCCTGTGTGGTGTAGTATAGAGGATCTGTCCTGTGTGGTGTAGTATAGAGGATCTGTCCTGTGTGGTGTAGTATAGAGGATCTGTCCTGTGTGGTGTAGTATAGAGGATCTCTCCTGTGTGGTGTGGTATAGAGGATCTCTCCTGTGTGGTGTGGTATAGAGGATCTCTCCTGTGTGGTGTAGTATAGAGGATCTCTCCTGTGTGGTGTAGTATAGAGGATCTCTCCTGTGCGGTGTAGTATAGAGGATCTGTCCTGTGCGGTGTAGTATAGAGGATCTCTCCTGTGTGGTGTAGTATAGAGGATGTATATATTCATTGTATGAACAGACTCACCATAAATACCATCGGTTTCCAAGTCCATATTCAGCTCCACAAATGCCGAGGCGAGGCCAGAAGCAGCGAGGTAACTTACTTTCTAACATAACTGTAGTTGCTGCCACCTGCAATGGATAAAAACAGATCAGTCAATGGCGGATGTTATCAATGACTGGGAGTAAAACATGTAAAGAGTTACACTAGCTAATTGTCATCAGCAATGATCAATCTCAGTTCACGACCGTTTATGATCTCCACTGACCTGAGTCCTCCACAACTATGATCTCCACTGACCTGAGCCCTCCACAACTATGATCTTCCCTGACCTGAGTGCTCCACAACTATGATCTCCTCTGATCTGAGTCCTCCACAACTATGATCTCCCCTGATCTGAGTCCTCCACAGTCTATGATCTCTATTGACCTGAGTTCTTCACAGCTATGATCTCCACTGACCTGAGTGCTCCACAACTATGATCTCCTCTGATCTGAGTCCTCCACAACTATGATCTCCACTGACCTGAGCCCTCCACAACTATGATCTCCACTGACCTGAGTACTCCACAGCTATGATCTCCACTGACCTGTGTCCTCCACAGTCTATGATCTCTACTGACCTGAGTCCTCCACAGCTATGATCTCAACTGACCTGAGTTCTCCACAGTCTATGATCTCTACTGACCTGAGTCCACCACAGCTATGATCTCCACTGACCTGTGTCCTCCACAGTCTATGATCTCTACTGACTTGAGTCCTCCACAGCTATGATCTCCACTGACTTGAGCCCTCCACAACTATGATCTCCACTGACCTGAGTCCTCCACAACTATGATCTCCACTGACCTGAGTCCTCCACAACTATGATCTCCACTGATCTGAGTCCTCCACAACTATGATCTCCACTGACCTGAGCCCTCCACAGCTATGATCTCCACTGACCAGAGTCCTCCACAGCTAAGATCTCCACTGACCTGAGTCCTCCACAGCTATGATCTCCACTGACCTGAGCCCTCCACAGCTAAGATCTCCACTGACCTGAGCCCTCCACAGTCTATGATCTCTACTGACCTGAGTCCTCCACAGCTATGATCTCCACTGACCTGAGTCCTCCACAGCTCGTCCCTCTCCTGTGCCACCCTCCAGTGTGTGTCGGCCATCATCGCAATCAATAGACTCATCATCAAGAGGTTGGAAATTAAAGTGAAGAAGAAATAAACAATGTCAAAAATAAACGGGAAGTCAACGGAATAATTGGCCGGGGAGTTTATGACATTGATGAAAAGCTGATAGGTGCTGTAAATAGACATGGCATAGCTGTAAAATACTCCCAACTGGGCCGGGTCCTGGGTCTGAAATTCTATGTAGAAAGCTACAATGAGAAAAAAAAAAAAGACACAAAATTATTAGGATAAGCACTGAAATATGTAACCTAAGGCTAAAGTACCAAATGTTTAGTTCTCTGTTACCTTCCATCAATGATCATCATAGGTCCTGCTGATCTTAAATGGATGAAGAATTTAATATATCGACCGTGGTCAAGGTGTACCTTTGACGCTCCAGGGCCTCAAGCAAAATCTTAAGTATGTAATATATATATATATATATATATATATATATATATATATATATATATACACATATATATATATATATATATACACATATATATATACACATATATATATATATATATATATATATATATATATATATATATATAATTGGTATAGGTCACAGCAAAAAGTATGCAGACTCCCAATTTCAAAAAAGGCTGTGGTCTTTATTTAGGTCATCAGCAGTGCAACGTTTCGGCTACACTATAGCCGAAACGTTGCACTGCTGATGACCTAAATAAAGACCACAGCCTTTTTTGAAATTGGGAGTCTGCATACTTTTTGCTGTGACCTATACCAATTGGATGTTCTGTATCTGGACTGGTTATCCGGATGGTCACGGGCATAAGAGCAGGGACTAGTGCTGTCTTCCTCCTTGGAGATATTATATTTATATATATATATATATATATATATATATATATATTTATATATATATATATATATATATATATATATATATTTCACAGGAGAGCAGCACAACCAAAATGAGGCTATAAGTAAATGGTGCAAGCTGTGTCGGAGCCTTGGCGAGGGGATCCCAACATAAATATCTCCAAATAGGCAGCAGCACACAAGTGGTAGGTAAAAATAACGTGGCAAAATGTATTGCATCATTCCAGTGTTCAGAGAACAACGTTTCCGCGGCCTCTCGCCGCCATTCTCAAGCTTGGGGCTTGAGAATGGCGGCGAGAGGGCGCGGAAACGTTGCTCTCTGTACACTGGAATGATGCAATAAATATTGCCACGTGTCAGTACTTTCCTTTTATATTCCTTAACAGGAACCAAGCTGATACCAGGGAACATTACCTGAAAAGGTGGCGTAATGAGCTGCTTTGCATATTCAAATATATTTATAAATATATTTATAAATATAAAATATATTTATAAATATAAAATATATTTATAAATATAAAATATATTTATAAATATAAAATATATTTATAAATATAAAATATATTTATAAATATAAAATATATTTATAAATATAAAATATATTTATAAATATAAAATATATTTATAAATATATAATATATTTATAAATATATAATATAATTTATTTATAAATATATAATATAATATATTTATAAATATATAATATAATATATTTATAAATATATAATATAATATATTTATAAATATATAATATAATATATTTATAAATATATAATATATATATATATATATATATATATCTATATATTATATACATATACATATACACCTGTCTTTAGGTTAAAGGAGTAACATAGGTGCTATTGTTTCCACAAACTTAAGTCAGTAATAGAAGCCAATATAAGGAACTTTGTAATATATCTTATTAGACAAAAATCCTTCTTCCTCCTGTTATCAAGCTTCTTCCCTCCCAGCCTCACTCTCCCCTCTAAACTGTCTTCAACTCTGTAAAGATGGAGGGGGTGGGGGTGGGACAGGTGCCTGGGCACACACACAAGATGTAGAGAAATAGTAAAGAGACAACTCTGTAAGTACAATAGCTCAACCAGGGGCTTTATACACAGTCTAGAATGTTCATTACTGCTTTATAATGCCTTTTATGCTGCTGCATTAAGACTGTGTATAGAGACGTAGAAGTGCAAGATCTCCTCCTTTGTGCACAGTGTATAGAGATATAGAAGTGCAGGATCTCCTCCTCTGTGTACAGTGTAAAGAGATATAGAAGTGCAGGATCTCTGCCTCTTTGTGTACAGTGTATAGAGACATAGAAGTGCAGGATGTCCTCCTCTGTGTACAGTGTATAGAGACATAGAAGTGCAGTATCTCCTCCTCTGTGTATATAGTGTATAGAGACATAGAAGTGCAGGACCTCCTCCTCTGTGTACAGTGTATACAGACATAGAAGTACAGTATCTCCTCCTCTGTGTGTTCAGTGTATAGAGATATAGAAGTGCAGGATCTCCTCCTCTGTGTGTACAGTGTATGGAGACATAGAAGTGCAGGATCTCCTCCGTGTATACAGTGTATAGAGACATAGAAGTGCAGGATCTCCTCCTCTGTGTACAGTGTATAGACATAGAAGTACAGGATCTCCTCATCTGTGTTTACAGTGTATAGAGACATAGAAATGCAGGATCTCCTCCTCTTTGTGTACAGTGTATAGTGACCTATAAGTACAGGATCTCCTACTCTGTGTATACAGTGTATATAGACATAGAAGTGCAGTATCTCCTCCTCTGTGTATACAGTGTATAGAGACATAGAAGTGCAGTATCTCCTCCTCTGTGTATACAGTGTATAGTGACATAAAAGTGCAGGATCTCCTCCTCTGTGTGTACAGGGTCTAGAGACATAGAAGCGCAGAATCTCCTCCTCTGTGTACAGTGTATATAGATATAGAAGTGCAGGATCTCCTTCTCTGTGTACAGTGTCTAGAGACATAGAAGTGCAGGATCTCCTCCTCTGTGTATACAGTGTATAGAGACATAGAAGTACAGGATCTCCTCATCTGTGTTTACTGTGTATAGTGACATTGAAATACAGGATCTCCTCCTCTGTGTGTAAAGTGTATAGTGACATAAAAGTGCAGGATTTCCTCCTCTGTGTGTACAGTGTCTAGAGACATAGAAGTGCAGAATCTCCTCCTCTGTGTACAGTGTATATAGATATAGAAGTGCAGGATCTCCTTCTCTGTGTACAGTGTCTAGAGACATAGAAGTGCAGGAACTCCTCCTGTGTATAAGTGTCTAGAGACATAGAAGTGCAGGAACTCCTACTATGTGTGTGCAGTGTATAGCAGACACAATAGGAATTAGGCTCTGACCACCAGCTCTGGGAGAACAGATAATTATAGATGAAGCCTGCACTGTAGTATTCTATGGCCAGGAATAGTACTACTTCTTATGTACACACATAGAAGCTTATCTTGAAAAGTCACCTTAAACGACATGTACACTTTAAGTGAACGGGAGCTGAGCTGCAGTATCCAAGCATGGAGCCAACTGCTTCTTGCCCCATTCAAGACATAGATCTGGCTACAGTGGCCCACTGAACAATGAGTGTTATTACCAGAAACACCCCTTTAAACCAAGTTACATTCAAAGCAATTGCTTCTGTTGAGCAGTCCATGGCCTGGCTGTCGCTTGGGGTCAATGAAAATGAGTCTGTATAAATTATTATACATTATTAGAGTCCTGTAAACTACTTTTGTATGGAACATCTACATTATTATAATATAAAAAGATTGTGAAATATTTTGAGATAATTCTTTAATAAATTGTTATACCTGTGCCAAATCCAATAATAACAACCATCATAAGCCAGAAAAACCTCAGGAGATCTCCATACATTATCTAAAATAAAAATGAATATAAATAAATCAATTTGTTTTGGAACTGTATTTACCAAAGACTAAATACAGGAATATAACATAATTTTGTTTCGCCATTAATCTTACCCCCTGCCAAAAGAAATGAAGAAGACCGGGCGGGGGGGAGGGGGGGGGGGGGATCAGGCCAGAGCTTATATCCACCTCATGGTTGTCAGGGAATGTCCACGCCATGAATTTTTCTGAATCAGACAGATCTAGACTATAAGGCCCAGTTCTCATAACAGAATTCTCACATCAAAACTTTCAATGCAGTTTTGGATTCCACAGTGAGATTAAAGGAGAACTCTGCCGAAAATTAACTCCCCCCCCATACCAAAGAAATGAATGGAGCATGTGCCGGCTGCAGCACGTGCTCCTCACTGTGCACAGAGCCCCATCCTGGAGATCGCGGAGGGTCCCAGCGGTCGGACGCCCCAAACCCCCCCGCCCCCCCCGCGATCATCTGCTTATTTTCTATCCTTTGGATAGGGGATAAGTTAATGCTCGCCGGAGATCTCCTTTAAACGTCCCATGGAGAAGTCTTAGCACTGCCCTTAAGTAAACAGGACGGCGCTTACTGCACTGGAAATTAAAGGGGTATTCTGGCACCAAGATCGTGGGGGTCCCCAGCAGCGGGACCCCTGCAATAATAAATAATACATCTTTTTCACTATCCTTTGGATAGGGTATAAGAAGTATAAAGCCGGAATACCCCTTTAAGCACTGTTTTTGGAGGAGGTTGCTGTAAGCGGAATTCTGTAATGGGAACGGGCCATGTCAGAAAAGTATTCTCTATGGACAGAAATATGGATCAGAATGAATTTGATCAATTCTGCAATTGTTCTTTAATGCTTAGTCATTATATTCCATATTTCTCATACTTGAAAGTCAAGGTTTTTAAAGAGGTTTGTCCAGGAATACAGATTATCCTCAGATTTGGGCATAACTATCTGGTCACGTCTGGTCAGGCTGCTGGGACCTCCCTGATCTCTAGGCGGTCATACATGTGCATCCTGCTCCATTCATTCTCTAAGCAGCTGTGTACATCATTTAAGCTGTCCTCAGTGGCTTCCATATTGAATAAATGGAGTGGCAGTCCATATACACCACCACCACTATGGGAAGACTTAGTTTCCTGTTCTCAAGAGACTCTATTCCTTGTTGTGGAGATTGCAGGAGGTCCCAGCAGTCGGATCCACCGGACAATCAGAATATGGGATTCATGGGTAAATCCCTTTAACAGAAAACTTCCTGTAGGTCCATTGTCTGTATCATAACCACTTACCTTGTGTATCATGACAGTGAACGGTCCAAGCATCTGGAATCCACGTGCAAAGTACATAGCATAGCACCAACCAAACACCAAAGCCAGGGACATGGGAATGACTTCTCCCTTAGAGTTTGTGAGTCTCAGGGCCAGTGTAAGAAGAACCGAGCAGGAGAAAAAAACTCTACATTGACCAAATAAATTGACAAATTAATAGAATATAGATCATCAGAGAAATATGTATCTGTCTATATAGGAAGTCGCCCTAATCATGAAAAACCACGACCTCCAATGAGCTTTTTACCTGCCAGTAACCACAACAGACTCCCAAAGACATGCTGAAGAAGAGAGGGTGCTAGGCACAAAACGTTCACTACTCTGCAAAACCCTTCTTAAAGGGGCAATGCCCAAAATCCATTTAAAGGGGTACTCCGCTGCTCAGCATTTGGAACAAACTCATGACATCATAGCCCCGCCCCCTCATGGAGTCACACCACACCCCCTCAATGCAAGTCTATGGGAGGAGGCGTGACAACCATGTTATTCAAACGCTGAGCAGCGGAGTACCACTTTAAACATCCCTCCCCCATACTGGCCCTGATTTAGTATTATAAACCCATGTTTTGTCGGATTGTGCACCAGAAATTCTGTCTGCACCAGAATGTGTGCCAGAATTTATGCCAGATTAAAAAAACAAACGACTATTTTACTGAGAGAAGCCGAAAAAGGGGCATGTTCATCGGAAAGGGGCAGGTCCCCGACATTTTCACAAAAACCCAACATATTTATTAAGGTTTACACAGAAAATTTAGTGGAATTGAGCTGAGGAAAACCAGACAGAGAATGTGGAAAAAAAGCGAAATTTAGGGAAACCTTAGTAAATACCGGGGAAAATAATTGTAGGGAATTAAAACCCACAAAGAAACCTACACAACACTCTTAGTAAATCAGGGCCACTATCTTTAACTGGCCTAAAAGGAGTATGGGGAAAGGGGGTGCCACTAAAACCCTCCTATTTTGATTGATGGGAATTATAAAAAAGGAAAATACACATACAGTACAGACCAAAAGTTTGGACACCTTCTCATTCAGAATTTTCTTTATTTTCATGACTATGAATATTGTAGATTCACACTGAAGGCATCAAAACTATGAATTAACACATGTGGAATTATATACATGACAAAAAATAGTGTGAAAATATGTCATATTCTAGGTTCTAGCCACCTTTTGCTTTGATTACTGCTTTGCACACTCTTGGCATTCTCTTGATGAGCTTCAAGAGGTAGTCACCTGAAATGGTCTTCCAACAGTCTTGAAGGAGTTCCCAGAGGTGCTTAGCACTTGTTGGCCCTTTTTGCCTTCACTCTGCGGTCCAGCTCACCCCAAACCATCTCGATTGGGTTCAGGTCCGGTGACTGTGGAGGCCAGGTCATCTGGCGCAGCACCCCATCACTCTCCTTCTTGGTCACATAGTCCTTACACAGCCTGGAGGTGTTTGGGGTCATTGTTCTGTTGAAAAATAAATGATGGTCCAACTAAACACAAACCGGATGGAATAGCATGCCGCTGCAAGATGCTGTGGTAGCCATGCTGGTTCAGTATGCCTTCAATTTTGAATAAATCCCCAACAGTGTCACCAGCAAAGCTCCCCCCCCCCCCCCCCACACCATCACACCTCCTCCCCCACACCAGCACACCTGTGAAGTGAAAACCATTTCAGGTGACTACCTCTTGAAGCTCATCAAGAGAATGAATGTGCAAAGCAGTAATCAAAGCAAAAGGTGGCTACTTTGAAGAACCTAGAATATGACATATTTTCAGTTGTTTCACACTTTTTTGTTATGTATATAATTCCACATGTGTTAATTCATAGTTTTGATGCCTTCAATGTGAATCTATAATTATCATAGTCATGAAAATAAAGAAAACTCTGAATGAGAAGGTGTGTCCAAACTTTTGGTCTGTACTGTATATATAAATACACATATACATATAAATACACATACATATAAATACGCATACATATAAATACACATAAACATACATATAAATACATACACATACATATAAATACTTACAGAATAAAATTGAATATTCCCCCTGAAACGGTGTCCTTGAGTAAGACAATACTCTGTGTTCTCACTAGCACAGGGATCTAAGAACAGTAAAATCATTTAAGTTTGATCTAATAATGTCCATTGTTTGATCATTGACCTATAATAAACCAGTAAGCAGTAAGTGCCTGAGATTCCCCCTAGTGGTGGCTAGGGGGAATGTAGGCGATTTGGAGCTCTTCATCAAAACAAAACAAAACTGCAATAACTATAAATAAGTATAAAACTAAATTACATAAGGAAAGTCTATAAAATGTTTAACATTTTTCATATTTTATTATGTTGCTCATTGAACAAAATAAAAGTCCCCCACAACCATCATTTTGCCTTCAATACCCCATACTGACAAAGTGAGAACAGAATGTTAGAAATTTTTGATAATTTTTAAAAAAGGAAAAACTAAAAACTTGCAGTGACAAAAGTATAAGTGGCCACAAGGTTTACACACCTAGATTTGGGAATTCTCTGCTCTGTCAAGTTAAAAACAAATTATCTATATCTATATCTATATCTATTATCATTATCATTATCATTATTATTATTTTTTATCAACTGGTGGCAAAAAGTTAAATAAATTATTTATATTTAATAATCTTAATCTGTCCAGTACTTATCAGTTGCTGTATACTACAGAGGAAGTTGTGTAGTTCTTTCCAATCTGACCACAGTGCTCTCTGATGACACCTCTGCCCCTGTCAGGAACTGTCCAGAGTAGGAGCAAATCCCCATTGCAAACCTCTCCTGCTCTGGACAGTTCCTGACACGGACAGAGGTGTCAGCAGAGAGCACTGTGGTCAGACAGTAAAGAACAACACAACTTCCTCTGTAGTATACAGCAGCTGATAAGTACTGGAAAAATTAAGATTTTTAAATAGAATAAATTTACAAATCTGTTTAACTTTCTGGCACCAGTTGGTTTGAAAACACTTGTTTTCCACTGGAGTACCCCTTTAATGGAGGCTGTCGGTAGAAACCATTTTCAGGTCTCAGAGAAGTTCCACTGGGTTCGGGCTCTGGCCGGGCCACTCAAGGACATTCACAGAGTTGGCCCTAAGCCGCTCCTGTGTTGTCTCGGCTGTGGGAGGAGCCAGAGCTAAATTTTAAGTGTCATAGTAAAGTGTCTGAATAAAATCATGATATAAAATCAAAGTGAGGTGCAGAAAACACAGGGCAAGACCATTGGGAGTTGTTTCTCCTACTGATCTGATATGTTTCTGCCGTTAGGTCAGATCAGTAGTAGGAGCAACTCACCATGGTCTTGCCCTGTGTTTGCTGCTCCACACTTTGATCTTAAATCATGATTTTGTGCCAGTGCTGTAATGTCCCCTTTCTGATTTGGTTTCTGCCTGTGAACAGTTGAAGAGGACCGTATTCACATGCACGGGAGAGGTGAGCAATACATAAAAAAAATGTTTGCTGAAGGGTCTGAATACTTATATCCACATAAAATGTTTTTTTTTTCTTTTTTCCTAGATACAGAGGGTGAGGGGATATATATACTTGCTTAGATCTATAAGATGATCTTTATACCTAGATACAAACAGTGAGGGTCTTTATACAAGGGCTGATACCTGCCTAGATTCAGTGAGGGGCTTAAAAGTGTGGGGGGCTGATACCTGCCTAGATAACAGCTGAACCCTGAAGTTTTCTGCTCTCCAGGCATGCCGGGAGTTGTAGTTTTGCAATAGTGGAAGGTCAATGCCCAAAAAAATACGTATACAATACCACTGTTTTTGTAAAACCAGACATTTTTTTCACATTGTAATATAAGACTTTTAGTTTTGTAAAATTGAGTTAAAATAAGAACAATTTATTCCCCAAAGTAAGGGCATTAAGGCCAATTTTTTTTTTTTTTTTTATGATAGATAGATATATATATATATATATATATATATATATATATATATATATATGTGTGTGTGTGTGTGTGTCTTCCCTGGTAGGAGGTCTCATTGTCCCTGTAAATCGGGGCCTTTTAGCTGGCCGTTTGCCCTTAGTACCCCCACATTTAGCAAAGGGGCTTTGCACACATTCTTCATAAATAGAAATGCATCTAAGTATCCTTGTTATGCGTAGTGCGGACCGCCAAAATTTCTTGACTTTTTTTTGTCACTTAATGTTCATGGACAAGTTTCATAAATACACAATAACTGCAAAACTAAACAGAGAGCCGTTATTCACTATAGATTGTGTGAACACGGCACAAACATGCACCATAGGGAACCTGCCAACCCTACAGGGCTTCCAAGTGTGAGGCGGGTGCATACGGGGGCATCCAAGTGTGAGGCGGGCGCATGTGTTTTTTCTTTTTAATAACTTTGCTAAGGTTTGTAACATGCTGTTTTCCTTTTGTCGTTTATTATAGCACAAGGCCACAACATAACAAAATGTTAAAAAAAAAAAAAAAAAAAAGAGTCTGAAAACTTTCCGAATGCCTTATAAATAAATCATCACAGGACTTTGGACCTGGAACTGACATGAAGAAAAAAATATGAAGCCAGTTCTTTAATGATAGTGGGCAGAAAAAGAAAATAAATGCAATTTTAGCTAAGACATAATCACCTCTAGAAGTAACATCACCAGCGCCCCAATAACTGAGATGATTTCACCCACTAATCGTAGCACATCCATCGGAGTGTTATAAGAGTCCTGAAAGAAGATAAAGATAGAAGAAAAAAACTAATTATTTTTAAAGTACCAGAGTTGAGAGAAAATCTGCCCCCCCATCCCTCCCACCCATTGCCCAGTTGCCCCCACCTATCCTCTATTGTTTTGTTTTCTTTTTCTTTGTTTGGTTTTTAGATTTTTTTTTGCATGAAACTTTAACAAAAAAAAAAAAATGACTTTTCTTACCAGAAGGTTGACTTCTCGTAGAATAGTAATATCCCGGGGGTTTGATGAGCGGTTTTGTAGAGGCGTCAGAGGTCGATTTGCACAGCACAGAGAGACGCAGGTCATATACAACATATAGATTGCAGCCAGAACCCAGAAATATGGCCGCCCAAACCTCTTCCACTTCTCATCAATAAGCTCCTTCACTGGAGTGATGTCCAGGATCCGGCGTGCCTACCAAAAAAAAAAAATTATTATAATAATAATTAAATAAAATAAAAAATACCCAAAACATGATGTTCAGAGATAAAGTGATCAGAAGATATCTACACATCTTAGTGGAGATTTATCAAAACCTGTCCAGAGGAAAATTTGATGGGTGGTCCATAGCAACCAATCAGATCTTTCATTTTTGAAAAGGCTTCTAAAAAATGAAAGAAGCGATCTGATTGGTTGCTATGGGCAACTCAGCAACTTTTTCTCTGGACAGTTTTTGATAAATCCCCCCTACCTTGTCTTTATGTTGTTACAAGATATTTTCCAAATTTATAGTAGGAATATCTAACAATAAAAAATCTAACATAGAAAGAAAAAAGTTAAAAGAAAATCACATAGAACGGTTTCTTTTTTTCTCCAGAGAACATACCTCAGCCTTCCGAGAGGTGACGATAAGATGGAGAACCGAACATGGAGTCCCCCAGGAGTCAATCTCAGTCAGATCATACAGGGTGTAAGTTGTTGGACCCATTAGCTGTACTGTCTTCGTTCCCTTTTTGAGGAGATGCTGGAACATCTACAGTCAGTAGTAATGTCAATAGTAAGTAAAATCCAAAACCAACACCAAGTCATGTCCCCAATGCTGGATTGACAGGTAAATAAAGACATTGTAGGTAACTACATTTTACTTCCGGATAGTGTGGAAAAAGAACGAAAAAGAAGAAAAAAGTTGAATGTGCCATTTCTGATAATTTGGTTAAAAAAAAGATGTAAAAAGAAGAAGGAGGAGGAAGAAGATGTAAGGCTGGGTTCACATATATCCGGCATAGGGGAACTCACCCTAGATCTAAACACAACTGATGCCATAACTGATGGCAATGTGCATCAACTGTCATCAGTTGTATGGCATCCAGCATTGTTTTTGGACGCCGGACAGCTAGCTGCGTTACCCTGTCTGTCTATTGCCCAGGTGTCCTTTACCTGCACATTAGTTACTCTGTCAGGTCTGTTGGTTAATATTAAGTCTAGTAGGGCGCCCCCTCTGGTCGGGCTCTGCACCATTTGGGACAGATAATTGTCTTTAGTTATAGTCAGAAACCTGTTTCGTTTATGAGATGTAGGAATAAGATGTAACAAGAAGATGGAAGAAGAAGGAGAAGGAAGAAGAAGACATAAGAAGAAAGAAGGAAAAAGAAGAAGGCATAAAAAGAAAGAAGAGAAAATAAGTAAGAAAAACCAAGAAGAAAGAAGAGGACTTTACTCAAATACTTAAAACTGGAATCCATGTTGCCATCCACACAAAGCAGAATATACCATGCACCATATTGAAAATTGTATTTAGAAGAAACCATTACCCCAAGATATTACTTACTAATATAGTACTGGTTATGATTTTCCAGCATGATTTTGCTCGAAATACACCTGGTAGGTGTAAGTTGTATGGTCCTCTCATTGTCACTGTGTCACTGTTGTCTTAACAGCTTCCTGGCTCCTCCCTCTCTCCCAAGACAACGCACCATCCTCTACTGTTTTTGGAGGAGTGGCTAGATCTTGTTTCGGAGCTCTAACCCTGCCAGCTGAGTGATGTCATCGCCTCGGATCATCTCCTTACAGCTAGATCACAATCTCCCGGTCATATTCTATTATACAAATATATTTGTGTTTGGACATTTAGAGAGAATGAGGTGTGTTTATACCATTGTGCTGAACAGTACCACAGGTTGAGGAGCAGACAGGGAAAGATTACAGCAGGTGCTGCAACCTCACTGATGGTATTATAATCTGTTGGCAAATTAAATGTTCTGCAATAGCTTTGGGTAGGGAACTGGCAGCAGTATTGTGAGAGAAATAGGCAGGGGGATGAAGAGTTGAGGGGAAACAATGTATTCTTAGAATTTTAGTACTGAGCAACTGCTCAACCAGGAAGTATAGGACTAAGACCCCCAAAACAAGTTTTAAAATTAGGCAGATTTTTTTTTACCTGATGTCACAATTCTGACATTCCTGGCCTCCTTTGCAAATTTTGTTAGATTTGACAGGAATAATAGTGAAGCATGTTGCAATATTCTATTTATTTAACCCCTTAAGGACCAGACCAATTTTCACTGTAGGACCAGAGCGTTTTTTGCACATCTGACCACTGTCACTTTAAACATTAATAACTCTGGGAGGCTTTTACCTATCATACTGATTCAGAGACAGTTTTTTCTTGACATATTCTACTTTATGTTATTGGTAAAATTTTGTCGATACTTGCATCATTTCTTGGTGAAAAATCCCACAATTTGATTTTTCTAACTTTGAAGCTCTCTGTTTGTAAGGAAAATAAACATTCTAAATAAATAATATTTTGATTCACATATACAATATGTCTACTTTATGTTTGCATCATAAAATTGACATGTTTTTACTTTTGGAACACACCAGAGGGCTTCAAAGTTTAGCAGCAATTTTCCAATTTTTCACCAAATTTTCAAAATCGGAATTTTTCATGGCCCAGTTCAGGTTTGAAGTGGATTTGAAGGGCCTTCATATTAGAAATACCCAATAAATGACCCGATTACAAAAATTGTACCCCTCAAAGTATTCAAAATTACATTCAGTAAGTGTGTTAACCCTTTAGGTGTTTCACAGGAATAGCAGCAAAGTGAAGGAGAAAATTCAAAATCTTCATTTTTTACACTCGCATGTTCTTGTAGATACAGTTTTTGAATTTTTGCAAGAGGTAAAAGGAAAAAGATCCTCTCAAAATTTGTAACCCAATTTCTCTCGAGTAAGAAAATACCTCATATGTGTATGTCAAGTGTTCGGCGGGTGCTGTAGAGGGCTCAGAAGGGAGGGAGCGCCAATGGGATTTTGGAGAGTGAGTTTTTCTGAAATGGTTTTTGGGGGGAATGTTACATTTAGGAAGCCGCTATGGTGCCAGAACAGCAAAAAAAAAAAAAAACACATGGCATACTATTTTGGAAACTACACCCCTTAAGGAATGTAATGAGTGGTACAGGGAGCCTTAACACTTCACAGGTATTTCACGACTTTTTGTTAAAGTCAGATGTGTAAATGAAAAAAAAAATTTTTTTCACTAAAATGCTGGTTTTTCTCCAAATTTTACATTTTTACAAGGGGTAATAGAAGAAATGGGGTTACAAATTTTGGGAGTAATTTCTCCTGAGTATGGAAATACCCCATGTGTGGGTGTCAAGTGCTCTGCTGGTGAACTACAATGCTCAGAAGAGAAGGAGTGCCATTAAGCTTTTGAAAAGGGAATTTGTTTGGATTGGAAGTCAGGGGCCATGTGCGTTTACAAAGCCCCCCGTGGTGCCAGAACAGTGGACCCCCCCCCACTTGTGACCCCATTTTGGAAACTACACCCCTCACAGAATTTAATAAGGGGTGCAGTGAGCATAAACACCCCACTGGCGTTTGACAGATCTTTGGAACAGTGGGCTGTGCAAATGAAAAATTAAAATTTTCATTTTCAGGGACCACTGTTCCAAAAATCTGTCAGACCCCTGTGGGGCGTAAATGCTGACTGTACCCCTTATTACATTACATGAGGGGTGTAGTTTCCAAAATAGGGTCACATGTGGGTATTTATTTTTTTGCATTTATGTCAGAACCGCTGTAATATCAGCCACCCCTGTGCAAATCACCAATTTAGGCCTCAAATGTACAAAGTGCGCTCTCACTCCTGAGCCTTGTTGTGCCCCCGCCAAGCATTTTACGCCCACATATGGGGTATTTCCGTACTCAGGAGAAATTGCGTTACAAATTTTGGGGGTCTTTTTTTCCCTTTTACCTCTTGTGAAAATAAAAAGTAAAGGACAACACCAGCATGTTAATGTAATTTTATTTTTTTTTTTTAACACTAACAGGCTGGTGTAGACCCCAACTTTTCTTTTTCATAAGGGGTAAAAGGAGAAAAATCCCCCCAAAATTTGTAGTGCAATTTCTCCCGAGTACGGAAATACCCCATATGTGGCCCTAAACTGTTTCCTTGAAATACGACAGGGCTCCGAAGTGAGAGAGCGCCATGCGCATTTGAGGACTAAATTAGGGATTGCATAGGGGTGGACATAGGGGTATTCTATGCCAGTGATTCCCAAACAGGGTGCCTCCAGCTGTTGCTAAACTCCCGGCATGCCTGGACAGTCAGTGGCTGTCCGGAAATGCTGGGAGTTGTTGTTTTGCAACAGCTGGAGGCTCCGTTTTGGAAACACTGCCGTACAACACGTTTTTCATTTTAATTGGGGGGACAGTGTAAGGGGTGTATATGTAGTGTTTTACCCTTTATTATGTGGTAGTGTAGTGTAGTGTTTTTAGGGTACATTCGCACTGGCAGAGATTTACAGAGAGCTTATCGCTAGGAGTATGCGCTGCGGTGAAAAATTTGGCGCAGCTCATACTTGAAGCAAGAAACTTACTGTAAATCTGCCTGTGTGAATGTATCCTGTACATTCACATGGGGAGGGGGGCAAACCTCCAGATGTTTCAAAACTACAACTCACAGCATGCACTGACAGACAGTGCATGCTGGGAGTTGTACTTTGCAACAGCTGGAGGCACACTGGTTGGAAAACCTTCAGTTAGGTTCTGTTACCTAACTCAGTATTTACCAACCAGTGTGCCTCCAGCTGTTGCAAAACAACAACTCCCAGCATGTACTGATCGCCGAAGGGCATACTGGGAGATGTAGTTATGCAACAGCTGAAGGTACACAACTACAACTCCCAGCATGCCGAGACAGCTGTTTGCTGTTAGGGCATGCAGGGATTTGCAGTTTTGCAACATCTGGAGGGCTACAATTTAGAGATCTCCAAACTGTGGACCTCCAGCTGTTGCAAAACTACAAATCCCAGCATGCCCTGACAGCAAACTGCTGTTTGGGCATGCTAGGAGTTGCAGTTTTGCAACATCTGGAGGGCCACAGTTAGAGATCACTGCCAGTGATCTCCAAACTGGGGCCCTCCAGCTGTTGCAAAACTACAAATCCCTGCATGCCCTAACAGCTGTCTGGGCATGCTGGGAGTTGTAGTTTTGCAACATCTGGAGGGTTACAGTTTAGAGACCACTGTATAGCGGTCTCAAACTGTACCCTCCAGATGTTGCTAGGCAACTTACTGGCTTCTGTCGGATCCAGGGAGCCAGCCGCATGACATCGCCGGACTCCGATCTCCTCCACCGATGGTCACCCGCAGCCTCTCCCGCGGGGTAAGCGGACGTCGGTGCCGGTCCTCTGTCAGTTCAGTCATGTCTAGACCACCAATAGCAGTGATAGGAGGGGTGGCACCCCTGCCACCTCACTCCTATGCCTTCAGGGGGATCATGGGTGTCTTGGACAACCACGATCTCCATTATATTCCGGGTCACCATAGACCCGTATGACCCGGAATAGCCGCAAATCGCAAGTGTGAATTCACTTGCGATTTGCGGCGATCGCCGACATGGGGGGGGGGTCATCAGACCCCCCTGGGCATTTGCGCGGGGTGCCTGCTGATAGATATCAGCAGTCACCCCAGTCCGATCCCCGCCCGGTGCGCGGCAGGGACCGAAATTCCCACGGGCGTACAGGTACGCCCTTGGTCCTTAAGTACCAGGGAGCAAAGGCGTACCTGTACACCCTTTGTCCTTAAGGGGTTAAACTATGAAGACCATGATGGAACTTATTTGCAAGTCAATGGGGTCTGTCGAGCACCATTGGCATCTGGTGTATATTAAATGAAGGATCACATTATAAACAGAAGCCTCAGCCCAGATGGGAACATCCCCAATATCAGGACCAATAGTGCCCTTCAGCATAATTATCTACCTTTCCCAAAATGGAGGGAATTATAATGACTTACGACCACGTTTCCTTCAGCCGCAGCCATCTTGAATGGAGTGAGACCCTGATAATTTGTGATTTGGTCCAAATATGGGACACTCAGCTTAGTGTCAAGAGAGAGAAGGAGGTCATACATCTGGCAGGACCTGGACATGTTGGGCTGGAGGGTCAGAATATGGAGGACAGTGTTTCCTGTAAAGAGGAACCAGTCAGTTAGGGAGAACATCAACACAAGTTTTAGCGCTGGACGGTTGTTGAGCACTTAAATGGATTCTCACCCCAGCAGTCCTGAGCGCGAAGGTTTGCCCCATTCTCTACAAGTAACTTGACGATTTCTATGTTTCCAACACAAGCAGCAAAGCTTAAAATATGTTCCCCTAAGAAGAAGAATGCAATGTAGAAGCAGATTAAGGGCAAATGAGTGGCAAAGTTTCCTGTCATTTGTAATAAAATTTGGTAAATCTGTGATTTTCAAAAAGAGAAAAAAGTTGACATTTTCTCTAACACATGCAAGGTTTTATAGTTTTGTTTTTATTTACTTTGTGGGAAAAATTTGGTGCCAGAAACCATGGCTTCCAATATGTTCATATGGGGCCTGTCATCCATATATTTTTTTTAATCATCAATGACAAACATGTCTAGTTAGGGATGTCTAGGTCAGTAATGTAACATTCAAGACCAAACATTGGATCTGATGTTACACATTATAAATATATTGTGTTCTAACGTCACTCCAGAGATGCATTCTTAATCATGGTATTCGGGAGGTTAATATTTGAAATTAGTTATTAATGTAATAATAAAGATGCCCCTTAGCTTGTAACGGTATCGTCTCCAAGCTCCTACAGAGTACAGTTGTTGCGTGACTGAAGAGTTAAAGGGGTTAACCTGACTTTAGTACTTACTGTACCTGCCAGACAGTAATGGACATACTTAAGAAGGATGCCTTGTCTTGGGGCTACATGGCTGTGTTGTACTTCAACCATTACGCTGCTGCTTTCTTTTTGTGAACTGGCTATTTTCTGTTGGAGTTCCCTCCCTCCAACTACAAGTCCCAGGATCCCATGTTTGTAAGTATGAGTTCACTTTTCTCCCTCCCACACAAGTCACCCCAACCTTTTTGCAGCACAGCTGAGCTATGCGTGTTAATGAAATTACAATGCCCTGTACCCCTTTGGAGAATGATCTCCCTCCCACCCAGCAGTCGCTCCACCCATTGAAGCAGACAGGCCCCCTCTAAACACCTGACTAGTTATGTAATATCTCGGGCCGCACTGCGACCTGTGAAAACCTGAGACTAGACTAATTATGCATGCTGCTAAAAATAAATATTGGGGCAAACATCACACAAGAATTGCGAGACCAGCTATCAAACACAGGTACAGACACTATATTATGAACTACATTAACTTAACAGCCCCTGTAGCATAGACAAATAAAAAAAAATCCTGGAATACCCCTTTAAAGTTGCACTTAGATGTTACACTGAGATGCACTTTTTGTGCCACCAATGATGGATTATTTTGTAAATGATGAGTGGTCACATGACACTCCCCAGTCAGTTTCCATGTAGAAACTTCTGGAAAAGGCTCATGGAGGAGCTCCCTACTCTAGCCTTTTTCTTCCCAGAGGGCAGTTTAGTCTTTATCTAGCTAGCTACTGTAGCTAAGTAGTGTGCACAGCTCTTCCATCTCTTCTCCTGCCTGGCAGACCAGGTAGTCAGATAGTCCGACTCAGGCCAGAGATATGATACTATTGTAGAGACTATAAGTGGGTGAACAATCCTACCAAAGTAGAAGAGGCCCAGAGGTTTCTGGGTGAAGAAGCTGCCGGTCGCTTTTGGCGAAGAGACATCAGCTCCTCTCTGTATGAGCATCTTGACGAAATTCATGTTTTGGTTGACGGCGGCGATGTGAAGAGCCGTCTGTCCTGTGGACAGCAAGCAGAGATGAAGGAAAATGAGACTGGAGCTCAATATTGTTATTTTACTGAATCCATATTGTAATAGGTCATGCCCCTGCTGCAAAACCAAGCCCATATTTTACAAAAATCCTGAGAATGGCACAAAAAGTAAGAAGATTTGGGAATGTTTGGACAAAACAGATATTTTGGCTAGAAAATTTACCTAACTACATTAAAGGTCAACCCGACATAAAATTTTTATGCTGTACGAATCACGGGTAGCATGATGACTCTCCAATGCTCCAGCCTTTCAAAGGGATTATATGTAGAACATCATCCTGGAAGAATGTTATGTTATAATTCAATAAATATCATTGCAATAAGGGAGCCATGGCCTTTTACCAAAACTTCAATTGGGCCAGGACAAAGAGCAAGAGATCTCCACAATGTGACCGATGTAGATGATAACCGTGATGTTACAGGATGAAAATGGACCAATATAGAATGTACCAATCTCGGTTTATTAGCAGCAGCGCGATTTGCGTTGCTGCTAATAAGCCGAGACTTGTACATACTAAATTGGTCCATTTACATTCTACATTATCACTAATGTAATCTGGATTGGCCGTGCCCTGCATTGTGGAGGTCTCTTGATTTTTGGCTTGGTCCTGGCCTATATAGAAGTTTTGTCTTACATCCTAGAGGTCATCTAGAGGTGCCCTGGGCCCTCCAGAGGCAAAATGAAAAATGTCAAAGTCTTGGTTGTCTGGCAGGGGGGGGGGGGTCCAGACAGGGTGCACTGTCCCCAGGGCAAGATATAACAGTACACCAGAGTAGGCAGCAGATTCCCCCAATATTAGGCAGCAGTTTCCCAATAGTATACAGCAGTTCTCCCATAGTAGACAGCAGCCCCCCCTTTAATAGCCAATCAGTTTGCTTATTCCATTTACAGGCCTCTGTAAAAATAAATTAAGTGATCTGATTGGTTGCCATGAGCAACTAGTCAACTTTTCCTTTACACAGATTTTTCTAAATGTCCCCCATTTTTCCTATTTGTTGCCAGGCAATATTGCATACGGAAGCATCCCTGTTCTCTGTTTGTGTACTCTAAGTCGTTATATCAGTAAAGTAATGAATATTATAATTATAATATAAGTGACCTTGGTAGATCTCAGAGGTCATGGGAAGGTTCAGCAGATATGGCGCCTCTGTCAGGAGAATTTCTGCTACCTCCAGGTTGTCATATAGGGCCGCCATGTGCAGAGCTGTTTCACCTAAAGCACCTGATAAAAAGAGAAGACATAAAAGTAGTAAGTGCAATCATGGTAAATCACTCATGTGTTGTGTTGGTTAGGGTAGAGACACACAAACATAAGAGGTAGAGGAGGCCTGGGGTATGACTGTGATGCAGCCTAAACCACATTGACATCCTGCTTCACCACAATTAGGCATAGAGGGAAACTGACAGCTAGTTCACCCGCACTAAACTGAGAATACTGGGTTATAAAGTGGATAAACAACAGTAAATTGCGGGGTCACTTACATGAAATAATGAAGAATTGCTGAAGTTAGTGGTATTTAATCTACCAGCTGCATTGCACAGAATTAAGCAATTCTGTGCAATGGAGGCAGGGAGCTGACTTGCTACCCTCCCCTGCCTCCTCCATAGTGCCCGCTCTGGTCCACCCCAGGCATGAATATGCAAAATAGCCGCTTTCATGTCTCCAGAACGTGAGTGAATAGTTTTGAATATTTATTACGGGAGCAGGCTGGAGCGGGAATATGGAGGAGGCAGGGGAGCTGGGTGAGCTAATGCCCCACCTCCATTGTGCAGAGCTGGTTTTCTGCTATCAGCGTCCAACCTGAGATTTTCTCTCCATCTGGACCGGTTCAGTGGTACCACAAGTACATTCCCTTTAGGGCTACTTTCAAACATATGCTGTGGATGATTTGTGAGCGCTGTGAATACGACTTTAGGAAATCCTATATATAATGTGAACCTTCATGCAGCAAATTTGCACTTAAATCTACATAATTTAGTGCAGATATGTCTCTGCAAATTTACATGCCAGAATGATGTGGATTTTTCACTGAATAACTGTGTTAAAGTACCCTTCTAGTGCATGTGTAAATGATGTCCACATTCTCATACATAGCTACACAGCTTTCCTAGACTCTTGAAGTTCTTGAGTAAAATAGTAGTAGGAATCTATCACTGCATAACTAGGTATGAGATCTGTAAGGCGACCATATCGGCGGCATTGACATTTTTCCTATAGACTGATAAGACTGGTATATGTTAGGTAATTTTATATTAGGACGGGTGCTCTTTTATTACATTGCATACTAAGAATTGAAAAAGCTAGAATATGACTAGTTAATGTTCAGGTTATTAGCTGTACATTGATCCCTCAACTTACAATAGTTTCAACATACAATGGTCTTTTCTGGACCATTGTAACTTGAAACCAGACTTAAAGGGGTACTCCTTGGATAGGGGATAAGATGTCAGATCGCCGGGGTCCCGCTGCTGCGGACCCCCGGGATCTACCATGCAGCACCCACCTGTAGCGGCTTCCAGAACCGCTGGAGGTCCTCAGGCTGAGTCCATCTCGACCACCGGGACGGAAGATCATGGTGTCACGACTCCACCCCCATGTGACATCACACCCTGCCCCTCAATGCAAGTATATGGGAGGGGCAGCGGGACCCCGGCGATCTGACATCTTATCCCCTATCCTTTGGATAGGGGATAAGATGTCTAGGGGCAGAATACCCCTTTAACATACAATGCTACAGACAATCCAGATCTGTGAAACGTGTCAATCGCTGGAAGAAATTACCAATCAGAATGGGCATTTTACTGGTAAAAAACCTGTACTACTGAAGTACATGCACTGACTGGCTGGCTGGCAGCGCCTCCCTACAGTATCGGGTGGTACTACATGTTCTGTACTAATCTTAACCTGTGCCATGGTTAGCTGTTCCTTTTGGACACCAGGTGAGGGCAGCTCCATGTTACTTTTTTAGGACACTGTGTACTGTACAGGCCCCTTAAGCAGCTCCTGTCCTTTACATAGACAGTGATTACAGCTCCCAGCAGATCTTTCTTACTTTTATATGTAAGGACTTACTTTATCTATATTAGATATCCACTTATCACTTTTTCCTATTTTTGGATGACATTTTGGTGGCTTCAGAACCGATTACCAGGTTTCCATAGAGTTATGGTCTCAACATACAATGGTTTCAACATACAATGGTTGTCCTGAAACCAATACTGTATTATGTAATGAAGCTTGCCTCTCTGGAAGGGGTCACATTTGTCTGATGACAGAATGTCTCTCAGAAGCTCCACATTGTTCTCTTTTGCAGCTTGAAGAATAGGCATCTCCTTGATCCTAAAATGACAAAATATGTTAACGATGTATTTCCGTATCAGAAAATCATATTTAAATCTCCCTCTATAACTACTAATATTGTGTTATCACAAATTATACTGGCTCCAGTGTGTTTTTGCAGGATTCATGCCTGACAGGAGGATGTGTAGTCCTCTCTTTGTCAGTGTGGTGTTGTCTCAGCATCAGCAGCTTTCTGGCTCCTCCGTCTCTCCCACAGTGGTGCCACCCAATAAGTGATGTCACCACCTCTGACCAGCTCCTACAGCGAAAATTACAATTTTAGGGACACGTCCCCAAGGACTGCCCTAAACTAGAGACTACTTAACTAAATTATTAAAACTTAACTTTTATTACAACCACTTAATTATAAATTGTGCTTTTGGTGCCATAGTGAAAAAATTTTAAAAAGTCCGGTCATCCACAGTGTGACTACAACATAGGTCAAAATTGCCCATCTGTCTTGTGATCAGTGTCACAGTGGAAAGGTCTAGTTAAGCCAGACAGTGTCGCCACCGCTGACTAGAGAAAACCCCCACCCTGTTCGAATCTTGCTATTGTGTCACTAGGATGCCGATTTATAAAAACATTATAGCCCCTCCTGCTGATGTTTCGCCAGTGTACCCTGGCTTTTTCAAAGAAGTGAGGACTCCTACAGCCACATCACCATCTCCCTGATAGAGAATAATGATTGGTTAAAGCATGCTGCCCTGTGATGAACAATGCTACAGGCAGAGAAGCAGACAGGGAATAAATACAGCAGGGCAAAGCTGGGCCAGGAAATGGCAGGATTGATATGGAAGAGGAATAGACAGGGTTGGAGGGCTGTGATAAAGAGTTGAGGGAAATCGATACATTCTGGGAATTGTAGTACTGAGCAACTGCTCAACCAGGAATCACAGCCATTAAGTACAAGTACAAAAGATAGAGCACCTAATATATTTTATGGATTTTATTACTCGATTTAGCCTCATCCTTCCATCTTGTAACTTAAAATACATAATAAATGTAGTGAGCCCATGTACTCCTACAACCTTATAACAATATCTTCAAATTTGGGTGGAAAAACTAAACAAAAAAAGAGACAATAAGAATGAAGGGAAGGTGATAACTTCCCCCAAACACTTCAGGTTTACATATTGTGTGTCCATTGTTTAGACCTTAGATCCATCTTTCGACTTTTGATGGAAAAAAAAAACATTACTGTTCCTACTAAAAAGATTTTATATCCTCTATAGAAAAGAACATAATTTTAAGTGAAGTTTTACTTTATAATCAGAGAACACTGTCAGAATGTCCACCCAACCTCTACTTTGATACCTTCTTCGTTGTAGCAAGTCTGTGTTAACATCTTCATCCGTCATGTCTAAGCAGCCAAAATGGAGGCAGAAACCTTGGGTGGATTTCCATTTCATTTTCATGTTGTATCTGAAATAATGTACAATAAAATAACAACATTATAAAACTTTGATTTGTATTTCTAAGAAACCAGTTACATATTGCATTAAGTGTAAAAGGAAAATGGCTACAAAGTGGCAAAAAACTATTCAAAATAAGGCCGGGGAAAGAAAAGCAAAAGAGGAAAAATTACAAATAGTAATGGATATTTATGGTATTCATATTAATAATACAAAATCATGAAAAATGTAACAACTTTGCTAAAAACATAATAATAAACATTGCTAATAATAATATTATTACTAATAATTATTATTATCATTAATAATAATAAAAAATTGAAAATAGACTAAATTCACACACCTGGGGACATATTTAAAACTAAGTTTGATTTTCTCGCTACTTTTTACAAGTTTATCTCCAAATATTTGGTGCAAAAAAATTGCACTACATTTTCCAAGGAGTTTACATCACTACATGCAAAAGTTTACATAATGCACGCCAAATTTGTGAAAGTTGGCGTGGTGTCAGATTTAGTCTAGATTACTGGACATTTGGAAAGGCTCATACTCTCTTTAAAGGGGTACTCCGGTAAGAACCTTTTTTTTTTTTTTTTTTTTTTAAATCACCTGGTGCCAGAAAGTTAAACAGATTTGTAAATTACTTCTATTAAAAAATCTTAATCCTTCCTGTACTTATTAGCTGCTGAATACTACAGAGGAAATTATTTTCTTTTTGGAATTCTCTCTGATGACATCACGAGCACAGTGCTCTTTGCTGACATCATTATAATAATAATAACTCTTTATTTATTGTTGTCCTTAGTGGGATTTGAACCCAAGGCCCCAGCACTGCAGGGCAGCAGTGCTAACCACTGAGCCACCATGCTGCCCTTCGCATAAATCTGCTATGCACGGTTGCTAAAATGGACAGAGATGTCAGCAGAGAGCACTGTGCTCGTGATGTCATCAGTGTTCCAAAAAGAAAGGAATTTCCTCTGTAGCATTCAGCAGCTAATAAGTACTGGAAGGATTAAGATTTTTTAATAGAAGTAACTTACAAATATGTTTAACTTTCTGGCACCAGTTGATTGAAAAGAAAAAAGGTTTTCACCGGAGTACCCCTTTAACTTTGGCGGAAAGTTTACACAACCTTTGTAATCGTGTGAAAATGCAAAAAAACTTTAGATTTTTGTTCACTGTGGCTTATCAGTGTCCTGATCAGCTCAAAGGATGGGCAGATGGTCCCTGCCTGCCTACATTCTGTCCAATTGTGGCTGCAATCCCAAAGAAACCCTTAAAGAGGTACTCCACCCCTAAACATCTTATCCCCTATTCAAATAAGGGTTAAGATGTCTGATCTCTGGGCCTGCGCTGCAGCGTTTTTAACACGGAAGCTTGGAGCTCTCGCCACACCTCCTCCATTCATGTCTATGGGAGAGGCGTGGCCGCGAGTACATTGCCGTCACACCTCCTCCCATAGACATGAATGAAGGGGGCATGACAGCTGTGGTCATTTGGCAAACTCCTCTCTGTGCTCCTGATGACTGGGGTGCCACTCCGGAGATCCTTTGGATAGGGGATAAGATGTTAAGGAGCAGAGTAACCCTTTAACAGTCTGAAGTAATGGAGCGCCGGTAACAATGACAAATGCTGTGCTATGCTATTTTCAGTGTATGCAATTTAAATATTACATATGGGGAATATTACCCATGGGGACTAAAAAAAAAAAAAAAAGTGAATAAAATGTAAAAAAAATTAAATAAAAAAAAAAAGGTTAATAAGCCTCTTCCCTAATACCATTTTTAAAATAAAATTATGTAAACAAAAATAAACATAAACATATTTGGTATCGCCACATGCAAAAATGTCCAAACTATTAACACATAGGCCCTCATTTACTATTGCAAATCCGACATGTTTTGTCGGGTTGTGCACCAGATTCTGTCGCATTGCGCCAGAAATTCTTTTTGCACCAGAATTTGTGCCAGAATTTAAATGGAATTTTAAAAAGGGGCGTGGTCGCCGGGAGAAGGGGTGTGGTCTCTGAAAGGGGGCATGTTCCCGACATTTAAACAGAAAAAACAACATATTTACTAAGGATTCCACAGAAAATGTGGTGGATTTGAGCTGAGGAAAACCCGACAGATCAGAACATGTGTAAAAAAAAGCAAAACGTAGGGAAAGTGGAAAATGTAGGGAAACCTTAGTAAATACTGTGGAAAATAAATTGTAGGGAATTAAAACCCACAAAGAAACCTACACAACACTCTTAGTAAATGAGGACCATAATGTTAATTGAACCCCATGGTCAATGGTGTAAATGCAAAAAAAAAAAAAAAAAAAATGCCAAAGTCGAGAATTGCATATTTGGGTTCACTTTATATTCCAGAAAAAAATTATAAAAAGGGATCAAAAAGTCCCATCAAATAAAAAATTATACAGATAAAAACTACAGATCGCGGTGCAAAAATTAGCCCCTATACAGCCCCGTATATGGAAAAATAAAAGTGTTATAGGGGTCAGAAGAGGACAATTTTAAGTTTATTCATTTTTGTACAAAATGTTATACATGAAGGTATTAAAACTAAACCTATATAAATTGGGTGTCCTTGTCATCACATGGACCTACAAAAAAAATTTGATTTTTAATTAAATGTAGACTGCATAGAAATTGAAGCCCCCAAATGTTACAAAATGGCATTTTGTTTTTTCAATTTTAGCCCACAATTATTATTATTTTTTGTTTCACCGTAGATTTGGTGGTAAATGAAGTGATGCCATTTCACAGTACAATTGTAGCGTAAAATAAAAGACCTCATAAGTGTAAAATTGAAAATGTTATTGCTATAGGAAGGTGAGGAGGAAAAAACGAAAGTGCAAAAAAAGGAAAAATCCCTGTATCCTTAAGGGGTTTAATTGGCACTTTTTATTTTTTATTTTGGCATGAAATGGAAAAAAGTAGCTTGAAATGGAAAAAAGTAGTGCGAAACAGAAACCTCACATATTTTTCAAGCAACACAAGTGAGCTATGAAAATGTGATGTGAGAAATAAACAGGTGTGATTAAAATTACTAGAACATAAATTACACCGTTTTTCTTTAAATATCCACCCGACCATGTTTAACTGGACCGTTTTAAGTGGTGCATTTGACCATCTACATCAGGGGTCTCAAACTCAAATTATCTGGGGGCCACTAGAGGTAGCGGCTGGATGAGGCTGGGCCACATGCACCCCTCACATATAATCCCCCCATGCTGCGCTCCTCACATAAAATGGCCCCATCATGCGCCCCTCACATGTAATGGCCCCATCATGCCCCCTCATCATTCACCAGCAACACC
This sequence comes from Hyla sarda, assembly GCF_029499605.1. Lineage (NCBI taxonomy): Eukaryota > Metazoa > Chordata > Amphibia > Anura > Hylidae > Hyla > Hyla sarda. The sequence continues at coordinate 26,118,374 of NC_079195.1, forward strand.
CCCCAGTTCCCCTCATTAGGTAGCTGTAACAGAGATTCCCCACATTAGGTAGCGCAGCACAGCTTCCCCACATTAGGTAGTGCAGCGCAGTTTCCCCACATTAGGTAGCCTTAGCACTGATTCCCCACATTAGGAAGCCGTAGCACAGTTTCCCCACATTAGGTAGCCTTAGCAAAGATTCCTCACTTTAGGTAGTGCACCACAGTTTCCCCACATTAGGTAGCCTTAGCAAAGATTCCTCACATTAGGTAGCGCACCACAGTTTCCCCACATTAGGTAGCACAGCACAGTTTCCCCACATCAGGTAGCGCAGCACAGATTCCACACATTAGGTAGCCGTAGCACAGTTTCCTCACATTAGGTAGAGCAGCATCAGGGGTCTCAAACTCAAATTATCTGGGGGCCACTGGAGGTAGCGGCTGGGTGAGGCTGGGCCACATGCACCCCTCACATATAATCCCCCCCATGATGTGCTCCTCACATAAAATGGCCCCATCATGCGCCCCTCACATATAATGGCCCCATCATGCGCCCCTCATCATTCACCAGCAACACCCCCAGTTTCCCCACATTAGGTAGCCGTAGCAGAGATTCCCCACATTAGGTAGCGCAGCACAGTTTCCCCACATTAGGTAGCGCAGCAGTTTCCCCACATTAGGTAGTCTTAGCACAGATTCCCCACATTAGGAAGCTGTAGCACAGTTTCCCCACATTAGGTAGCCTTAGCAAATATTCCTCACATTAGGTAGCGCACCACAGTTTCCCCACATTAGGTAGCACAGCAGTTTCTCCACATCAGGTAGCGCAGCACAGATTCCACACATTAGGTAAAGCAGCACATATTCCCCACATTAGGTAGCCTTAGCATAGATTCCCCACATTAGGTAGCCTTAGCATAGATTCTTCACATTAGGTAGTGCAGCACAGTTTCCCCACATTAGGTAGCACAGCACAGTTCACCCACATTAGGTAGCCTTAGCACAGATTCCCCACATTAGGTAGCCGTAGCAAAGCTTCCCCACATTAGGTAGCGCACCACAGTATCCCAACATTAGGTAGCGCAGCACAGATTCCACACATTAGGTAGCCTTAGCATAAATTCCTCACATTAGGTAGCGCAGCACAGTTTCTCCACATTAGGTAGCACAGCACTGTTTCCCCACATTTGGTAGCGCAGCACAGTTGCCCCACATTTGGTAGCGCAGCACAGTTTCCCCACATTTGGTAGTGCAGCACAGCTTCCCCACATTAGGTAATGCAGCACTGTTTCCCCACATCAAGTAGAGCAGCACAGGTTCCTGACATTAGGTAGCCTTAGCACAGATTCCCCACATTGGGTAGCTGTGGCACAGTTTCCCCACATTAGGTAGCCTTAGCACAGATTCCCTACATTAGGAAGCCTTAGCCCCACATTAGGTAGCTGTAGCACAGATTCCCCACCTAGACTGCGCTACTTACATCTGCCTGTGGGGACTGCTTGGCGGTGGTGCAAGCTATAAGTGACGTCATCGCACGCACTGCGCAGGCTGTCAGCATCCCTGCGCGGTGCTTGCTATGATGTCGCTCACTACGCAACTCCGCCAGGAAGTCCCTGCAGGCAGATGTAAGTAGCAGTTTAGTGATGGAGCAAGACTGGTTGCCCTGCCATAGGTGCACCGGGTCCCATGTAGCAGTGTATGCCGAAGTGTGTGAAGTCTTCCAGCATTTAGCCCTGCTTTCCCAAAGTGTACGTGAACTGTATGTCCCGGGCCTCGGTGACACAAATTCTGTATCTGGTGTGGGCCGCAAAATTTCGTTCCGCAGGCCGCAAATGGCCCGTTTCGCTCAAATTTATAGGTTTGTAAAATGTATTAAACTTTTCTGTATTGAAGAAAAAGCCCGCCTTTATATCAATGAATCAGTTAATATTTTTAATCATTCCAATAAAACGATTTTATGTTATAATAAATAAATATATTTTATGAAATCTCATTACTTCCCATATCTTTAAGTATGTTATTAGGTCTACAGAACAAAGAAATTATTGTAAGTATTGGGTAAACTTAAAAAAGAAAAGGAAAGAAAGAAAAAGAAAGAAAAATAGCTAGCACTACTAACTAAAAAATGGAGGCTCTTAGCGAACTTTTTGATCAAAACTAAAAAATATGCTGCAATTGAAAATAAAAAGTAAAGTATTAATTTACAAAAGTAGGAGCAAACAAAAAAAATATTTTGGATTTACATTAGTGATGTCTTTATTTGGCTTTAAAGCCATCATAGATCATCCAAAAGTTGACAACAATTTAAAGAAAATAAAAAATAAAAAATAAATAAATATATATATATATATATATATATATATATATATATATATATATATATATATATATAATAGTAATCATAATAATAATAACTATTATTATTGTTATTTTTATTATTATTTTTTTAATAGAGCTTCAAAACAGGGTTGGATTCATTCCTAGAACAAAATAACATTAATGCATATGCAGAATTATAGAATCCCCTCCCCTTCATCTCATTGGTTGAAGTTAATGAACATACGTCTTTTTTGAACCATACTAGCTTTGTAACTATTATTTTGCTTACCTTTGAGTCCTCAGCTGATCTGTTAGCTTTTATATGCCATTGACCTTTACCCAAGTGGGGTGAGTTTGGTTAGTGATAGTGTCCAATTAACCATAGATTCCAGGTTTTGCGTAGACATTGTCACTTCAGGTCCTGAGCCATGTGGCCAGCGCCGATAACCCTGGTCACCTCCTGCAACAGACTCATCTGTCTGAGTACATAATATTTTGCGTTGGGGGGGAGGAGAATTGTTAAATCTCCGAACCATGAGTCGGAATGTGGTAAAACCTGTTGGGGAACAGGTAAAAGGGAATTGAGTACAGTAGATGACTGTAACTGTATGCACAACAATCTAGTCTACATAGACAGTGGGTGGTCAGGATCTTGAAGAGAAAGCATCACCCAATTGTCATGGATCATTTCTAGACTAAACAGGTTATAGTATGAAAAGGTACAAGGCTTTATTGTGCAATATAGTCCTGGGAGCATGTATAGGTAGAGCTTGTAGCAATATTCATATTGGACCTTTTGACATTCTCCAACCCATTATGATGATACCAGCACCCCTGCAGCAAAATCCTCAGTACCATGCCAATTCCGAACAGGCTTCAGTTTTCAACTACTTCTAATACCTTTAGAAGTACAGTATGGATGAGCGCATAGTGAGACTATGTGATGTTATGTTGTATCAGAATATTGCAACAATATATAACTTATTATTGGCAACACAGTTACTAAGTATCCTCTGTGTTTAACTCACATTGATACCTGTATCTTCATGAATGAAATTGTTGAAGTCCGCGGCTCTGCTGATGTTTCCTCGGGTTTTTCTGCAGGATTCGCTGCTCTGCAGTGTCCGGGTGCAACGTTCTGCAGAAGTCCGGGAGGATGATAGTATAGTAGTCCGGTAGGATGGTGATGCAGTATAATCTACCTTGTGGATATGCCGATGGATAGATCGATTGCAAGGGGGGACCCAGAGAAAATAGGGAGAGAGCCCCGGCCGGTGGCGTCTCTACCTCACTGGTTCCCGCCAGTGTGTGCAGATCCGTGAGTGTGCTCATCCATACTGTACTTCTAAGTGTTTTATAAGTGGGCAATTTTTCTATCACTAATAATACTGCATGGTTTTTGGGGAAACATACAGGATTGAGCAGCTAAGTGAGCAAAGCACTCTCCATCTGACAAGCGCCTAGGTATATCATTTATTATCTTACCCTAATACCTAAAAGAAAGAAACCATACAAACAGTGTCCCTCTGGGGGACCAGACTTGTCCACATATTTTGATGTATGTCCAAAGACTTATCCATGATCTGTAGGGTCATGTATGGGCATTAAACACTGGCCACATGGATTTCCCAATAGCGGTAAAGACTTCTAAAGAACAAGGGTTGTAGATCCTGAACACTATCCCTTTCCTTATATATAATTAAAAACTAAAATGTGAATAGATCCTCTAAATATGCTGAGGTCATCTATAGGCTAGGGCTCCATTGAGTACTACAAAGGTCGCACAACCATAGATTGCTGTGTTGTATATCTGCTTCTCAGCTAAAGAATAGAAATGAAGTCACGTTGAGATGCACAATTCCTGCAACTAAATGGGATTTCTTAGAAGTAAATGCAATCAAGAGCTCGCTACTGCAGGCTCCGAACCACCTGCGCTCAGACTGGCCGGCAGCGCTCCCAGACCGGATAGTAGATATACAAAAAAGAATATCCAGTGGGGTGTATGAAGCAAATCAGGAACTCTTTATCAGGCATATGCCATATTCGAAATTTCGCAAATATGAGGATGAATATTCTCCCCATATTCGTGAAATTTGAATATTCTTTATATTCGTGACTTTTTTTGAATTGCGAAATTTCGCTATTGCGAATGTGAAATTAATAGTGAAATTTCGCTCATCTGCGCATGTGCGCTGTGCTTGCAGAACTCCCATTGGCTCTCAGGCATAAGTAGGGTGGAATTTCCACGAATATTCGCATTGAGAATATTCGTATTGCGAATATTCTCATGCATAAACCTTTCGCCTCACAGTCTCATCCCTGGGTCTCTAATGATACAAGCATTGCATTTATCAGTCGAAGGAGATCCCTACAATGTGCTCAGTTTTTAAAACAGTTTGAAAAAAAGACGAATATTCGTAATAGAGAATTTTAATCGCAAAATTTGTAATATTCGTGAATTCGCAAATATGCGATCTTCGCAACGAATATTTGAATTGCGAATATTCATGAGCAACACTACTCTTTATTCACGGATCAATGAAAATACGCAGGACATTACTAGATCCTTAATCAAACTAGATCCTTGATCATGGAATAACATACATATAAAAGTGAAGAGTTTATATAATCTACAACAGTCACGTGCAAGTGACAACACACTAGTAAAAGACACATATAAAAACTGGAGACTGGATTAAGATATCAGAAACCTGGGTTAGAGTATCAAAAGTATCTAAAGATTGAGACATATATATATATATATATATATATATATATATATATATATATATCTCAAACAGGTTACAACAATGGGAAATTAGCAATAGGAGGATAATATAAATATATAAAATACATGTGGAACCCTATAATATGATAGAAAAGATACAAGGAAACCTTTAAATATCTATGTAGGGCAAATGTGGTTTATTTTATAAAAGCACCTATATTTAATATGTCAGTATCCAATCATGTCTCTGATTCATACCATTCGGTTCCCTTGTATCTAAATATCCAATAGGATTCTCTATTAAATAACTTGTGTTTTAAATCACCTCCTCTAATGTGGTTAGTCACCCTCTCAGTTGTGTTAACATTATGTCCACATTAAGAGTTACCGCAACTGAGATGGTAAATAACAGGGATTTCTGGGGACTGTTGGGCCACCGAAACGCATGGGTCGCAACATGAGAAATGCACAAATGCAGAATACATGCAGCCCTATGTATATTCTTAAATTGTTCTTCAACAGTGGTCTCAAACTGTGGCCTTCCAGATGATGCATAACTTCAACTCCCAGCATGCCCGGACAGCCATTGTTCTACATGGAAGAATAAGCAGGGGCACAACAACAAGGGGTGCAGGGTAGCAGCCGATGTCGTCCAGTACATAAACCCAGTGTAACTTGTAGCTTCTAGGCCCTGATGCTAAATCTTCAACAAGGCCCCATGTGCCAATTATAATACTGGTCTACTATGGGGCCCCGTTGCAACTGAGACACAGACCATGTCCTGAGAGACACAGACCATGTCCTGAGAGACACAGACCATGTGGTTTCTGTCCTGCACTGATGAGTCATTCTCCCTTTAGTGCTGAGAACTGGGAGGTGTTTGCAGAATCAGACAATCAAGCACTGAACCTCTCTCTGCTGCTCAGAGCAGGAGGGTGAGTGCTGGTAGAGCAGATCTGTAATCATTGCTGAGGCAATGGGAGGGAAGTATGGCAAATAATATCAAATGGCCAGAGAAGAATACAGGAGCCATGCATAACAGGCAAGATAGTTTTCAGGGAACATACTCAAATAGTGTGGTGACTTTTGAGCTGGATATGGTGTCACACTCAAAATCAAAGTGGAAAACCCCATTACAGGCTGATCCAACTTTGATGTAATGTCCTTAAAACAAGTCAAAATGAGGCTCAGTAGTGTGTGTGGTCTCCACGTGCCCATATGACCTCCCTACAACACCTGGGCATGATCCTGATGAGGTGGAGGATGGTCTCCTGAGGGATGTACTCCCAGACCTGACTAAAGCATCCGCCAACTCCTGGACAGTCTGTGGTACAACATGGCGTTGGTGGATGGAGCGAGACATGATGTCCCAGATGTGGTCAATCGGATTCAGGTCTGGGGGAACGGGCGGCCAGTCCATAGCATCAATGTCTTCCTCTTGCAGGAACTGCTGACACACTCCAGCCACATGAGGTCTAGCATTGCCTTGCATTAGGAGGAACCCAGGGCCAACCGCACCAGCATATGGTCTCACAAGGGGTCTGAGGATCTCATCTCGGTACCTAATGGCAGTCAGGCTACCTCTGGCAAGCACATGGAGGGCTGTGCAGCCCCCCTAAAGAAATGCCACCCCACACCATTACTGACCCACCGCCAAACCGGTGATGCTGGAGAATTTTGCAGGCAGCAGAACATTCTCCATGGCAACTCCAGACTCAGATCTGTCACATCTGTCACATGTGCTCAGTGTGAACCTGCTTATATCTGTGAAGAGCACCGTGGCGCCAGTGGCAAATTTGCCAATCTTGGTGTTCTCTGGCAAATGCCAAACGTCCTGCACGGTGTTGGGCTGTAAGCACAACTCCCACCTGTGGACGTCGGGCCCTCATACCACCTTCATGGAGTCTGTTTCTGACCGTTTGAGTGGACACATGCACATTTGTGGTCTGCTGGAGATCATTTTGCAGGGCTCTGGCAGTGCTCCTCCTGCTCCTCCTTGCACAAAGGCGGAGGTAGCGGTCCTGCTGCTGGGTTGTTGCCCTCCTACGGCCTTCTCCACGTCTCCTGATGTACTGGTCTGTCTCCTGGTAGCGCCTCCATGCTCTAGACACTACGCTGACAGACATAGCAAAACTTCTTGCCACAGCTCGCATTGATGTGCCATCCTGGATGAGCTGCACTACCTCAGCCACTTGTGTAGATTGTAGACTTCGTCTCATGCTACCACTAGAATGAAAGCACCGCCAGCATTCCAAAGTTACCAAAACATCAGCCAAGAATGATCTGTGGTCACCACCTGCAATTGTCAATCAGTGTTGCTTCCTGAGTGGACAGTGTGATTTCACAGAAGTGTGATTGACTTGGAGTTACATTGTGTTGTTTAAGTGTTCCCTTTATTTTTTTGAGCAGTGAGCAGTATATATATATATATAGATATATATATATATATATATATATATATATATATATCTATATATATATATATATATGTACATATATACATACTCACCTGGAGTACCCCTTTAAAGGGGTACTCCAGCCCTAATACATCTTTGCCCCTATCCAAAGTATAGGGGATAAGAGATATGATCCCCGCCTCTGGGGACCCCCGCTGTCTGTCATTCCGCACCCACCAGCAGCGCTGGAGGCTCCAAGTGTGGCGTGATGTCACACGGGGTTAGAGTTGTAACGTCACGATACTCCGGCTCCGTGGTCGTCACGCTTCACACTTGGAGCCTCCCGTGCTGTGGAGAGCTCACACAGGTGGGTGGGTGATGACAGATAGTGGGGGTCCCCAGCGGCGGGACCCCTCACAATCATACATCTTATCCCCTATCCTTTGGATAGGGGATAAGATGTATTAGGACCGGAGTACCCCTTTAACCCCTTAACGACGCAGGACGTATATTTACGTCCTGCGCCGGCTCCCGTGATATGAAGCGGGATCGCGCCGCAATCCCGCATCATATCGCGTCGGTCCCGGCGCTCATCAACGGCCGGGACCCGCGGCTAATACCACACATCGCCGTTCGTGGCGATGTGCAGTATTAACCCTTTGACCGCCGCTTCTAAAGTGAAAGTGAAAGTGACCCGGCTGCTCAGTCGGGCTGTTCGGGACCGCCGCGATTTCCCAAACAGCTTGCAGGACACCGGGAGGGCCCTTACCTGCCTCCTCGGTGTCCGATCGGCAGTCAAGCGCCGATAACACTGATCACAGGCGTGTTAATACACACCTGTGATCTGTGTAGAAGATCAGTGTGTGCAGTGTTATAGGTCCCTATGGGATAACAATGATCAGCATGAGAGATCAGTATGTGCAGTGTTATAGGTCCCTATGGGATAACAATGATCAGCATGAGAGATCAGTATGTGCAGTGTTATAGGTCCCTATGGGAACTATAACACTGCAAAAAAAAAGTTAAAAAAAAAGTGTTAATAAAGGTCATTTAACCTCTTCCCTAATAAAAGTTTGAATCACCCCCCTTTTCCCATAAAAAAAAACAGTGTCAAAAAATAAAATAAATAAACATATGTGGTATCGCCGCGTGCGTAAATGTCCGAACTATAAAAATATATCATTAATTAAACCGCACGGTCAATGGCGTACGCGCAAAAAAATTCCAAAGTCCAAATGAGCGCATTTTTGGTCACTTTTTAAACCATTAAAAAATGAATAAAAAGTGATCAAAAAGTCTGATCAAAACAATAATCATAGCGATAAAAACTTCAGAACACGGCGCAAAAAATGAGTCCTCCTACCGCCCTGTACGTGGAAAAATAAAAAAGTTATAGGGGTCAGAAGATGACATTTTTAAATGTATAAATTTTCCTGCATGTAGTTATGATTTTTTCCAGAAGTGCGAAAACATCAAACCTATATAAGTAGGGTATCATTTTAACCGTATGGACCTACAAAATAATGATAAGGTGTAATTTTTACTGAAATATGCACTGCGTAGAAACGGAAGCCCCCAAAAGTTACAAAATGGCGTTTTTTCTTCGATTTTGTCGCACAATTATTTTTTTTTCCGTTTCGCCGTGCATTTTTGGGTAAAATGACTAATGTCACTGCAAATTAGAATTTGTGACGCAAAAAATAAGCCATAATATGGATTTTTAGGTGGAAAATTGAAAGGGTTAAGATTTTTAAAAGGTAAGGAGGAAAAAACGAAAGTGCAAAAACAGAAAAACCCTGAGTCCTTAAGGGGTTAAAGAGGAAAATCTTTCATGTGATCAATAGGGAATCTGACCTCTGGGATCCCCACTGACCATAAGAAGGAAGGGGCCACAGCACTGCAGGCTCTTCACACTCTTTCCAAGTAGAGAGGTGCCAGTAGGGTGGCTCATTTTTCCACTTTTTTCTCTGATCCAATCTTTATATCTGGCAAAAGGGCATTTATAAGGGCAACTCACATGAAAATTTGGTCCAGATCGGACAATGGCCCTCATTTACTATTCACAACCCGACAACTTTTGTGGGGGTTTTTTGTCGCATTTTTTCTGCGACATGGCGCAGACATGTCGCAGATATCATGCGCCAGTGCGTGACAGTTCTTCCCGAGTCATCCGACTCGGGTAGGCTGGTACCCGAAAAAGGGGCGTGTCCCGACAAAGAAGGCCCTTTCTCACATATTTATCATTGTAAAGCACCCGAATTGTCTGGTTTTTCTTCTTTTTTTTCCCCACAGCTCTGACCTGTTGCAACTAGCCCTATCTAACCGTTTCACACATATTTATCATTGTGAAGCACCCGAATTGTCGTTTTTTGTTTTTTTTCTCCCCCCACAGCTCTGACCTGTTGCAAATAGCCCTATCTAACCTATGGAAAGCCTGATGTGTTGAATTTTTTGGTGTGATGTTTTTTTCTCATAAATGAGTGACTGCTTCTTTTTATGTGATTGTTTCTAATGTTTTTTTTTTTTTTTACTTAAAAAAATGCAACACAAATACGAGCATGCGACACCCCAAAAAAATTACTTGCGACATGCCTGCGACACAATAATAAATAAGCAAGGAAACTAAGGCGTCGGGTTCAAATACAACCAGAAACCCGACTTTCTAAGTAAATGAGGGCCAATATCTTCTTTCTCCAGTAAGAACTTCATGTGCCTTGTATTGTAAATAATATAAGTCACAAGATAACATCTCCCTCCTCCACTCATCAATCACCTGAGCTCGGAAAGGGCAGCAGGGTCTCCAACACACATCAAGTGCACATACAAGAAGGGAAGTCCAGCTCCTCGGTTTGGTTAAAAGGAATACTTTTTTACTTCATCCAACAAATGACAGACATCATAAGACACCTAACAGCAACATGTTTCAGGTCTGCAAGAACATTAAAGGAGTACTCCAGGGAATTATTAAAAAAAATTGTTCCAAGGCCACCACGCTTCCTGGATATTTTCCCTGTCAACCATCATTCTTCCTGATATGCATGGCTCCTTTGGCCTCTGTTGTCTTCTCTGGCTCCTTGATATTCTCTGCCAGCCTCCACTCTACTGCTCTAAGCAGCAGAGAGAGGTTCAGTGTCTAATTGGCTGAGGCTGCACACACCTCCCAGTTCTCAACATTAAAGGGGGAATCACTCATCATTGCAAGGTAGAAACCACATAGTCTGTCTCTCTCAAGAGGGTGGTAGCTGCTTTTAGAGATGGATTTGGACAGAGACAGAGTGGATGGCTGGATTATGTCATTCCCTCACTTCATGCATGTAAGTGACAACCAAAGAGCGGTTGTCTTAGTCATGTCTGACCTTTTGTACAACCATTATTCCTTATGCCATCGCATTCCAGTGGTACCTTATGTTTTACCTCTGCTGGCTTGTACCATTTTGTCATTCTTCTTTGTTTAACCCCTTAAGGACCAGACCAATTTTATTTTTGCATTTTTGTTTTTTCCTCCTCGCCTTCTAAAATTCATAACTCTTGTATATTTCCATCTACAAACCTATGAGGGTTTGTTTTTTGCAAGACCAATTTTACTTTGTAAGAACATTACTCATTTTACCCTAAAATATAAATGCACAATTTAGCTAATTTTGGAAGGTTCAGTTTTCATGCTGTACACTTTATGGTAAAAATGACATGTTTCCATTATTCTGTGGGTCAATGCGATTAAAATGATATCCATGGTTACATAATTTTCTATTATTGTACCATCTATTATTGTACCACTTATATCAAACTTTTTAGGAAAATTAGTATGTTTAACCCCTTATGGACCAAGCCCATTTTCACCTTAACCCCTTAAGGACACATGACGTTCTCATACGTCTCCATTTCCGAGTCCTTAAGGACACATGACGTATGAGAACGTCATGTGTTTTACCGGCCCCCCGCAACCATCTGGAGCGGAGCCGGTCCCCGATGCCTGCTGAAATCGTTCAGCAGGCATCGGGGCATATCGCCCAGGGGGGTCATTATGACAATTCAGTCCAGCGATCTGCGGCGGATTCCGGGTCAATCGGGTCTCCAGTGACCTGGTGACCCGGAATTATTGGCTGATCGGGGCCGTCAGAGACGGCCCCGAACAGCCAGAGCCAGCAGGGGTGAGGTGGCACTGGTGCCACCTCACGATCGCCCTGATTCGTCGGCCGGATTACCGGCCAACCAATCAGGGCGCCTGCTGCGGGTGTCACTCCCGCAACCCGCTCCGCCCCTCTTCTGGAGGACGTGAGCGGGTGCGGGACGTGCACCCCGGGTGCTGGGGACCCCGATCCCCGGCGCCCCTGTTGGGATCGGGGCCCCAGAAGCAGCGGCGGCGGCGGAGACGACGAGGGACTGACCTGTGCGGCTGGATCGTTGGAGGTGAGTGACAGCCTCCTGCTGTTGCTTAGCAACAGCTCCCAGCATGCAAAAAGGGCATGCTGGGAGCTGTAGTTATGCAACAGCAGGAGGCAGACCACCACAACTCCCAGCATGCCCTTATGGGCATGCTGGGACTTGTAGTTTTGCAACAGCTGGAGGCACATTCTTTCTATGGAAAAGTGTACCTTCAGCTGTTGTGTAACTACAACTCCCAGCTTGCACAATCAGCTAAAGTGCATGCTGGGAGTTGTAGTGGTGCATCTGGTGGTTGCATAACTACAACTCTCAGCATGCCCGTTGGCTGTCGGTGACTGCTGAGAGTTGTAGTTTTTCAACAGCTGAAGGCACACTGAGTTAAGTAGCAAACCAGTGTGTCTCCAGCTGTTGCATAACTACAATCCCCAGCATCCCCAGCCAAAGTAGTATGCCTCCAGCTGTTTCATAACTACAACACCCAGCATGCCCTTCCGCTGTCCGTACATGCTGGGAGTTGTAGCTTTTGCAACAGCTGAAGGCACACTGGTTGCAAAACACTGAGTTTGTTACCAAACTCGGTGTTTCACAACCAGTGTGCCTCCAGCTGTTGCAAAACTACAACTCCCAGCATGCACTGATAGACCGTACATGCTGGGAGTTGTAGTTTTGCAACAGCTGGATGTTCCCCCCCCCCAATGTGAATGTACAGGGTACACTCACATGGGCGGAGGTTTACAGTAAGTATCCGGCTGCAAGTTTAAGCTGCGGCAAATTTTCTGCCGCAGCTCAAACTGCCAGAGAGAAACTACTGTGAACCCGTGCGACTGTACCCTAAAAACACTACACTACACTAACACACAATAAAATAAAAGTAAAAAACACTACATATACACATACCCCTACACAACCCCCCTCCCCTTCCCAATAAAAATGAAAAACGTCTGGTACGCCACGGTTTCCAAAACGGAGCCTCCAGCTGTTGCAAAACAACTACTCCCAGTATTACCAGACAGCCACTGACTGTCCAGGCATGCTGGAAGTTTTACAACAGCTGGAGGCCCCCTGTTTGGGAATCACTGGTGTAGAATACCCCCATGTCCACCCCTATGCAAGTCCCTAATCTAGGCCTCAAATGCGCATGGCGCTCTCACTTTGGAGCCCTGTCATATTTCAAGGCAACAGTTTAGGGCCACATATGGGGTATTGCCGTACTCGGGAGAAATTGTGTTACAAATTATGGGGGGTATTTTCTGCTTTTACCCTTTTTAAAAATGTAAAATTTTTGGGAAAAGAAGCATTTTAGGTAAAAAAAATAAAAATTTTTTTACATATGCAAAAGTCGTGAAACACCTGTGGGGTATTAAGGTTCACTTAACCCCTTGTTACGTTCCCCGAGGGGTCTAGTTTCCAAAATAGTATGCCATGTGGTTTTTGTTTGCTGTTCTGGCACCATAGGGGCTTCCTAAATGCGGCATGCCCCCAGAGCAAAATGTTCTTCAAAAAAGCCAAATGTGACCCCTTCTCTTCTGAGACCTGTAGTGCGCCAGCAAAGCTCTTTTCACCCCCATATGGGGTGTTTTCTGAATCGGGAGAAATTGGTCTTAAAATTTTTGGGGGTATTTTCTGCTATTACCCTTTTTAAAAATGTAAAACTTTTGGGAAACCAAGCATTTTAGAGAAACATTTATTTTTTATTTTTTTACATATGCAAAAGTCGTGAATCACCTGTGGGGTATTAAGGTTTACTTTACCCCTTACTATGTTCCCCGAGGGGTCTAGTTTCCAAAATGGTATGCCATTCTTTTTTTTGCTGTTCTGGCACCATAGGGGCTTCCTAAAGGTGACATGCCCCCCAAAAACCATTTGTCGCTCCTTCCCTTCTGAGCCCTCTACTTCGCCCGCCGAACAATTAACATAGACATATGAGGTATGTCGAGAGAAATTGGGTTTCAAATACAAGTTAAAATTTTCTCTTTTTTACCCCTTGTAAAAATTTGCCCTCTGGTGTCTTCCAAAAGTAAAAACTCGTCAATTTTATGATGCAAACATAAAGTAGACATATTGTATATGTGAATAAAAAAAATGATTTGGAATATCCATTTTCCTTACAAGCAGAGAGCTTCAAAGTTAGAAAAATGCAAAATTTTCAAATTTTTCATCAAATTTTGGGATTTTTCACCAAGAAAGGAAGCAAGTTACCAAAAAATGTTACCACTATGTTAAAGTAGAATATGTCACGCAAAAACAATCTTGGAATCAGAATGATAAGTAAAAGCATTCCAGAGTTATTAATGTTTAAAGTGACAGTGGTCAGATGTGCAAAAAATGTCCTTAAGGTGAAAAAGGGCTCAGTCCTTAAGGGGTTAAAGGGGTACTCAGGTGGAAATTTTTTTAAATTTTTTTTTATTTTATCAACTGGTGCCGGAAAGTTTAACAAATTTGTATATTACTTCTATTAAAAAATCTTAATCCTTCTGACATCATGACCACAGTGCTCTCTGCAGACATCTCTGTCCATTTTAAGAACTGTCCAGAGTAGGGCCCCCCAGGCAAACATATGCTGCTCTGGACAGTTCCTAAAATGGACAGAGATGTCAGCAGAGAGCTTTGTTTTCCACCGGAGTACCCCTTTAACACCCCACAGGTGACGACTTTTTGTGAAAGTCGGATGTGTAAAAAAACCAATATGGAAATACCCCATGTGTGGACAACAGGTGCTCAGTTGGTGCACTACAATGCTCAGAAGAGAAGGAGCGCCATTGAGCTTTAGGAGAGAGAATTTGTTTGGAATGGAAGTCAGGGGCTATGTGAGTTTACCATTCCCCCCCGTGGTGCCAGAACAGTGGACCCCCCCACATGTGACCCCATTTTGGAAACTACACCCCTCACAGAATTTAATAAGGGGTGCAGTGTGTATTTACACCCCACTGGCATTTGACAGATCTTTGAAACAGTGGGCTGTGCAAATGAAAACTTACCTTTTTCATTTTCACAGACCACTGTTTCAAAAATCTGTCAGACATCTGTGGGGCGTAAATGCTCACAGAATCTCTTCTTACATTAAGTGAAGGGTGTAGTTTCCAAAATGGGGTCACATGTGGTGGGGGGGGGGGGGGTCCATTGTTCTGGCACTATGGGGGCTTTTAATTCCGGACAAATAGTCTTTCCAAAAGCCCAAAGTCGCTCCCTCTCTTCTGAGCATTGTAGTGCACCAGCAGAGCACTTTACATCCACATATGGGGTATGTTCTTATTCAGAAGAAATTGGGCTACAAATTTTGGGGGGCTTTTTCCCTATATTCTCTTGAGGAAATGAAATATTTCGGGTAACACCAGCATTTTAGTGAAAAAAAATTTTTTTTTTCATTTTCCCATCCAACTTTAACGAAAAATTGTCAAACACCTGTGGGGTGTTAAGGTTCACTATACCCCTTGTTAAATTCCGTGAGGGGTGTAGTTTCCAAAATGGGGTCACACATGGGTATTCATTTATTTATTTTTTGCGTTTATGTCAGAACCGCTGTAAAATCAGCCACCCCTGTGCAAATCACCAATTTAAGCCTCAAATGTACATAGTGCGCTCTCACTCCTGAGCCTTGTTGTATGCCCGCAGAGCATTTTACGACCACATATGGGGTGTTTCCATACTCAGGAGATATTGTGTTACAAATTTTTAGGGTCTTTTTTTCCTTTTACCTCTTGTAAAAATAAAAAGTATGGGGCAACACCAGCATGTTAGTATAATTTTTTTACACTAACAGGCTGGTGTAGACCCCAACTTTTCCTTTTCATAAGGGGTAAAAGGAGAAAAAGCCCCCCAAAATTTGTAGTGCAATTTCTCCTGAGTACGGAAATGCCCCATATGTGGTCCTAAACTGTTTCCTTGAAATACGACAGGGCTCGCATAGGAGTGGACCTAGGGGTATTCTACGCCAGTGATTCCCAAACAGGGTGCCTCCAGCTGTTGCTAATCTCCCAGCATGCCTGGACAGTCAGTGGCTTTCCGGAAATGCTGGGAGTTGTTGTTTTGCAACAGCTGGAGGCTCCATTTTGGAAACACTGCTGTACGATACGCTTTCATTTTTATTGGTGGGGGGGCAGTGCAAGGGGGTGTATATGTAGTGTTTTACCCTTTATGATGTGTTAGTGTAGTGTAGTGTTTTTAGGGTACATTCGCACCGGGGTTTACGTAAAGTTTATCGCTAGGAGTTTGCGCTGCAGTGGAAAATTTACCGAACCAGGAAACTCACTGTAAACCCGCCCGTGTGAATGTACCCTGAACATTCAATGGGGGGAGGGCAAACCTTCAGCTGTTGCAAAACTACAACTCCCAGCATGAACTGACAGACCGTGCATGCTGGGAGTTGTACTTTTGCAACAGCTGGAGGCACACTGGTTGGAAAACCTTCAGTTAGGTTCTGTTACCTAACTCAGTATTTTCCAACCAGTGTGCATCCAGCTGTTGCAAAAACACAACTTCCAGCATGTACTGATCGTGGAAGGACATGCTGGGAGATGTAGTCATACAACAGCTGGAGGTACGCAACTACAACTCCCAGCATGATGAGACAGCTGTTTGCTGTTTATGCATGCTGGGAGTTGTAGTTTTGCAAGATCTGAAGGGCCACAGTTTAGAGACCACTGCACAGTGATCTCCAAACTGTGGCCCTCCAGAAGTTGCAAAACTACAAATCCCAGCATGCCCAGACAGCAAATTGCTGTGTGGGCATGCTGGTAGTTGTAGTTTTGCAAGATCTAGAGGGCCACAGTTTAGAGACCACTGCACAGTGATCTCCAAACTGTGACCCTCCCGCTGTTTCAAAACTACAAATTCCAGCATGCCCAAACAGCAAACAGCTGTCTGGAGGGCTACAGTTTAGAGACCACTGTATAGTGGTCTCCAAACTGTAGCCCTCCAGAAGTTGCTAAGCAAGTACTCACTGGCTTCCATAGGATCGTCGGACCAGGGAGCCGCACCAGGGAGCTGAATCGCCATCCTCTGCCGCCTGCCGTCGATCGCCGATGGTCCCCGTCGGTTTCCCCCGTTCTGCCCGGACTACTGTGGGTGGGCAGAATGGGGGAACTGAACTTTAACCCCCCCCCCGCCCCCGATCTGCTATTGGTCGATCACTTCTTACCGACAAATAGCAGGGATAGGAGGAGTGGCACCCCTGCCACCTCACTCCTATCCCTTCAGGAAGATTGTGGTTGTCTCGGACAACCCTGATCCCCCTTATTTTCCGGGTCACCGGAGACCTGTATGACCCGGAAACGCTGCCGGTGTGAATTCATCCGCGATTTTCGGCGATCACTGACATGGGGAGATATCAGAACCCCCCTGGATATATGCACGGGGTGCCTGCCGGGACCGAAATTCCCATGATTGTACAGGTACGCCTTCGCTTCCTGGTACTTAAGGACCAAGGGCGTACCTGTACAACTGTGGGAATTTCGGTCCCTATCGCCCTTGGTCCCTAAGTAGTTAAAATTGCCCTATTTTGACCACCTATAACTTTCTCATTTCCATATATGGGACAATATGAGGGCTCATTTTTTTGTGTCATGATCTGTAGTTTTTATTGGTACCACTTTTGCTTATGTTTAACTTTTTGATCACTTTTAATTTTTTTTTATAAAATGTGACAAGAAAAGCATCAATTTTGGACTTTTTTTTTTTTTTTACGTTTACACCGTTCACTGTACGGGATATTTTACATTACATTTTGATAGTTCGGACATTTACACACGTGGTGATACCAAATATGTTTATTTATTTTTTACGCTTATTGGGGATAAAATAGGAAAAAAGGCCCATTTAATTTATTATTGGGGGAGTGGCTTTTTCACATATTTTTTTTACATTTTTAACAATTTTTTCCTACACTTTTATAGTCCCTATAGGGAACTATTTATAGCAAACATTAGATTGCATATACTGAACAGTGCTATGCAAAGGCATATCACTGATCAGTATTATTGGCGATCTTATTGGCGATCTTCTTCTCTGGTCTCCTCAATCTCAGACCAGAGGTGAAGACCCTGGGATGACAGCCGGAGCAGGTGAGGGGACCTCCGGCCGCCATGTTGGATGATCGGAGCGGCAGCGCCACGGGTGATCTGATCATTCACTTAAACCACTGCATTGCAGCAGATGCTGTGATCTGTATTGATCACTGCATCTGAAGGGTTAATGGCAGACATCAGCATGATCGCTGATGTCTGCCATTGTCTGGTGCTCGCTTCATGTACATGACGTCAATTTACGTCCTGGTGCGTTAAGTACGACCGCATCAGGAGGTACATTTACATCTGTTGTCGTTAAGGGGTTAAACTTGAAAATTGATAAAAATTGAAATATGAAAAAAATAAAAAAAATTCAGACAAGCTTTTCCCTACCTGATAACTCCATGCCAGGGTGGTATTTCACTAAGTAACCATACCCATGCCATGCAGGCGAGAGGACTGTGAAACAGAAATGTCCGCAAGAGTGTGTGGTCCAGAGGCATGTCTTTGCCAAATTATATCTACTCTCTTATCTGCCCAAATTTGACTATAATTTGTTACCATCTTTCCTGCTGCAGATGAAAGATTAGGTTGCACAAGCTCTTCATATGGTTGGTTGGTTGGGTAGGGGCTTGTGAGGAGCCTGAAATGCAGCCACTTCCATATGGTTGGCACTAAGTCCCTTGATACACTACATCATCACGTGCGTGAAAAGCTGCATAAGAACGATCATCCACACAATTTAAGACACACAAAAGATGAAGCTCATAGTGGAGTCAGAAGATATTGTCCAATCAAAACCATCTTTTGCTTCGTGTAAGGATTGGATCAGAGAATAAAGTGGAAAAACAAGCCACCCTAGGGACCAGCCACAAGGGATACTGCAGTGTAGGGCCACAGCATTTTGATGCCTTCATTGTCAGGATCAGAGTAGTGGTCTCAGAGGTCAGACCCCCCAGCAGTCATAATTGTAATGAAGGTAAATCCAGGTAATATGTCAATACTTTATGAGATACGAATACCCCTTTAACAGTATGATGAAGCTAATCAATACATTTGTTTTGAACTATTTTTTTTACCAGTCCCTTTAAAGCTTCTTTAACCTCCGTATTCCTCAGACTATAAATCAATGGGTTTAACATTGGTATAAGTATGCTATAGAAGACTGACACTACTTTGTCCTGCTGTAGAGCATAGCTGTTGGATGGACGGAAATACATAAATAGCACCGTGCCATAAAAGATGGTGACAGCAGTCATATGAGAGGTACAGGTGCTTAATGCCTTATATCTGCCCTGAGCAGATCGAATTCTCACTATGGCCAGGACTACATTAGTATAGGACACAATGATAATGATCAGACATGTCATAGTTACCAAACCACCCAAAATGAACATCACAGCGATATTGACAGATATATCAGAGCAAGACAGCTTGAAAAGTGGCAACAAGTCACAGAAGTAATGGCTGATGACGTTCGATTTACAGAAATTCACGTGAAACACAAAACTAGTGTGCACCAACGCAGTCAGGAAGCCTCCCAGATAAGCAGAAGTCACCAACTGAAGACACACAATGCTACTCATGATAACACCATATAACAGAGGTCTGCAGACAGCTACATAGCGGTCATAGGCCATAACACCCAGAAGGAGGCATTCAATGGTTGCAAACGAAACAAATATGTACATCTGCAGCGAACAGCCGATGTATGAGATGGTCCTGGACTCAGATAACAAGTCTTGTAGCATCTTAGGAGTGACAGATGAGGAGTATGTAAGGTCTACAAATGAAAGGTTGCTTAAGAATAAGTACATAGGCTTCTGGAGATGCTTGTTCATCTTAATCAAACCAATGATCCCAACATTGCCCAGTACAGTAATGATATAAACAAAAAGGAAAAGGATGAATAGAGGAATGTAAAGTTCATGTCTGTCTGTGAGGCCCATGAAACGGAATTCCTTTACCAAACTTGTGTTCATCTTCAGTAACAGTGTATTATCTATAGAAAATAGAAGAAAACATGCTAAACAGAAGACTAGCCACCACCACAGGATATAGACTATGTCATCAGCCAACACCACAGAAGATGGACTATAAAATGAGCCATCACCACTGGAAAAGGACTATAGGATGTGCCACCACCAAAGGAGATTGACCAAGGATGAGCTGCCAACAAAAAGGATGGTCTATAGGATGAGACACCACTACAGGAGAAGAACTATAGAATGAGCCACCACCACCACAGGAGTAGTGTTGCTCGCGAATATTCACAATACGAATTTTATTTGCGAATATCGCATATTCGTGAATTCGCGAATATTCGCGAATATAGCGGTATATATTCGTAATTACGAATATTCGTTTTTTTTTTTTTTTTGTTTTGTTTTTCCACAGTACACATCACAGTGATCATCCCTCTCTGCTTCCAGCTTGTGTGGTGTAAAGAAGGCTCTAATACTACTGTGTGAGACTGGTGTGCGAATATTTGCATATGCGAAAATTTTGCATATGCAAATGTTCACGTATACTAATTTTTGAATATGCTAATTATCGCATATGTTATTTTCGCATACGCGAATTTTCGCATATGTAAAAATAAAATGAGAATATTACGAATATGCGAATATTCGCGAATATATGACGAATATTCATCCATATATTCGCGAATATTCGCGAATTCGAAAATGGCCTATGCCGCTCAACACTACACAGGAGATGGCCTATAGGACAAGACATCACCACAGGAGAAGAACTATAGGATGAACCACCACCACCACCACAGGAGATGGACTATAAAACAAGATATCTTCACAGTAGATGAGCCACCACCACAGGAGATGGACTATACGATGAGTCCCCACCATAGGAGATAGACTGTCACCAACGACCACCACAGGAGATGGACTATACGATGAGTTTCCACCATAGGAGATAGACTGTCACCAACGACCACCACAGGAGATGGACTTGGAGAAGGACTATAGAATGAGCCACCACCACAGGAGATTTACTATAGGACAAGACACCACAACAGACTATGGACTATAGGATGAGACACTAGAAAAGGGTTATAAAATGAGCTACAACCACAGAAGATTAACTAAAAGTTGAGTCACAGCCACAAGAGAAGGGTTATAGAATGAGCTTTAGCCACAAAAAAAGGGTTATAGAATGAGCCATCTCCACAGGAGGTAGACTATGAGACAAGTCACGACCATCACAGAGGATGGACTATAGGATGAGAAAGACTAGTATGAGCCAATATCACAGGAGATGGACTTTAGATGAAGTTAGCACAATATAAAATGGATTATAGCATGAGACACCCGTGGCTCCTCTTTCTGGTTTATGATATTTCTGTTTAACCTCATGTAGTTTATGTATGGGTATCCTATGCGTCATATGATTTCTATCCTAAGCCTATCCTAAGTTAGTCACCCTTTTAAACAAGTTAAGGGTGAAAATGCAACTTGTATGTAAGATTTCACATGGCTCTGTATGCATAGAAAGTGTTCATTGACTTCTGTGTTGAAAACTAGCATCACGTGGTGGAGCAGGGTTGACCACAGAAGATGGACTATAAAATGAGCCATCACCACTGGAAAAGGACTATAGGATGTGCTACCACCAAAGGAGATTGACCAAGGATGAGCTGCCAACAAAAAGGATGGTCTATAGGATGAGACACCACTACAGGAGAAGAACTATAGAATGAGCCACCACCACCACAGGAGATGGCCTATAGGACAAGACATCACCACAGGAGAAGAACTATAGTATGAACCACCACCACCAACACAGGAGATGGACTATAAAACAAGATATCTTCACAGGAGATGAGCCACCACCACAGGAGATGGACTATACGATGAGTTCCCACCATAGGAGATAGACTGTCACCAACGACCACCACAGGAGATGGACTATACGATGAGTTTCCACCATAGGAGATAGACTGTCACCAACGACCACCACAGGAGATGGACTTGGAGAAGGACTATAGGATGAGCCACCACCACAGGAGATTTACTATAGGACAAGACACCACAACAGACTATGGACTATAGGATGAGACACTAGAAAAGGGTTATAAAATGAGCTACAACCACAGAAGATTAACTAAAAGTTGAGTCACAGCCACAAGAGAAGGGTCATAGAATGAGCTTTAGCCACAAAAGAAGGGTTATAGAATGAGCCATCTCCACAGGAGGTAGACTATGAGACAAGTCATGACCATCACAGAGGATTGACTATAGGATGAGAAAGACTAGTATGAGCCAATATCACAGGAGATGGACTTTAGATGAAGTTAGCACCATATAAAATGGATTATAGCATGAGACACTCGGGTTGACTTCTGGCATACAAAATACCTACATCTAAACATACGAAAGTATAGAAATCCTCCTTAGGAGACAATTATCGTCATATTACAGCTCCATGCAGCAGAACCTTTAGGGAACACTAATACACTACGATGTGTGAGATTTTATTCTGGAAAGATAAAATGGAACTGAGTTTTTTTTTATATGCAGCTCTTGAAAATTTAGTTTCTCTAGTTTTACTATTTAGAATTATGTGTTTGAGTTAAATGAACAGTTTGGTTCAATAAACTACTAACAACATAAAAAAAAATATTGTCATTTAGAGGATCTTGTAATAGTACAATAATACAATGAAATTAGATTAATAAAATATATATATGAAACAGTATGACCGTATAGAATGTCAATATTAGTCCATATACAGTGATCCCTCAGCTTACAATGGCCTCAACATACAATAGTTTCAACATACAATGGTCTTTTCTGGACCATTGTAACTTGAAACCAGACTCAACATACAATGTACGGACAGTCCAGATCTGGGAAACGTGTCACAACTGGAGGAACTGACCAATCAGAATGGGCATTTTACTGGTAAATCACCTCTATTACTGAAGTGCCTGCACTGACTGGATGTCTGGTAGCGCCCCCTACAGTACAGGGAAGAACTACAAGTTCTGTACTACTCCTTGCCTGTGCCAGGCTTAGCTGCTCCTTTGGACACCAAGTAAGGGCGGCTCCATTTGGGACACTGTGTGTACAATATAGGACCCTGAAGAAGCTCCCGTCCTCTACATAAACCATTGTTTCCCAACCAGGGTGCCTCCAGCTGTTGCAAAACTATAACTCCTAGCATGCCCGGACAGCCAACGGCTGTCCGGGCATACTGGAAGTTGTAGTTTTGCAACAGCTGGAGGCACCCTGGTTGGGAAATACTGACATAGACAGTGATTACAGCTCCCAGCAGATCTTTATTACTTTTATATGTAAGGATTTGCTTTATCTGTAGTTATCTACTTATTTTTCTTTAATCCTCCCTTTTCCTATTTTTGGATGACATTTTGGTGGCTTCAGAACCAATTACCAGGTTTCCATAGAGTTCTGGTCTCAACATACAATGGTCGTCCTGGAACCAATTAACATTGTAACTTGAGGGACCACTGTACAGCCACCTATAATCTTAATTGAATACAGTTTGCAGACTTCTTTTACACTACGGAATTCTCGCGGCTGAGTTCCGCGAGCAGAGATTCCGCCTAGTGGCCGCCGCCGAGGGTGCTTCGGCGCTAGGGCCGCGGTGCACTGAGCCGTCACCATTGACGGCTATGGTCCGCCCGCGGAATCCGCGCAAAGAATGAACATGTTCTTTCTTTGCGCGGAACACTTTCAGCGGCGGAAATTTTAGCACAAGTAACAACTGCTACTTTTCGTGCAGAAAGGTCACAGTGAATAGAAGAAATCTCACAAAATGGTTTTCTGAGGTGATTTATTGTTTTTTGCTATGTGCACCAAATTTTTTAAGCCCCCCCCCCCCTTTGATAGTAAGATAAATATGTCACACATGTGCAAAAAAAATAAATAAATAAAAAAGCTTCTAACGACAATAATAAATCAACCCCCAAAAATTTCTAACTCTCATTTTATAATACAAAAATTGTCTATAATACAGTAAAGCATTTTACTTACTCATTTGCAGTTCGGTAATATGAACAGGCGTCACAATATTTAATGTCTTTTGTCTCCTTTGTGATTTATTCCCCACCGATCTGTAGAGATCTATCTTGGTTAATAATAATAATACAAAAATTCCATTGGGATTTTTTAATTAAACAAACACATTAACAATATCACCTGAGTTATAAACAATTCCCTCTGTTTCTCCATCGTCTTTGGGAGTAATTATAATTCTTTACAATTCATGAAATATGGTCCGAAAACAATGGATTTGTTGCAGTTCATGGGATGAAGAGGTTTCTCAAATTAACATTTTTTTAATTTTATTTAGGATAATGCTGCTTCTTGAATTCATAGGCGTGCGCAGCCTTTTGCATTAGGGTGTGCACCCTAAAGCACAAACTCACACCGCGCACATGCATATGTATATATATATATATATATATATATATATATATATAGATATATATATATATACAGTACAGACCAAAAGTTTGGACACACCTTCTCATTCAGAGTTTTCTTTATTTTCATGACTATGAAAATTGTAGATTCACATTGAAGGCATCAAAACTATGAATTAACATGTGGAATTATATACATAACAAAAAAGTGTGAAACAACTGAAAATATGTCATATTCTAGGTTCTTCAAAGTAGCCACCTTTTGCTTTGATTACTGCTTTGCACACTCTTGGCATTCTCATGATGAGATTCAAGAGGTAGTCACCTGAAATGGTTTTCACTTCACAGGTGTGCTGGTGTGGAGGAGGTGTGATGGTGTGGGGGTGACCTGAACCCAATCGAGATGGTTTGGGGGTGAGCCTGACCACAGAGTGAAGGCAAAAAGGGCCAACAAGTGCTAAGCATCTCTGGGAACTCCTTCAAGACTGTTGGAAGACCATTTAAGGTGACTACCTCTTGAAGCTCATCAAGAGAATGCCGAGTGTGCAAAGCAGTAATCAAACCAAAAGTGGCTAGAACCTAGAATATGACATATTTTCACACTTTTTTGTTATGTATATAATTCCACACGTGTTAAAGGGGTATTCCGATGCCAAAACTTTTTTTATATATCAACTGGCTCCGGAAAGTTAAACAGATTTGTAAATTACTTCTATTAAAAAATCTTAATCCTTCCAATAGTTATTAGCTTCTGAAGTTGAGTTGTTGTTTTCTGTCTGACTGCTCTCTGATGACTCACGTCCCAGAAGCTGTGCAGTTCCTATGGGGATATTCTCCCATCATGCACAGCTCCCGGGACGTGACGTCATCATTGAGCAGTTAGACAGAAAACTTCAGAAGCTAATAACTATTGGAAGGATTAAGATTTTTTAATAGAAGTAATTTACAAATCTGTTTAACTTTCCGGAGCCAGTTGATATATATAAAAAAAGGTTTTGCCTGGAATACCCCTTTAACTCATAGCTTCATTAGTGCAATGGATAAAATCAAAACGTTTTTGTAGACTGTATTTCATACTCATGTTAGTAGGCCAGCATTGATCATGTAAACATGGGGTCTTGATTACCAAATGTTAGCAAGCCTTCATAAAGGACAGGACATAGCTCATGGACCACTACCAGAAAATGGGATCAAAATGATTTAAGATCACAGAAAAAAGTCCAAACTTACTGGTAACTGGTATGAGGGCAGGTTAAAAACCTATTCCCACTATGATGTAGACCAGCCTCAATGCTATGTAGGGAAGGTCGCACACACCAACTATTAATGAGAAGGGGACAACTGGTTAGTATTATAACTGCACATACCGTAGATAAGGAATACAAAGGCTGCCAGTAACAAAGGCTGCCAGTAACAATGATGACATGTAGAGCACCATGCTAGTATCCAGCCCACTTGATAGAGCACAGTAACGTTTGACGGCTGAGCCCCCTTTCCCCAGTTACATGTCCCTTATTAAGTTCTCCCTCTCTCATTGGGCCCCCCTTCCCACTATGCTAGCGGCTTTTGTATGCTTTTTACAATAAAATAGAGGCGCATGAAGTATCCCCTTTTGTTGATAGATACCTGATTGTTACACAATGCGCTCCGGCCACTTGCGCTGGCTGTCAGTGCATTGCTCCCCTCTCCCCTGCTGCCGGTGGGGCTGGGATTCTCATCGCGGGACGCACCCGCATGTGAATCCCAGCCTGTCACTTACCACAGTCCTCTACCACCTCCTCCACTGTGTCTCAGCTCCAGCGCGCGTCCCTGTCTCCTAGGACACGCGCGCTCCGGAGCTCTGAAATTTAAAGGACCACCACGCCCATATTATGTGTAACACCTGACACTACATTATAAAATCCCTGCACCTCCCACACTTCCTTGCCAGATCTTCAGTGCCCCTAGCCTGAGATTAAGCGTTCCAATTGTCTGTTGCCTTGCCCGTGTATTTGACCCTTCTGCTACATTATTTGACTACAAACCTTTGCTTCCTGCCCTGACCTTCTGCTAAGTCTGACTATGCCTGTGCCTCATCCTTCTGTACCTCGTTTTGCCCAGTTATCTGTGTGGTCGAGTCGTATCGGGGGTAGTGACCTGGGTGTCGCCTCCCGCAGCAAGCCCATCCTGCCTTGTGGCAGGCTCTGGTGAAGACCAGCGGCACCTTAGACTCTACTCCCCGATACGGCCCGTGTCATCTGCCACACAGGTTGGAGGATCCACATCCAGCAGTGCTACTACCACTACCATGAGTCTTACAGCAAGATCCGGCCATGGATCCCACTGGGGTTCTGCTGCCCGATAATCTGTATCTCGCCTCTATTGTGGCTCACCAGTTGCAGCATTTGGCCCAGCAGGCACAACAGTTAAACCAATTTTCCGCCATGATACAACAGTTGCTATCTGCTCAACAACAGCCACAGCAGCCACAGCCTCATCCTGTCCCAGTGTCGCCTCTCTAAGCTCCGCCTGTCTCTTCCTGAGAAGTATGAGGGAATCCCAGGTCTTGCCGTGGATTTGTGACACAGTGCTCCATGCACATAGAACTAATGGCGGAACAGTTCCCTACGGAATGAGAAAAGGTGGCCTTTGTCCTCAGTCTCTTAACTGGAAGGGCCCTGGCCTGGGCAACCCCGCTATGGGATCGCAGTGATCCACTCACTACTAATCTCCGGGCTTTTCTGTCAGAATTCCAAGGAGTCTTTGAAGAACCTGCACGGGCTTCCTCCGCTGAGACGGCTTTGCTGAGTCTTTCTCAGGGCAACTCCTCTGTGGGCAAGTATGCCATCTAATTCCGTACCCTGGCATCAGAGTTATCCTGGAACAATGAAGCTCTTTGTGCCACTTTCAAGAGAGAACTTTCTACCCATATCAAGGATGTTCTTGCTGCCCGGGAATTGCCCACCACCCTGAATGAACTCATACAGTTGGCATCTTGGATTGATATTCATTTCTCTGAACGACGTGAGTAACTACGTCAAGAAAGGGAGTCTGCACTACCTTGGCGCTTTCCTCGCCTGGCACACCTCTTCCAGCAACCACCGCAACCTTCTATGTTGCCTCCCACTGTGGAGGCTATGCAGGTGGATCGGTCTCACCTGACCTTGCAGGAAAGAACCCGCCAACGAGCTGAGAATCTTTACCTTTACTGCACTGGTGCAGATCATTTCCTCAGAGATTGTCCTCTGCGTCCACAGTCACATTGTCTCCTGCTTCCTCTGCGTCCATTGTCCTATGTACTTCCACATTGTACCTCCACTCTTCTTCTTGGCCTTCCCTGGTTACAACTACATGCCCCGCATCATGATTGGAAGACTAGAGAAGTATTTTGTTGGGGAAGCTACTGCTAGAGCAACTTTATTCATACTCTTCCGTCCAAGTTGGTGTCTCCTTTTGCCCGGTCTGCCATTGTTCCTTCAGGACTTTGCTGACGTCTTCAGTTAGAAACAAGCTGAAGTTTTACCACCACATCGTCCCTACGATTGTCCTATCCACTTATTGCCCGGGACCACACCTCCTCGGGGCAGGATGTACCCTTTGTCTGTACCCGAAACCCAGGTCATGTCTTATTATATCCAAGAAAATCTACAGAAAGGATTCATTAGAAAGTTGTCCTCCCCTGCCTGTGCAGGATTCTTCTTCTGGAAAAAAAGGATGGATCTTTGCGATCTTGCATCGACTACTGTGGCTTGAACAAGATTACTGTCAAGAACCACTACCCACTTCCTTTTATCTCGAAATTATTTGATCATCTGCGTGGAGCGAGGATCTTCTCCAAACTTTACCTTATTGGGGCCTATAATTTGATTTGCATACAAGAAGGAGACAAATGGAAGACTGGGTTTAATACTTGTGATGGCCATTTCGAGTATCTTGTAATGCCATTTGGACTTTGTAATGCTCCAGCAGTCTTCCAGGAGTTTGTCAATTATATTTTTCGTGATCTTATATACTCCTGTGTCGTTGTCTACTTGGATGACATTCTCATCTACTCACCTAATGTTCAGACTCATCGTTCCCACTTCCGCCAAGTTTTACAACATCTCCGAGACAACCATCTCTATGCTAATCTGGAAAAGTGTACTTTTGAGAAAGCCAGCCTTCCATTCCTGGGGTAAATCATCACCAGTCTAGGTCTTCAAATGGACCCTAACAAGTTGTCCGCTGTACTGGACTTGACTCGTCCTTCTGGCCTGAAAGCTATTCAGCGCTTTCTCGGCTTTGCCAATTACTATCGGCAATTTATTCCTCATTACTCCACATTGGTAGTCCCGATCATTTCTCTCACCAAGAAGACTGCTAATGCGAAGGTTCGGACTCCAAAGGCTGAAGAAGTTTTCAAACTGTTAAAATCTGCCTTTGCTTCTGCTCCGGTTTTGTCAAGACCCAATCCAAGCAAGCCATTTCTTTTGGAAGTCAATGCTTCCTCTGCTGGAGCTGGTGCAATTTTAACACAAAAGTCCTCTAATGGAAAAGTTGTAACTTGCGTTTTTTTTTTCTAAGACCTTCTCTCCTGTGGAGAAAAATTATTCCATTGGAGATCGCAAGCTCTTGGCAATAATGCTGGCTTTCGAAGAATGGTGTCATCTCTTGGAGAGCTCGGTACATCCGGTTATTATTTCTTTTGATCACAAAAACTTGCTCTATCTACAGACTGTCCATCGTCTCAACCCTAGGCAGGCTCGATGGTCTCTGTTATTCTCCAGATTTGACTTCTTCATTCACTTCCGTCCAGCAGAGAAGAATTTACGAGCTGACGCTCTATCCAGATCCTCTGATGTTCAAGACCAAGAATCCCATCCTTAACATGTTATTCCTCCTGAACGTCTCATCTCTGCAGCACCAGCAAGTCTTCATAGTGTTGCTCACGAATATTCGCAATGCGAATTTTATTCGCGAATATCGCATATTCACGAATTCATGAATATTCGCGAATATAGCGCTATATTCGCAATTACGAATATTCTTTTTTTTTTTTTTCACAGTACACATCACAGTGATCATCCCTCTCTGCTTCCAGCTTGTGTGGTGTAAAGAAGGCTCTAATACTACTGTGTGAGACTGGCGTGCGAAGTTTTGCATATGCGAAAATTTTCAAATGCGAATTTTCGCTTATGCGAAAAATAGCATATGCAAATTTTCGCATATGCAAATTTGGGCATATGCAAATGTTCGTACATGCGAAAATAAAACACGAATATTACGAATATGCGAATTTAGCAAATATATGATGAATATTCGTCCATATATTCGCGAAATATTGCGAATTCGAATATGGCCTATGCTGCTCAACACATCATAATGTACACACAAGAAATAAAAGTATACAAACATATCAGTGTACAGTGGTCCCTCAACATACGATGGTAATCTGTTCCAAACAGACCATGGTTTGTTGAAACCATCGCATGTTGAGGGATCCCTGCAACGTAAAGTATAGGACAGTGGTCTACAGCCGTTGGCTGTCCGGGCATGCTGGGTGTTGTAGTTTTGCAACATCTGGAGGTCCGCAGGTTGAAGACCATTGTTAGAGGAAGTTGTACTCACCTGTCCCCGCCGCTCTGGACCATCACCGCTTGTCACCGCTGCCCGGGAAGTCGCCGTCCATCGCTGTCACCTTGTCCCCGAGGTGTCCCTGATGCTCCAGCAAGGCCTCTGCTTCCCCGGCATCCGCACTCTCCGTCGCCGCCATCACATCGCTACGCACGCCCCTCCTATTGGATGTCGGGACGGCGTGTGCAGCGTGCAGCGCTGCCGGATAGCTGTTTATGTGATGGCCCCCACATACAAAAGCATCATATGTTGATGCTGCCTTCAACATGTGATGGCCTCTGAGAGGCCATCGCATGTTGAAATTATCGTAGGCCATCGTAGGTCGAGGGGTCACTGTACATACTAGGATTGCCACCTGGCCAGGTTTTTTACTGTACCAGCTGGTATTTTGGCCACCCTGATGGTGTTTTAATATTAAAAATACCGGCGAGTTCCCAACCAATCCTCCAACTCCCGGAATGTTGCACCATATACTATACTAGAGTTTTCCAACCGAGCTCCTCCAAGCAGTTGCATAGAAATAGTTGACAGTGGTGAAAAAAAGAGTCCATCATGTTCAACTTAAAACAGAAAATTGCTTATGGCACAGAATAAATCCCTATATCAATGATCTAGCTTTAGAAATATGATACTCATATCTTGTAATAATAAATGTTTTCAAGGTCACTCTTAAATATATTCAATTAATACATCATCATACCTTCAAGTGGCAGAGAGTGCTATAGTCTCACTGCTCTTACAGTAAAGAATCATCTGTGATGAAGCTGAAGTCTTTTTTCTAGGCATAGAGGACCCCATGTTATACAGTAGGTGTAACCCCCTGAGATTATTTCTGTGTATCTTGAAATTACATGAAGTGTCGAGTAGATGGCAGACTGCACAAGCAAATGAACTGAGCAGTGACTAAAGCTGGGGAAGAAGGAGTTTTGTACACATGTGCTCATTGGCATCTTGGATTTTTCTTTAGTGCCAGTAGAGTCAGGAAGCAGCTCACTAGGATTTGGCCCAAGAGTGCTGCAGCTGAGGGGAAGCTACTGGCAAGTTGGAGAGATCCAGATCTGGTTACAGGAAGCCTTCTGTGAATAAAGGAGAGAAAGTAAAAGCTTATCCTTGTGTAAGGGTAAGCCTGAAGCCCTTCTTCCCTGCCCCACAATAAGGCACCCTGAATTCACATACAGATAAAAAAGACCTTGAGATCCGTTTGTGAACAGCCTACTCTAAGTAGCACTGTGGAGCAGGACTTTGTAAGGGCCCCATCTCTTTAATGTGCACCAACAGAAGCTACCCAACAGCAGCTAAGGCAAAGATTAGGGTGGACCCCAGGTGTGCTTATGGGTAACTGAATTGTATATACTCATATTTGCCTGATTCTGTGCTATACTATAACTTATTGTTATGAATGGTTGTTTACCGTTATGCAATTCAAAGTTAGTTTCAAGTTAGCTTTGTTTCAGTCTTATTAATTATTCAGAGATGTTCCCAATGGGATCCCACACCCATACCCTGGATGCTTCTTTGGGTGATGGCATTGCCGCAGATATGTATACCAGATTCCAGATCGAAGAGGCTCAGAATTGACCCACCCAGTGCAAAGAGGTGACTAGGGTAAGGGACCACAGGGATATAGGTGGACACTCCAAAAGCCATGTTACATAAGTAAAGGCCTAGGTATAAAAAGATCATTGAAAAGATGCCTGTACTTTTTCCTGTAAAAGTGGGTGTGGCTTTTACATTTTTCAGAATCTGAGTGATTTATAAAAATTGTTCACACTGTTTTTGGCCAATATTCAGGCTGTGATTTTCCTACTTACAATGGGGAGGTTAGTGGTTCGCTAGCTATAGCTATATTACCAGTCTAGCAGTATCCATTTGTAATGTAGCTACAGGTTAATTTTATGCTCTTAAACTGAATATTTGCTACTTGTCATTGCCTGTAACTGGACAAATGCCTTTTATAATATGACTAGTTTATTTGTTGTTTATATGTTATCTACATAACAGAAAATAATTTAAATCCTGGAAAGGTGGCGATCCATGAGAACTGGTTTGGGGACCTCTGAGATGCACCATATAGCGCAAATTTGGATCATAATTCTTCTCTACATTTAGGAGATATATATATATATATATATATATATATATATATATATATATATATATATATATATGGTAAATTTGAGTAGCCATATTAGTCCAGTAATACAGATGCAAATCAAAAAAATTGCAGTATCTTGTAATACCTTTTTTATTGGACTAACAGAATTCTGTAGAGACAAGCTTTCGGGATTCTTCCCTTTATCAAGTCCAAAACAAATCTAAGCTCACAAGCAGAAGACACAGGTTACATTTGTGAGATGTAACCTGTGTCTTCTGCTTGTGAGCTTAGATTTGCTTTGGACTTGAAAAAGGGAGGAATCCCGAAAGCTTGTCTCTACAAAATTCTGTTAGTCCAATAAAAAAGGAATTCCAAGATACCGCAGCATTTTTTGATTTGCATATATATATATATATATATATATATATATATATATATATAGTAGCCCTTGGGGGGTGTATGGTAGTGGTGGTATGGTATAGGTATATAAGGGGTTAATGTCAACCCTAGAAGAATTTGTGACGCCAGGCTGAGGGCTGGTATGCTGAATCAGTGTTCTGGCCTATCGCCGCCCTTCCCAGTAATGATAGGTGCATAAAATAACTGAAGGTCCACAAGGAGATTTGAACTTGAACTTGAATAAAGTTTACTGAAGTGCTTGCAATATTCACGGTACAGTCACAGTCTCATACAAACAGTCCTTTGGTTACTTAGCGACTGGCAGTAGTTGCGGACCTTGAGCTAGACAATAAGTCTCTTAATTTAGGAAGAGATTTTCAGATCCGTCCGGATTTAGGGGAGGTATTAGGTCCGGAGATGCTGCAGAGTGTTTGGGAGGTTATACACTCTATAATTATAATCGTTCAGCCGTTGCTGCAAGGCTCGGGCCTAACTCACTGCGATTACTGTTGTACAGGTCTTGCTTGCTTGACTGCCCACGAGGTAAGAGATGTGTTGCTAGCTTAGCAACCCAGGAACAAGAGAGCGAAACATGGCCGCCGCTCCCTTATATGGGAAGGGGGCGTGGCGAATCTGATTGGTCCGGACGTCTGCCATTCACCTTACATGGTGTGATGGGATTGCTTACGTCACAGGATCTATATACATTATAAAACAAAAACGAGGCTAGAGATACCAAATTGAGGCCTGGAACGCATCCAGAGTAAGGCTTGGAACGCATCACATGACCTGAAGGCCCTGCGATACCATGGAAACAAGTATTTAACCATTTATTTACATTTATACTATACTATTTATATTATCTATGCATAAATTACTAATTATACATTAGGATAGAGGCGACTAGGGGCATACTAGATTACAGGGATCCCTATGTCCTAGGGACTCTGGCTATGGGGACCCAAAAATAGAAAAGTACTGTATGAAATGCGGTACTGGGGCACCACACACTCGTTACTAAAGATACGGTAAGTCGTCCTCGACGTCTGTCCCCTGAGACAGAGGGACTAGGACTAGCATTAGAACAGCATGCTATAGAACAGGATGATTTGTACTTTTGCTATACATCCTCAGTAGTCTAAACACATTTTTGATGCTATCTAGACATTTGAATGCTAACTATACATTTGAATGCTATCTAGGCATTTGAATGCTATTTAGACAGTTGAAGAAGCTATCTATCCTTTAGTTTCTAGCTTCCTATATAACTTTATAAAACTTCTGATACATTTTGAGGCTAAACTGAACATTAGCATATACCTCTATACATAAGGCTAGCTAGACATCAGTACAGCTCTATTTACCTTTTGCATCAAGCTGACTAGACATTTTGTTATTAGCTCACATATTCTATAGGCCAAACAATAAGCTATCTGTTAGTTAGTACACAAAAGGTATACTGGCTAGCCGGTAACTAGGTCACAGTAAGGGTGGCTGCTAGGGTCTATCGACTACACGCTACTAACCCCTAGAGCACTTTCAAAACAACCTATCCAGGTTATTCCAAGAATTACGTGTTTATTTTTGTACTTGCAAGAGCATCTACTGGCTAGGCAGAGCATCTCACACACGCAATGAATAAAGACAAGAAGAAGTGTACCTAACAGTGGCAGGCATTGGGTATAAATATGCTATAACTTCTTAAGTGTTTTCTTAAGTGAGATATCTTTTTATTTTTGTGTATGTACTAGTGAAATTTTGAGATAGTACATTAAGTGAATAATCTAGGGTACTATGTGCAAGTACTATTTGAAAGGGAATTCTCCCTACTATTTTTGTTGAGATAGGTGCTAGCGATGGGTGACAGCAATAATACTACCCTCGGAGGAGCCGAGGTGTCCCCTATTGAGTTACTACTAAACACCTTTTGTTCTATGATCATTTGTATGTACAAAAATGTATATATATTTTTAGTATTGAGTGTACACGTGCTGTACGTCGATATTTTCCATGTACAACTCTAAGTTATTTTAATGCACAAAGACATTTGACTATATTTTCTATGTACAGACCTTACTTACTATTTATGTACTCAGACACAGGGACATCTTTCTGTGTACAAAACCATATACAAATTTACTATACACTTATCAACACTCCAACATATTTCAGGTGCATTCACCCGATAAGTGCAACATTTGTCATAAGAGTTCTTATGAAGTTGGTGGCATAAACATGAAGCAGGCGTGTAAGGATCAGCAGTCCACCTACATTAGGAGTCCAAGACAATATAAAAATTGGCATGTAAGGATCAGCAGTCCACCTACACTAGGAGTTCAATTGAAAAGTGAACACGGCCTTAACCACAACTCAGCCGGGTACAGTCCTTGATAAATCTCCTACAGGCTAGGAGTCTCTTGACTTAATAGTCAGGCACAAGCTTAGTGGTTATGTTGCTGAACTGTAAACTGAAACAAACTTAGCACAGTCCTGCTAGGCACTTTTCTTGAACTTGATTCCTGTAAGACAAAATGGTTAGACAGAGAAAAAAACAATAAGACATTACTTTAGAGTCTCTTTAGAAGATGTTCTTCTTTACTCTTGTAGTGCCTCTCTTGGTTCCCCTATATCTTCCAACATCAAGGGCAGGATCATACTTGACATAGCTTTGCCACACCACATTGGTGAGAATGGAGTTGTGGAAGGCAGCTTGAGAAGAGGTTATAGGCTTACTAGCCGGGATCACAGTGGGACAATAGGGCTTGAGCACCATCTCCAAATTAGGAGCAACCCATGATCCTTTCGTTGGTATCTGAGGAATTGGCAAACTCTCACTGCTCCGAGAGGGCCTTGGTACATCTGTGGGTACCCCAGGGTTAGACAAACTCTCACTGCTTCGAGAGGATCTAAGTACCGACTTGGGTGGCCGCAACTTTGGCCTGTTTTCTTCACCATGTGCAGAACTTGACTTTCGACGGTATGAAGAAGATGAAGAACTTGACTCTTTGCTGTACGTAGAAGATGATGCACTTGACTCTTTGCTGTACACAGAAAATGAAGAACTTGACTCTTTAGGCTCCTCCTCCTTGGGTACGCTGGTGGAGGCTTTAGGAGCAGACCTTGTTGGCCTCAAGTTGAAAGGATCAGACTCCCAATCTGTGGACGGGAAAAATTTGAAAGGAAGCTGTGTTGGGGCTGTTGATCTGGTGACCGCTGCAGCCCATTCTCCACGAAGGCTCTGGACCGGGGTGTACTCCATAATTTCACCCACCTCCAAGGTGTTGAACTTCTTATGGAGATATGGCCTTTGCACTGCTCGCCAGTTTACGAGGATGGTCTGCCCAGTGTGGCAGTCAAAGAGTGTCCCATAACCTCTGACCTTTTCGAACTTGGCCACAGTTGCTCTTCTCCTTTCTAATGGCTCCTCCCCTTCTCGTGGGTGATCCCATTTACGGATGTACAATGCCTCCATTTCTTTGGTATTTACTTGATACCGCACTCTTTCTTTATGAGGCAAGTGTACGTGCTTTGGAGCATAGAGTTCCTTGTATCGGGCCTTTAGCTTTTCCATCAATTCAGCCAGCTCGGCTTCTTGACGGGCCCTTTCCCTTTATGCAGTTGGGATTGGTGGGAGTGTCTTCCCAGGTAACGGTTGAAGTACATGAGCTGCATGTACTCGATCAGCTCTGGCTCATCTCCGAACACCCATTGCGGTAATTTTGGTGAGCACGGTCGTGCACTTGGCAAGCTTGATCGAGGAATGACCTCAAGGCTGGAGGAGGAAGAATAGGCCACCTCTGGCGGGGTACTCACGGCAGACTCCTCCGACTGGATCTCGGCCCACGAGCCCCAGGTCCTGTGGTGAGGGGACAATCTCACCGGTGACGCACCTCGAGGTGTCCCTGCACTGTTCACTGGAGGTGTCTCTTGCCAATTGTCGTCATCTTCAGGCAGTGGGGGAAGATTGCAGGCCCCCTCTTTGTCCAATGACAACCGCTGCAGACGGTCAGCAAGCTCTTGAAAAAGTTGGTCTGTGACTGCCACAACTTTCCGTGTTTCCGGCACCATTTTGCCAACTTGACCACGTAGAACGCTGCTCTCCGCCATGTCTGTATTCTCTGGGTCTTTCTGCAGACTGGAGAGGTAGCTCTCTGTGGCGTCTTTTATAGTGGGCTTCTCTAAAATGGCGCTGGGCAGGAAGGACACTATCGGTGCAGCCCCGACTTCCGGTCCCTCCAGAAACGATTCCTGCATCTCTGAGTTCCCCTTCGGCTGCGACACAGCAACTTGGTGGCCACGCCCAGGGGCGGGGCGTGGCGCAGGCTTTCTTCTCGCGCTTTTCTGGTAACAGTTGAGGTCCGCCCTTGCTGACTGGACCAGAGGATCGCAGCATAAATTTGTTGCGCAGTTTACACATTGTAGTTGCAAGCAGATATTCGCCTCCCCCCTTACTTTTCTCTTGTCCCCCTTGTATGGTGCACCACAAGCACCGTTCTTGTACACAGCAACACATGAATAAAGTTTACTTCTTAGGGGGGAGTACACTTTCACTAGTGGCAATGGTAGGCACACACCCGAATCCTGTTCCTGCAATGCCAAAAAGGCTTTGTGGTAGCCCTTGGGGGGTGTATGGTAGTAGTGGTATGGTATAAGTATATAACATTCAAACATTTTTTTTTTCAGTGGAGTACCCCTTTAAGACTGGCCTATGAAATAATTCCCCCTTTAGTGTCTATGGGCCCATAGCAAGGAGTCATAAAAAATGAGTGTTATACTAGTCAGATAACAGATATTTCTTCACCATAGGGTGGCATGACAATATAATACCATTCTCCCAAAAAAGAAAAAAAATCACATAAGAATCCCACATGTCTATTCAGTAACAGGTAAAATTGGTATAATCCCCTAAACATGTAGAGATATAGATAATGAGAACAGAACTTTGTTCTGCGGTTTTCAAAACAGTCATAAATCGCACATGTTTTGCAC
The DNA here is from genome assembly GCF_029499605.1 of Hyla sarda. Taxonomy (NCBI): domain Eukaryota; kingdom Metazoa; phylum Chordata; class Amphibia; order Anura; family Hylidae; genus Hyla; species Hyla sarda. Next base: position 26,155,664 of record NC_079195.1, read on the forward strand.
TGAACCTATCAGCTAACAATGACTGGTATGTAAAAATGCGGATTAAAAACTTTAAAGAGCACATTTATAAGGTGCGGCTTGTGCATGTTAAAATCTCCTCTTATTAAAATGATAAAGTATAATAAATGAAAAGACAGTAAAATATTGTTCAGCTTTAAAGCTCTTCTACAAGACTTCCCCATGGGCCTGATAGGTGAACGCTATGCCAGTACCAATAGGTTACTGAGAGGTAAATCCTATGCCAGTCGGAGGTCATCCTGAATCTTGTTTACTGCAATTCACCATCTAGCTCAGGGTTTCCCAGCTTGTTTGCCTCCAGCCTTTGGCTGTTCGGGCATGCTGGGAGTTTTAGTTTTGCCACAGCTGGAGGTATGCTGGTTGGAAAACACTGATCTAGCCAATTGATTCCAGTTCTCTTTAATCGATATTCGGATTAAAATCCAATTTAGATTCCGATCTGGATTTTACAAAGCCAGTGCCGGAACAGGGATACCAGACAAAGACAGGAGTCCCCTGTTCCTGTACATGTTCACTAAGTGGCCTTACACATTTGATATATGGAGGCAGACTTCAGACAGAGATGCCGGCTTTCAATGGCGCAGGTCACAGAAGAAGCATGGATAGGTAAAAGCAAGGGTAGTTTATTCTCCCAGCATGCAACGCGTTTCACTGCAACAGCAGCTTCATCAGGCATTCATGCCTGATGAAGCTGCTGTTGCAGTGAAACGCGTTGCATGCTGGGAGAATAAATTACCCTTGCTTTTACCTATCCATGCTTTTTCTGTGACCTGCGCCATTGAAAGCCGGCACCTCTGTCTGAAGTCTGCCTCCATACACCTCCTGCTCAGCCGGCTGGCTGCAGACACTACATGCGCTCACCATTGTTGTGAATGTGGGTACACAACACTTCCAGGTGAGCCTCATAAATTGCCTGACAAGTTACTCTTTTAATACACCATGGAGCGCTTAGTTTTTTTGTCGTTTTTAGCTATTTACACATTTGATAGGCAAGGTGCAGAGTGCCCAGCCCAGCAAATTTTGGGAATGTAAGCAGCAATGATAACAGCATCATTGCTTACCTCCAGCTGCTCAGTATACAGGAGCAGGGACTCCTGTCTTTCATAGGAGTTCCTGCTCCTGTACATACTGTATTAACCATACATACACCAGACATCAGCTAAGATGTCACTGACATCTTTAGGATTTTCCTGAAACTAATCCCAAAAGGGTTAGATTCACTCATCTCGATTCAGCCATTGTCTTCAGGCGTCTCTCTCTTTAGTCTGAAGCTGGCCATACACATTAAAGTCAGCCAAACCAAATGGGCACAGATAGCTCTTGTTACTTCCAAAGTTAAAGTAGCCTTGCAAAAAGGCTGGAAGGTCTTGCTAAGATTGTACCTGGTCCCTGTCAGAGTAGCGAGGAGTTTCCGTACGCCTCTCCTCTATGCTTTCCCAGATGTTAGAATAGAAGAACTATGCATCACATATGGTGGGATTGTCCCTATGTCCTTATTCCCCTCCCCCTCTCCTTTTTCTGTTTCTCTGTCTCCCCTTGTGTCTGTGTCTTCTGTTTGTGTTCCACGTAATCCTGGTCGCTTTAGGTCTTAATATACCTTGACTGCCTTTATTGCCATTGCTACCCATGTATACTGGGCATCACCAAGGGGACTCCTGTTACCCCATTTTTTAAAACTGTGTATTTAATTAAGGAATTTTCATATAATTATAAAAAAACACAAAATAATGAAAGGCTAAAGGAATCACACAAGCAAAGGTCACTCATAAACTACACAGCAAATATGCAGAACAGTATATGTTCGAGCGAGGAGTAAAGCAAAGTCATGGGAACGACTAAATTACAACTGTACTACAAGCATTATCAGTGATACAGAAGACCATAACCATAGAAAACTAAACAGGAGGGTAGAATTCCCAGCAAATAACAGGAGCCAATCACAATATACCTGGCAAGGCAGCTTAAAGGGGTACTCCTGTGAAAAAAAATTTTTTTTAAATCAACTGGTGCCAGAAAGTTATACAGAATTGTAAATTACTCCAGATCTGGACCGCGGATGCCAGTAATGCCCGCAGACCCGCATCCTCCACATTGTTACAGCCCCCCATCCTCCACACTGCTACAGCCCCCATCCTCCCACAGCCCCCCATTCTCCACACTGCTACAGCCCCCATCCTCCCACAGCCCCCCATTATCCACACTGCTACAGCCCCCATCCTCCCACAGTCCCCCTTCCTCCACACTGCAACAGCCCCCATCCTCCCACAGCCCCCCATCCTCCACACTCCTGCAGCCCCCCATAAATAAATAAGCACTACCCTGAAAATAAGCCCTAGTGTGTTTTTTCGGATTAAAATTAATATAAGACCCAGTCTTATTTTCGGAGAAACACAGTATTATTCTTTGCATCCTTTTGGTCTTTTCTTTTGTCGTTCAACTTGTTTTTGAACATTTTCAAAGGTCAGCCTAACTTGCCAATTTTAGTAGGATAGGCCAACTATCTAATATTTATGGTGGCCTCCAGACAATAGCAGATGTTGGAAGTAGAGAAATGTTGAGCATATTTGGTTAGGCAAAGGCGACTTTCATATACCGTATATGTGGGGATCGGGAGAGATAGCTAGCTGAATTTATGGCAAGTGTAAGGAACGTAGTAAATGTAAGGATTATTTTCTATTTACTATTTAACTGATAATATTAGATTGATATGAGTTAAAAGTGCAGGGTCCGAAAAAATGACTCCTACCAAATTATGGTTAGAGTAGGCAATACCTGCGCTATTTGGAAGAAGATCTAAAGAAGGCTTAGGGGGAGTCTGGTGCCCATGCTGTTATGTCAGTGTGATTTAGGTCTTTCTCCTGGCCCTTTAACCCCTTAAGGACTCAGCCCATTTTGGCCTTAAGGACTCAGACAATTTAATTTTTACGTTTTCGTTTTTTCCTCCTCACCTTCTAAAAATCATAACTCTTTTATATTTTCATCGCCAGACTAGTACGAGGGCTTGTTTTTTGCATGACCAGTTGTACTTTGTAATGACATCACTCATTATATCATAAAATGTATGGCGCAACCAAAAAAACACTATTTTTGTGGGGAAATTAAAAAGAAAAACGCAATTTTGCTAATTTTGGAAGGTTTCGTTTTCACGCCGTACAATTTACGGTAACAATGACATGTGTTCTTTATTCTGAGGGTCAATACGATTAAAATGATACCCATTATTACATACTTTTATATTATTGTTGTGCTTAAAAAAAATCACAAACTTTTTAACCAAATTAGTACGTTTATAATCCCTTTATTTTGATGACCTCTAACTTTTTTAGTTTTCCGTATAAGCGGCGGTATGAGGACTCATTTTTTGCGCTATGATCTGTAATTTTTTTTGATACCACATTTGCATATAAAAAAGGTTTTAATAAATTTTTTTATAATTTTTTAAAAATAAAATGTATTAAAAAAGTATCAATTTTGGACTTTTTTTTTTACGTTCACGCCGTTCACCGTACGGGATCATTAACATTTTATTTTAATAGTTCGGACATTTACGCACGCGGCGATACCAAATATGTCTATTAAATTTACTTTTTACGCTTTTTGGGGGTAAAATAGGAAAAAAATGACGTTTTACTTTTTTATTGGGGGAGGGGATTTTTCACTTTTTTTTACTTTTACGTTTAAATTTTTTTACATTTTTTTTTACACTTGAATAGTCCCCATAGGGGACTATTCATAGCAATACCATGATTGCTAATACTGATCTGTTCTATGTATAGGACATAGAACAGATCAGTGTTATCGGTCATCTTCTGCTCTGGTCTGCTCGATCTCAGACCAGAGCAGAAGACGCCGGGAGCCAGACAGAGGCAGGTGAGGGGACCTCCGTGCGGCATTCTGAATGATCGGATCCCCGCAGAAGGGCTGCGGGCGATCTGATCATTCATTGAAATTGTGTAATGCCGCAGATGCCGGGATCTGTATTGATCCCGGCATCTGAGGGGTCAATGGCGGACTCCCGTGAAATCGCAGGCATCGGCCATTGCCAGCGGGTCCCTGGCTGCGATCAGCAGCCGGTATCAGCCGCGCATGACACGGGCATCGTAAATGTACGTCCTGGTGCGTTAAGTACCACCGCAACAGGATGTACATTTACGTCCTGCGTCCTTAAGGGGTTAAAGGGGTTATCCAGGAAAAACTTTTTTTTACATGTCAACTGGCTCCAGAAAGTTAAACATATTTGTAAATTACTTCTATTAAAAAATCTTAATCCTTTCAGTACTTATGAGCTTCTGAAGTTAAGGTTGTTCTCTCTGATGACACGTGTCTCGGGAACCGCCCAGTTTAGAAGCAAATCCCCATAGCAAACCTCTTCTAAACTGGGCAGTTCCCGAGACACGTGTCATCAGGGAACACTTAGACAGAAAAAACAACCTTAACTTCAGAAGCTCATAAGTACTGAAAGGATTAAGATTTTTTAATAGAAGTAATTTACAAATCTGAATTCAGGTAGAAAACAGACATGGTGCACATCTACAATCTTGTATAATGATCTGATTACTTCTCAGCATAATATCAAAAACTAACAGGTTGTTAGTATACATTTTTGATCAAAAAGTACAAGCCCACTCGCCACGTCAAGGCCACCTATTTAGAGTGGGTTCCTAACGTCCCTAGCATAAAATGGCGTAGCACTGGGCGGCGACCACCACCGCCGCGACACCAGTGCCCAAGGGGGGGAAAACGACCCACTGGCAGAGCGGCCCCAATGCCACTCAAACCAGTCATTGGGTCGCACCTCCCCACAGACACGGCGCTACGGCAGCAACGGACGCCGCACAGCACCACACCAGTGTGAACAAGATGTAATAGCTCACTTACCATGCTCTCCCAGTCAGACTTGGAGGCTGCTAGAAAAGAAATGGCCCTTGTGTAGCTAACTACTACTTATATAGGGTTGGGCTGAGGGGGTGGAGAAGAGTGCAGCACATGTTCAAACAAAAAAAAAGGAGGGGATAGAAATCACAGTGTGAATTCAGGTAGAAAACAGACATGGTGCACATCTACAATCTTGTATAATGATCTGATTGCTTCTCAGCATAATATCAAAAACTAACAGGTTGTTAGTATACATTTTTGATCAAAAAGTACAAGCCCACTCGCCACGTCAAGGCCACTTATTTAGAGTGGGTCCCTAACGTCCCTAGCATAAGATAACGTAGCACTGGGCGGCGACCACCACCGCTGCGACACCAGTGCCCATGGGGGGGAAACGACCCACTGGCAGAGCGGCCCCAATGCCACTCAAACCAGTCATTGGGTTGCACCTCCCCGCAGACACGGCGCCACGGCAGCAACGGACGCCGCACAGCACCACACCAGTGTGAACAAGGTGTAATAGCTCACTTACCATGCTCTCCCAGTCAGACTGGGAGGCTGCTAGAAAAGAAATGGCCCTTGTGTAGCTAACTACTACTTATATAGGGTTGGGCTGAGGGGGTGGAGAAGAGTGCAGCACATGTTCAAACAAAAAAAAAGGAGGGGATAGCAATCACAGTGTGAATTCAGGTAGAAAACAGACATGGTGCACATCTACAATCTTGTATAATGATCTGATTGCTTCTCAGCATAATATCAAAAACTAACAGGTTGTTAGTATACATTTTTGATCAAAAAGTACAAGCCCACTCGCCACGTCAAGGCCACTTATTTAGAGTGGGTCCCTAACGTCCCTAGCATAAAATACCGTAGCACTGGGCGGCGACCACCACCACCGCGACACCAGTGCCCATGGGGGGGAAACGACCCACTGGCAGAGCGGCCCCAATGCCACTCAAACCAGTCATTGGGTCGCACCTCCCCACAGACACGGCGCTACGGCAGCAACGGACACCGCACAGCACCACACCAGTGTGAACAAGGTGTAATAGCTCACTTACCATGCTCTCCCAGTCAGACTGGGAGGCAGCTAGAAAAGAAATGGCCCTTGTGTAGCTAACTACTACTTATATAGGGTTGGGCTGAGGGGGTGTGGAAGAGTGCAGCACATGTTCAAACAAAAAAAAAAGGAGGGGATAGAAAACACAGTGTGAATTCAGGTAGAAAACAGACATGGTGCACATCTACAATCTTGTTATCAGTGTTATCGGTCATCTTCTGCTCTGGTCTGCTCGATCTCAGACCAGAGCAGAAGACGGTGGGAGCCGGACAGAGGCAGGTGAGGGGACCTCCGTGCGGCGTTCTAAATGATCGGATCCCCGCAGCAGCGCTGCGGGCAATCCGATCATTCATTGAAATCGCGTAATGCCGCAGATGCCGGGATCTGTATTGATCCCGGCATCTGAGGGGTCAATGGCGGACGCCCGCGAAATCGCTCTGATGCCCGCGGTTATGCACAGTACGTAAATGTACGTCCTGGTGCGTTAAGTACCACCGCAACAGGACGTACATTTACGTCCTGTGTCCTTAACCCCTTAAGGACCAAGGACGTACCGGTACGTCCTTGGTCCTGCTCTTCTGATATAACGCGGGGTTACACAGTAACCCCGCGTCATATCACGGCGGGCCCGGCGTCATAATGAAGCCGGGACCTGCCTCTAATAGCGCGCAGCGCCGATCGCGGCGCCGCGCGCTAGTAACCCTTTAGCCGCGCGCTCAGAGCTGAGCCGCGCGGCTAAAAGTGAAAGTGAAAGTTCCCGACTAGCTCAGTCGAGCTGTTTGGGATAGCCGCGGCTAATCGCGGCATCCCCAACAGCTGACAGGACAGCGGGAGGGTCCCTTCCTGCCTCCTCGCTGTCCGATCGCCGAATGACTGCTCAGTGCCTGAGATGTAGGCATGAGCAGTCATGCGGCAGAATCGTTGATCACTGGTTTCTTATGAGAAACCAGTGATCAACATAGAAGATCAGTGTGTGCAGTGTTATAGGTCCCTATGGGACCTATAACACTGCAAAAAAAAAGTGAAAAAAAAAAGTGAATAAAGATCATTTAACTCCTCCCCTATTAAAAGTTTGAATCACCCCCCTTTTCCAATAAAAAAAAAACACAGTGTAAATAAAAATAAACACATGTGGTATCACCGCGTGCGGAAATGTCCGAATTATAAAAATATATCATTAATTAAACCGCTTGGTCAATGGCGTGCACGCAAAAAAATTCCAAAGTCCAAAATAGTGCATTTTTGGTCACTTTTTATATCATTTAAAAATGAATAAAAAGTGATCAATAAGTCCTATCAATGCAAAAATGGTACCGTTAAAAACTTCAGATCACGGCGCAAAAAATTAGCCTTCACACCGCCCCATACACGGAAAAATAAAAAAGTTATAGGGGTCAGAAGATGACAATTTTAAACGTATTAATTTTCCTGCATGTAGTTATGATTTTTTCCAGAAGTCCGACAAAATCAAAACTATATAAGTAGGGTATCATTTTAATCGTATGGACCTACAAAATACATATCTGGTGTTATTTTTACCGAAAAATGTACTACGTAGAAACGAAAGCCCCCAAAAGTTACAAAACAGCGGTTTTTTTTCAATTTTGTAGCACAATGATTTTTTTTCCCGCTTCACCATAGATTTTTGGGCACAATGAATGATGTCATTACAAAGTAGAATTGGTGGCGCAAAAAATAAGCCATCATATGGATTTTTAGGTGTAAATTTGAAAGAGTTATGATTTTTTAAAGGCAAGGAGCAAAAAATGAAAATGCAAAAACGGAAAAAACCCCGGTCCTTAAGGGGTTAAGGGGTTAAAGGGGTTATCCAGGAAAAAACTTTTTTTTCACATATCAACTGGCTCCAGAAAGTTAAACATATTTGTAAATTACTTCTATTAAAAAATCTTAATCCTTTCAGTACTTATGAGCTTCTGAAGTTAAGGTTGTTCTCTCTGATGACACGTGTCTCGGGAACCGCCCAGTTTAGAAGCAAATCCCCATAGCAAACCTCTTCTAAACTGGGCAGTTCCCGAAACACTTGTCATCAGGGAACACTTAGACAGAAAAAACAACCTTAACTTCAGAAGCTCATAAGTACTGAAAGGATTAAGATTTTTTAATAGAAGTAATTTACAAATCTGTTTAACTTTTTGGAGCCAGTTGATATATAGTGTTGCTCGCGAATATTCGCAATGCGAATTTTATTCGCAAATATCGCATATTCGCGAATATAGCACTATATATTTGCAATGACGAATATTCATTTTTTTTTTCCCAGTACACATCACAGTGATCATCTCTCTCTGCTTCCAGCTTGTGTGGTGTAAAGAAGACTCTAATACTACTGTGTGAGACTGGCATACGAATGTGCATGTGCTAATTTTCGCATATGCGAGTTTTCGCTTATGCAAATTTTCACATATGCTAATTTTCGCATATGCAGATTTTCGTTTAGGCTAATTTTTGCATATGTAAATTATCGTATATGCCAAAATATAACGCGGAAATTATGAATATGCGAATTTAGCGAATATATGACGAATATTCGTCCATATATTCGCGAAATATCGCGAATTCGAATATGGCCTATGCCGCTAAACACTAGTCTTCATCACCTGCCTCCTGGGAAGACAGACGTATCTCACGGTTTAAGACTCTGAGTCTTGAAATGGGGCCATTCCTCTATTCTCATTTTATGCCGCTGCCTGGACTTCAATCTGCACCACAGCTTGCTAAACTTTACCTTTGCCACATCTTCCGTTTACATGGTTTGCCTTCACATATTGTATCTGACCGTAGAGTCCAGTTAGTCTCTAAGTTCTGGTAGGCTCTCTGCTTACGTCTCCGAGTCAAGCTGGACTTTTCCTAAACCTACCACCCTCGATCCAATGAACAGGTTGAGAGGGTGAATCATGTCTTGTTCGTCTCTGTCATTTTACTTCTGCTCGTCAAGACGACTGGGTGGATTTGTTTCCTTGGCAGAGTTCTCATACAACCTTAAAGATTCTGAATCCACTGAAACTTCACCTTTCTTCAAAGTTTATGGACTTCATCCTCATCCTCCTCTTCCCTTGTCCTCTTCTTCTGTAGTTCCTTCTGTTGACGAGCAAGTGCAGAATTTTTCCACCATCTGGCAGAACACACGTTCCTCTCTTCAGCATGCTACGAGTCGAATGAAGTCTCAAGCGGACAAGAAAAGTCGTTCCCCTCCTGAGTTCTCTACTGGTGACAAAGTCTGGTTGTCTTCCAAGTATATTTGCTTCAAAGTACCCAGTCATAAAGTGGGCCCTCGCTCTCTAGGTCCCTATAAAATAAAGAAACAGTTAAATCCTGTGGCCTATTCTCTCCATCTGCCATCATCTCTCCGGATCCCAAATTCCTTTCATGTTTCCCTCTTGAAGTCTGTCATCCACAACTGCTTTTCTAAAAAAGACATCTCACCAACTCCCATCTCCGGTACCTCTGATGTTTATGTTGTTAACTCCTTGGGGACGGAGCCAATTATGACCCTAAGGATGGGAGCATTTTTTGCAAATCTGACCACAGTCACTTTAAGCATTAATAACTCTGGGATGCTTTTACTTATAAATTTTATTCCAAGATAGTTTTCTCGTGACATATTCCACCTTAAGGTGGCGGTAAATTTTCGTCTATAATTTAGCATTTTTCCAACTTTGAAGCTCTCTGCTTGTAAGGAAAATAGACATTCCAAATAAATTATATATTGATTCACATATACAATATGTCTACTTTATGTTTGCATCATAAAGTTGACATGTTTTTTTTTACTTTTGGAAGACATCGGAGGGCTTCAAAGTTCAGCAGCAATTTTCCAATTTTTCAAAAATGTTTGCAAAATCAGAATTTTTCAGGGACCAGTTCAGTTTTGAAGTAGATTTGAAGGGCCTTCAAATTAGAAATACCCCACAAATGACCCAATTATAAAAACTGCACCCCTCAAAGTATGCAAAATGACATTCAGTAAGTTTGTTAACCCTTTAGGTGTTTCTCAGGAATAGCAGCAAAGTGAAGGAGAAAATTCAAAATCTTCATTTTTACACTCGCATGTTCTTGTAGACCCAGTTTTTGCATTTTTACAAGTGGTAATAGGAGAAAAAGACCCCCATAATTTGTAACCCAATTTCTCCTAAGTGAAGAAATACCTCATATGTGTATGTCAAGTGTTCGGCAGGCGCAGTAGAGGGCTCAGAAAGGAAGGAGCAACAATGGGATTTTGGAGAGTGAGTTTTGCTGAAATGGTTTTGGGGGGGCATGTCACATTTAGAAAGCCCCTATGGTGCCAGAACAGCAGAAAACCCCACATGGCATGCCATTTTGGAAACTACACCCCTCAAGGCATGTAACAAGGGGTCCAGTGAGCCTCAACACCCCGCATGTGTTTGACGACTTTTCGTTGTGTCGGATGTGTAAATGAAAAAAAATTATTTTTCACTAAAGTGCAGGTTTTTCCCCAAATTTACAATTTTTACAAAAGGTAATGGGGGAAAATGCCCCCCAAAATTTGTAACCCCATCTCTTCTGAGTATGGAAATACCCCATGTTAGGACGTAAAATGCTCTGCGGGTGAACTACAATGCTCAGAAGAGAAGGAGCGCGATTGAGATTTTGGAAAGATAATTTGTTTGGAATGGTAGTCAGGGGCCATGTGCTTTTACAAAGCCCCCTGTGGTGCCAGAACAGTGGACCCCCCCACATGTGACCCCATTTTGGAAACTACACCCCTCACAGAATTTAATAAGGGGTGCAGTGAGTATTTACACCCCACTGGCGTTTGACAGATCTTTGGAACAGTGGGCTGTGCAAAAGAAAAATTTAATTTTTCATTTTTACGGACCACTGTTCAAAAAATCTGTCAGACACCTGTAGGGCGTAAATGCTCACTGTACCCCTTATTACATTACATGAGGGGTGTAGTTTCCAAAATGGGGTCCCATGTGGGGGGGTCCATTGTTCTGGCACTATGGGGGCTTTGTAAACACACGTGGCCTTCAATTCCGGACAAATTTTCTCTTAAAAATCCCAATGGCGCTCCTTCTCTTCTGAGCATTGTAGTGTGCCAGAAGAGCACTTTACATCCACATATGGGGTATGTTCTTACTCAGAAGAGATGGGGTTACAAATTTTGGGGGGCTTTTTTCCTATTTTCCCTTGTGAAAATTACCCTTTTAGTGAAAACATTTTTTTTTTCATTTTCCCATCAAAATTTAATGAAAGTTCGTCAAACACCTGTGGGGTGTTAAGGCTCACTATACCCCTTGTCCCGTTCCGTGAGGTGTGCAGTTTCCAATATGGGTTCACATGTGGGTATTTATGTTTTTATGTTTATGTCAGAACGGCTGTAAAATCAGCCACCCCTGTGCAAATCACCAATTTAGGCCTCAAATGTACATGGTGCGCTCTCACTCCTGAGCCTTGTTGTGCGCCCGCAGAGCATTTTGCATCCACATATGGGTATTTCCGTACCCAGGAGAAATTGCGTTAGAAATTTTACTGCATGTGAAAATAAAAAGTATGGGGCAACACCAGCATGCTAGTGTAAATTTTTTCAATTTTTTTACACTAACAGGCTGGAGTAGCCCCCAACTTTTCCTTTTCATAAGGGGTAAAAGGAGAAAAAGCCCCCCAAAATTTGTAGTGCAATTTCTCCCAATTACGTAAATACCCCATATGTAGCCCTAAACTGTTTCCTTAAAATACAACAGGGCTCCGAAATAAGAGAGTGCCATGAGCATTTGAGGACTAAATTAGGGATTGCATAGGGGTGGACATAGGGGTATTCTACGTCAGTGATTCCCAAACAGGGTGCCTCCAGCTGTTGCTAAACTCCCAACATGCCTGGACAGTCAGTGGCTGTCCAGAAATGCTGGGAGTTGTTGTTTTGCAACAGCTGGAGGCTCCATTTTGGAAACACTGTCGTACAATATGTTTTTCATTTATATTGGGGGGGGGGGAAGTGTAAGGGGGTGTATATGTAGTGTTTTACCCTTTATTATGTGTTAGTTTAGTGTTTTTAGGGTACATTCGCACTGGCGTGTTACGGTGAGTTTCCCGCTGGAGGAGTTTGCACTGCGGCGAAAAACTTGCCGCAGCCCAAACTTGAAGCAGGAAACTTACTGTAAATCTACCTGTGTGAATGTACCCTGTACGTTCACATGGGGGGGGGGGGGCAAACAACCGTGCATGCTGGGAGTTGTACATTTGCAACAGCTGGAGGCACACTGGTTTGAAAACGTTCAGTTAGGTTCTGTTACCTAACTCAGTATTTTCCAACCAGTGTGCCTTCAGCTGTTTCAAAACTACAACTCCTGCATGTGCTGACAGACCGTGCATGCTGGGAGTTGTACTTTTGCAACAGCTGGAGGCACACTGGTTAGAAAACCTTCAGTTAGGTTCTGTTACCTAACTCAGTATTTTCCAACCAGTGTGCCTCCAGCTGTTGCAAAACTACAACTCCCAGCATGTACTGATCGCCGAAGGAGATGAAGTTATGCAACAGCTGGAGGTACGCAACTACAACTCCCAGCATGCTGAGACAGCTGTTTGCTGTTTGGGCATGCTGGGATTTGCAGTTTTACAACATCTAGAGGGCTGCACAGTGATCTCCAAACTGTGGACCTCCAGATGTTGCAAAACTACAAATCCCAGCATCCCCAGACAGCAAACAGCTGTTTGGGCATGCTAGGAGTTATAGTTTTGAAAGATCTGGAGGGATACAGTTTAGAGACTACTGTATACTATAGTGGTCTCAAACTGTAACCCTCCAGCTGTTACAAAACTACATATTCCAGCATGCACAAACAGCTGTCTGGGCATGCTGGGAGTTGTAGTTTTGCAACATCTGGAGGGCTACAGGTTAGAGACCACTGTATTGTGGTCTCAGACTGTGGCCCTCCAGATGTTGCTAGGCAACTTACTGGCTTCCGTAGGATCCAGGGAGCCGATCTCTTCTGCCGCACGACATGCCGATCACCATTGCCCGCTGCCTCCGGACGGGTAAGTGGACTTCGGCGTTCGGTCCCCTGTTGTTTCCCCGTTCTGCCTCGCCTATTGTGGGTGGGCAGGACGGGGAAAACTAAAGTTAACCCCCCCACCCCCGATCTGCTATTGGTCGTCGCTTCTGATGACCAATAGCAGGGATAGAAGGGGTGGCACCCCTGCCACTTCACTCCTATCCCTTCAGGGGGATCGTGGGTGTCATGGACAACTGCGATCCCCCTTATATTCCAGGTCACTGGGTCACCATAGACCCGTATGACCAGGAATCGGCGCAAATCGCAAGTGTGAATTCACTTACGATTTGCGCCGATCGCCGACATGGGGGGTCTGATGACCCCCCTGGGTATTTGCGCGCGGTGCCTGCTGATCGATATCAGCAGTCACCCCGGTCCGATCCCTGCCCGGCGAGCGGCGGGGACCGCAATTCCCACGGGCGTATGGATACGCCCTTCATCTTTAAGTACCAGGACGCAAGGGCGTAGGCATACGCCCTTCGTCCCCAACAGGTTGAAGGAATTTTGCACTACAAGTTTATCAGAGGAAAATGCTTTTTTCTTGTAGACTGGGAAGGATTCGGTCCATAGGAGAGATCTTGGGAGCTAGAGGATAGAAAAATTTGATTCGGCCAATTCGCCGAATTTTCCGAAAAAGTTTGTTTTCGATCCAAATTTTTTCGCGGTGAATCTATATTAAAAAAGGCTATTTCTAGCCTACAGACAGCCTCAATAGGGGTATAGAACACTTTGCTGTGTTCTAAAACGCATATGGAATGTGCTGGGGTAGTGAAATAATACTGTTATTCAGAATAACATGCAGATTACCGGCATCGCTTTTGGAATCACTGCTGCAGAGCAGCACAATGACAGAGCCTGGTGGTGGCATCAGTGTCAGGAGACAATATAGTGACTGAATGGCACAGCGTGGAGGTGTTGGCAGCATGAGGATACCATATAGTGGCTGAATGGCACAGCTTGGATGAGGCTGAAGCATGAGGACACCATATAGTGGCTGATTGACAGAGCATGGAGGTGTTGGCAGCATGAGGAGACCATGTAGTGGCTGAATGACACAGCGTGGAGGTGTTGGCAGCATAAGGAGACCATATAGTGGATGAATGGCACAGCCTGGAGTTGCCAGCAGCATGAATAGGCCCTAGGTCTTACCAATCCCTAAGATTTAAAGATGAATTCAGAAATTTAAACCGAAGATTTTGCATAGTGGGTGCTACCTATGATAAAATTCGATTATCCCAGACCCTGGCCCAGCAACGGCATCAGTAAACCATACATTGCCTTAATGACACAGCCTGGAGTTGGCTCATACATGAGTAAACACCAGGGCTTCACAATCACCCCCAAAAAACACAACAATTTTTTAAGAAGATTTTGGATAGCGGGTGCTACCTATGAGAAAATTTGAAATTCCCAAACCCAGGCCCAGCAGTGCCATCAGTAAACCATATATTGCCTGAATGACACAGGCTGGAGTTGGCTGATGCATGAGTACACACCAGGGCTTCACAATCCCCCCCAAAAAACACAACAATTTTAGAAATTTTTGGAAAAGATTTTGGATAGCGGGTGCTACCTATGAGAAAATTTGAAATTTCCAGACCCAGGCCCAGCAGCACCATCAGTAAACCTTATATTGCCTGAATGACACAGTCTAGAGTTGGCTGATGCATGAGTACACACCAGGGCTTCACAATCCCCCCCAAAAAACACAACAATTTTAGAAATTTTTGAAAAAGATTTTGGATAGCGGGTGCTACCTATGAGAAAATTTGAAATTCCCAAATCCAGCAGCGCCATCAGTAAACCATATATTGCCTGAATAACACAGCCTGGAGTTGGCTGATGCATGAGTACACACCAGGGCTTCACAATTCCCCCAAAAAACGCAACAATTTTCGAAATTTTTTGAAAATATTTTGGATAGCGTGTGCTACCTATGAGAAAATTTGAAGTTCCCAGATCCAGCAGCGCCATCAGTAAACCATATATTGCCTGAATGACACAGCCTGGAGTTGGCTGATGCATGAGTACACACCAGGGCTTCACAATTCCCCCCCAAAAAACACAACAATTTTAGAAATGTTTGAAAAAGATTTTGGATTGTGGGTGCTACCTATGAGAAAATTTGAAATTCCCAGACCCAGGCCCAGCAGCGCCATCAGTTAACCATATATTGCCTGAATGACACAGCCTGGAGTTGGCTGCTGCATGAGTACACACCAGGGCTTCACAATCCCCGCCAAAAAACACAACAATATTCAACATTTTTTAAAAAGATTTTGGATAGCGGGTGTTACCTATGATAACATTTTTAATTCCCAGACCCAGGCCCAGCAGCACCATCAGTAAACCATATATTGCCTGAATGACACAGCCTGGAGTTGGCTGATGCACGAGTACACAGCAGGGCTTCACAATCCGCTCCCCAAAAAACACCACAATTTTAGAAATTTTTGAAAAAGATTTTGGATAGCGGGTGATACCTATGAGAAAATTTGAAATTCCAAACCCAGGCCCAGCAGCACCATCATTCTTTGTTTTGAAATTTAAAACAAACTTTGAGTGTCCCGGACCCCAGCGTGTGGGTACAAAGGACCAAATCCAACAAGCCCCCACAGGGCTCATGTGGCCGTGAGATTTAGGCGCAACGTCTCCATTGCCCTGACCGGGCCTTTTTTTTTAATTTGTACTTTTGTTTAAGAACAAGCGCATATCCAAGAGACCAGAAGACTCTATAATGCAGGACGGTGGACCACAAAAAGACATTCTTCTCTAAAGTAATGTTTTCTGAAATAAAGAAGCAGAGTTCATCCATCTTGTCACGATGCCGGCTGGCAGGAGGTGGATCCTCTGTGCCAGAGAGGGATTGGCGTGGACCGTGCTAGTGGACCGGTTCTAAGTCACTACTGGTGTTCACCAGAGCCCGCCGCAAAGCGGGATGGACTTGCTGCGGCGGTAGTGACCAGGTCGTATCCACTAGCAACGGCTCAACCTCTCTGACTGCTGAAGATAGGCGCGGTACAAGGGAGTAGACAGAAGCAAGGTCGGACGTAGCAGAAGGTCGGGGCAGGCAGCAAGGATCGTAGTCAGGGGCAACGGCAGGAGGTCTGGAACACAGGCTAGGAACATACAAGGGAACGCTTTCACTGGCACAATGGCAACAAGATCCGGCGAGGGAGTGCAGGGGAAGTGAGGTATACATAGGGAGTGCACAGGTGAACACACTGATTAGAACCACTGCGCCAATCAGCGGCGCAGTGGCCCTTTAAATCGCAGAGACCCGGCGCGCGCGCGCCCTAGGGAGCGGGGCCGCGCGCGCCGGGACAGGACCGACGGAGAGCGAGTCAGGTACGGGAGCCGGGGTGCGCATCGCGAGCGGGCGCCACCCGTATCGCGAATCGCATCCCGACTGGAGGCGGTATCGCAGCGCACCCGGTCAGTGGATCTGACCGGGGCGCTGCGGGAGCGAGAGTGTAGCGAGCGCTCCGGGGAGGAGCGGGGACCCGGAGCGCTCGGCGTAACAGTACCCCCCCCCCTTGGGTCTCCCCCTCTTCTTGGAGCCTGAGAACCTGAGGACCAGACTTTTATCTAGGATATTGTCCTCAGGTTCCCAGGATCTCTCTTCAGGACCACAGCCCTCCCAGTCAACCAAAAAGAAGGTTTTTCCTCTGACCTTTTTGGAGGCCAGTATCTCCTTTACAGGAAAGATGTCTGAAGAACCGGAGACAGGAGTGGGAGAGATAAGTTTAGGAGAGAAACGGTTGATGATGAGTGGTTTAAGAAGAGAAACGTGAAAGGCATTAGGAATACGAAGAGAAGGAGGGAGAAGAAGTTTATAAGAGACAGGATTAATCTGGCACAAAATTTTGAAAGGACCAAGATAGCGTGGTCCAAATTTGTAGCTGGGAACACGGAAGCGGACATATTTAGCGGAGAGCCATACCTTGTCTCCGGGAGAAAAAATGGGGGGAGCTCTTCTTTTCTTATCAGCAAACTTCTTCATGCGTGATGAAGCCTGTAAGAGAGAATTTTGGGTCTCTTTCCATATGGTGGAAAGATCACGAGTTATTTCATCCACAGCGGGCAAACCAGAGGGCAAGGGAGTAGGGAGGGGGGAAGAGGGTGACGGCCGTACACCACGAAAAATGGGGATTTGGAAGAAGATTCCGAAACTCTGAAGTTATACGAGAATTCGGCCCATGGTAGAAGATCTGCCCAGTCATCCTGGCGGGAGGAAACAAAATGCCGTAAATAATCACCCAGGACCTGGTTAATTCTTTCTACTTGCCCATTGGATTGAGGATGATAAGCAGAAGAAAAGTTTAATTTAATCTTGAGTTGTTTACAGAGAGCCCTCCAGAATTTTGACACGAATTGGACGCCTCTATCCGAGACGATCTGCGTGGGCAACCCGTGAAGACGAAAAATGTGTACAAAAAATTGTTTTGCCAACTGAGGCGCAGAAGGAAGACCAGGAAGAGGGATGAAATGTGCCATCTTGGAGAATCGATCAACGACCACCCAAACAACAGTGTTGCCACGGGATGAGGGTAAGTCTGTAATAAAGTCCATACCAATCAGAGACCAAGGTTGTTCGGGAACAGGCAGAGGATGAAGAAGACCAGCGGGCTTCTGGCGAGGAGTCTTATCCCGGGCACAGACAGTGCAGGCCCGCACAAAATCAACAACATCCGTCTCCAGAGTCGGCCACCAATAGAAACGAGAGATGAGTTGCACGGATTTCTTGATGCCCGCATGGCCTGCGAGATGGGAGGAGTGACCCCATTTGAGGATTCCGAGGCGTTGGCGTGGAGTGACGAAGGTCTTCCCTGGAGGAGTTTGCCTGATGGAGGCTGGAGAAGTGGAGATCAGGCAGTCAGGAGGAATGATGTGTTGCGGAGAGAGCTCTACTTCCGAGGCATCCGAGGAACGAGAGAGAGCATCGGCCCTGATGTTCTTATCGGCAGGCCGAAAGTGAATTTCAAAATTAAACCGGGCAAAGAACAGAGACCACCTGGCCTGGCGAGGATTCAGCCGTTGGGCAGACTGGAGATAGGAGAGATTTTTGTGATCGGTGTAAATAATAACTGGAAATCTTGATCCCTCCAGCAGATGCCTCCATTCCTCAAGTGCTAATTTAATGGCTAGTAGCTCTCGATCCCCGATGGAGTAGTTCCTCTCCGCCGGAGAGAAGGTCCTAGAAAAAAAACCACAAGTAACAGCATGCCCGGAAGAATTTTTTTGTAGAAGGACCGCTCCCGCTCCTACTGAGGAGGCATCTACCTCCAATAGGAAGGGTTTAGATGGGTCAGGTCTGGAGAGCACGGGAGCAGAAGAAAAGGCAGACTTGAGCTGTTTAAAGGCGTCTTCCGCTTGAGGAGGCCATGACTTAGGATTGGCATTCTTTTTGGTTAAAGCCACGATAGGAGCCACAATGGTGGAAAAATGTGGAATAAATTGTCTGTAATAATTGGCGAACCCCAAAAAACGTTGGATAGCACGGAGTCCGGAGGGGCGTGGCCAATCTAAGATGGCAGAGAGTTTGTCTGGATCCATTTGTAGTCCCTGGCCAGAGACCAAGTATCCTAGGAAAGGAAGAGATTGACATTCAAACAGACATTTCTCCAACTTGGCATAAAGTTGATTGTCACGAAGTCTCTGAAGAACCATGCGGACATGCTGGCGGTGTTCTTCTAGGTTGGCAGAAAAAATCAGGATATCGTCCAGATACACAACAACACAGGAATATAAGAGATCACGAAAAATTTCATTAACAAAGTCTTGGAAGACGGCAGGGGCGTTGCACAGGCCAAAGGGCATGACCAGATACTCAAAGTGTCCATCTCTAGTGTTAAATGCCGTTTTCCATTCATCCCCCTCTCTGATGCGGATGAGATTATAAGCACCTCTTAAGTCCAGTTTGGTAAAGATGTGGGCACCTTGGAGGCGAGCAAAGAGTTCAGAGATAAGAGGTAGAGGGTAGTGGTTCTTTACCGTGATTTTGTTAAGACCGCGGTAGTCAATGCAAGGGCGTAGGGAGCCATCTTTTTTGGACACAAAGAAAAATCCGGCTCCGGCAGGAGAGGATGATTTGCGGATAAAGCCCTTTTTAAATTTTCCTGGATGTACTCAGACATAGCAAGAGTCTCTGGGGCGGACAGAGGATAAATTCTGCCCCGGGGTGGAGTAGTGCCCGTGAGGAGGTCAATAGGACAGTCATAAGGCCTGTGAGGAGGAAGAGTCTCAGCTTGTTTTTTGCAAAACACATCAGCAAAGTCCATATAGGCCTTAGGGAGACCGGTTACAGGGGGAACCACAGGATCACGGCAGGGAGTACTGGTAACCGGTTTAAGGCAGTCCTTGAAACAAGAGGTACCCCAACTCTTGATCTCCCCTGTGGACCAATCCAGGGTTGGGGAATGGTGTTGAAGCCAGGGTAGTCCAAGGAGAATTTCGGAAGTGCAATTGGAGAGGACCAAAAACTCAATTCTTTCGTGATGAGGTCCGATGCACATTAGGAGGGGTTCCGTGCGGTAACGCACGGCACAGTCCAATCTTTCATTGTTAACGCAATTGATGTAAAGAGGTCTGGCGAGACTGGTCACTGGGATGTTGAACCTGTTGATGAGAGAGGCCAAAATAAAGTTTCCTGCAGATCTGGAATCCAAGAATGCCATAGTAGAGAAGGAGAAGGTAGATGCAGATATCCGCACAGGCACAGTAAGACGTGGAGAAGCAGAGTAGACATCAAGGACTGTCTCACTTTTGTGCGGAGTCTGCGTACGTCTTTCCAGGCGGGGAGGACGGATAGGACAATCCTTCAGGAAGTGTTCGGTACCGGCACAGTACAGGCAGAGATTCTCCATGCGGCGTCGTGTCCTCTCTTGAGGTGTCAGGCGAGACCGGTCAACTTGCATAGCCTCCACGGCGGGAGGCACAGGAACGGATTGCAGAGGACCAGAGGAGAGAGGAGCCGGGGAGAAAAAACGCCTCGTGCGAACAAAGTCCATATCCTGGCGGAGCTCCTGACGCCTTTCGGAAAAACGCATGTCAATGCGAGTGGCTAGATGAATGAGTTCATGTAGGTTAGCAGGAATTTCTCGTGCGGCCAGAACATCTTTAATGTTGCTGGATAGGCCTTTTTTAAAGGTCGCGCAGAGGGCCTCATTATTCCAGGAAAGTTCTGAAGCAAGAGTACGGAATTGCACGGCGTACTCGCCAACGGAAGAATTACCCTGGACCAGGTTCAGCAGGGCAGTCTCAGCAGAAGAGGCTCGGGCAGGTTCCTCAAATACACTTCGAATTTCCGAGAAGAAGGAGTGTACAGAGGCAGTGACGGGGTCATTGCGGTCCCAGAGCGGTGTGGCCCATGACAGAGCTTTTCCAGACAGAAGGCTGACTACGAAAGCCACCTTAGACCTTTCAGTAGGAAACTGGTCCGACATCATCTCCAAGTGCAGGGAACATTGTGAAAGAAAGCCACGGCAAAACTTAGAGTCCCCATCAAATTTATCCGGCAAGGATAGTCGTAGGCCTGAGGCGGCCACTCGCTGCGGAGGAGGTGCAGGAGCTGGCGGAGGAGATGATTGCTGAAGCTGAGGTAGTAGCTGCTGTAGCATCACGGTCAGTTGAGACAGCTGGTGGCCTTGTTGCGCTATCTGTTGTGACTGCTGGGCGACCACCCTGGTGAGGTCGGCGACAACTGGCAGAGGAACTTCAGCGGGATCCATGGCCGGATCTACTGTCACGATGCCGGCTGGCAGGAGGTGGATCCTCTGTGCCAGAGAGGGATTGGCGTGGACCGTGCTAGTGGACCGGTTTTAAGTCACTACTGGTGTTCACCAGAGCCCGCCGCAAAGCGGGATGGACTTGCTGCGGCGGTAGTGACCAGGTCGTATCCACTAGCAACGGCTCAACCTCTCTGACTGCTGAAGATAGGCGCGGTACAAGGGAGTAGACAGAAGCAAGGTCGGACGTAGCAGAAGGTCGGGGCAGGCAGCAAGGATCGTAGTCAGGGGCAACGGCAGGAGGTCTGGAACACAGGCTAGGAACATACAAGGGAACGCTTTCACTGGCACAATGGCAACAAGATCCGGCGAGGGAGTGCAGGGGAAGTGAGGTATACATAGGGAGTGCACAGGTGAACACACTGATTAGAACCACTGCGCCAATCAGCGGCGCAGTGGCCCTTTAAATCATAGAGACCCGGCGCGCGCGCGCCCTAGGGAGCGGGGCCGCGCGCGCCGGGACAGGACCGACGGAGAGCGAGTCAGGTACGGGAGCCGGGGTGCGCATCGCGAGCGGGCACCACCCGTATCGCGAATCGCATCCCGGCTGGAGCCGGTATCGCAGCGCACCCGGTCAGTGGATCTGACCGGGGCGCTGCGGGAGCGAGAGTGTAGCGAGCGCTCCGGGGAGGAGCGGGGACCCGGAGCGCTCGGCATAACACATCTCCATATTATTTTTGAAAATTTTAATTAAAAAATCACACACAACAAGCGTTCAATGGTGTAATGGTTATTATTCTGGAAAATTCAAGTTTATTACTGAGAAAATTATCAGAATATTTGAAAAAAAATGTACCCAAGAGGGTTTAATAACCCCATAAATTGCACCATAAATGTTGAAATTTTAATTAATCATGTATCTATCTATTTCACAAATCCTAAAATTAAAGGCCCAAGCCCAGAAGCATCATGAAGACAAGTAGTTCCTCAAAGACACAGGAGCAGTCAGGAGTAGGCATCAGCAGTACCCAAGAGGCTTTCATAACCCCTTACATTGCACGATCAATCGCCAGATCGAGCAATAACAGGTGTGTGATGCCCTCAGATGTCCGGGGCTGCACGCGCGTTACACTGAACGGACCAGCGTGTGTCTATTCTTCACCGACAAGTGTGGGTAACCGGCTCAACCCCGTTCGCGATAGGGATCGGGGATTGCAATTATTTGCCATGAAAGAAGAATTCCAACTAAGTGCGGGTCATAAGCTCGGGTTCATTAAGTCCCTGCCCTTTGTACACACTGCCTGTTTCTACTACTGATTGGATGGTTTAGTGAGGTGCTCGGATCGGCCCGGCGGGGTATGCGACGGCCCTGGCAGGGTGCCAAGAATTTAAAGATCATTGTTGAAATTAGCATTAAACATGTATTAGCTACTGCTAAACTTCCAAAAATTAAAGGCCCAAGGCCAGAAGCATCAGTGAAGCAAGAAGTTCCTGAAAGAC
The DNA here is from genome assembly GCF_029499605.1 of Hyla sarda. Taxonomy (NCBI): domain Eukaryota; kingdom Metazoa; phylum Chordata; class Amphibia; order Anura; family Hylidae; genus Hyla; species Hyla sarda. The sequence goes on from NC_079195.1 coordinate 26,177,878, forward strand.
ACAGGATGAGTCAGGAGCAAGCATTCGCCATACCCAAGAGGGTTTCGTAACCCCTTCACTAAAGATCAATGTTGAAATTTGCATTAAGCATATATTTAGCTACTGCTAAACATCCAAAAATTAAAGGGCCAATGCCAGAAGCGTTAGTGAGGCAAGTAGTTCCTGAAAGACACAGGATGAGTCAGGAGCAGGCATTAGCAGTACCCAAGAGGGTTTCATAACCCCTTACATGTAAAGATCAATGTTGAAATTTGCATTAAGCATGTATTTAGCTACTGCTAAACATCCAAAAATTAAAGGGCCAAGGCCAGAAGCGTCAGTGAGGCAAGTAGTTCCTGAAAGACACAGGATGAGTCAGGAGCAGGCATTCGCAGTACCCAAGAGGGTTTCATAACCCTAATTGATAACCCAAGAGGGTTTCAAAACCATAATTTGGAAGTGTTGGTGTAGCAGCATGGTCAATCTACTCTGGGGCATCTGGTAATGGTGGCTGGAAATCCTGGCTGACCCATTCCTGATTCATCTTGACAAACGTCAGTCTCTCCACATTTTTAGTGGACATATGAGTTCGCCTTGGGGTGACTATGGCCCCGGCCGCACTAAACACCCGCTCTGATGGCACACTACTGGCCGTGCAGGACAGCTTTTCCAGGGCAAGCTCTGCTAGTTGCGGCCATAAATCAAGTTTGGCTGCCCAGAAGTCCAGCGTATCTTCAATGTTTGTTGACATGGCCATGTCAAGGTATCCAAACTCCTGCTGGTTCAGGTCCTGCTCCATGTCTACCTGCTGCTGATGAGTTGCTTCACTATGCGGGTGAAGAAAGCTACTCATCAGCGACTGTAGACTCAGCTGCTGCTGATTGAGCTGGTACTGCTCCTGCCACCCCTCTCCTCCCCAGCAGCCATGGCAGTGGAAGGTGAGCGCAGAGGGCCCCCCCGAGTCAGACCTGCAAGAGGATGGACCATGTTGCCGATAGACATCGGCCAACTGACTTCGTAGGATCTCTCTGTAGTAGGTCAGCTTGTCCTCCCTCTCAGTGGGTGTAAAAAAGGCCCCCATTCTGGGACGGTAGCGAGGGTCCAATAAGGTGGAGATCCAGAAGTCATCCCGCTGAAAAATTTTGACTATTCGGGGGTCACTACGCAAGCAACTGAGCATGCATCGTGCCATTTGCGCCAGTGACTCGGAGGGACTACCTGCCTCCATCTCCACTGCATACTGCCATGGTGTGTCTGGGTCCTCTGTCTCGCCTTCCTCATAACCCTCCAACTCCTCTGGCTGCTCCTGCTCCTCCTCTCCTGTCCAATGACTAGAAACACCAGCCATCTCATCCAACCTAAACTGTGCTCCACTCTGCCCCTCCTCCTCCAGTTCAGCCCCCACAGCGCTCATGTAGCCTTGAGATGAAGGCGCAACGTCTCCATTGCCGTGACCAGCCATCGTTTCAATCATTTGTTGTAGGAAATGTAGGAATGGAATTACGTCGTTCATGGCGTAATGCAGGCGAATTACAAATAATGTGGCTTCCTCAAAGGGCTTCAGCAAAGGGCAGGTGTCTCATATGAGCTGCCACTGGTTCACATTGAAGTTACACAGGGGAGTACTCCTATCTGCTTGGATCATCAAGAAATTGGTGATGGCTTTTCTTTGTTCGTATAGTCTGTCCAACATATGGAGGGTGGAATTCCAACGTGTGGCAATGTCACAAATAAGACTATGTTGTGGGATACCGCTCTTATGCTGCAGCTCAAGAAAGGTGTGCTTGGCGGTGTACAAGTGGCTGAAGTGCATGCACAGTTTCCTTGCCATTTTCAGGATGTTTTGCAAATGGGGTGAAGACTTGAGGAAGTGCTTGACAACCAGATTCAACACTTGTGCCATGCAGGGCGCATGTTTCACACTTCCTTGTGGCAGCGCGGATACGATGTTCTTCCCATTGTCGGTCACCATGGTTCCCATTTCCAGATTTTGTGGAGTAAGCCATACTCGGATATCTTTAGGAATTAATTTTAGCAGTTCCTCCCCTGTGTGACTCTGTTCACCAAGGCAAAGCATGTGAAGAACAGCTTGACACCGCCGTGCCCTACACGCATGGTACGATGAAGGGCCACCGAGATTTCTACGTGCAGTGGAGGCTGAGGACATGGTGAAGGATGAGGAGGCGGAGTCGCACACTGACACAGGACCAACTGCCTGAGAGCGAGAGTGTGGAGGAGGAAGTGGTGTGACCTGTAAAAGTTGCTGTTGTGGCTTTGCAGGAACCACATTTACCCAGTGGGCCATAAAAGACAAGTATTGCCCCTGCCTGTAGTTACAACTCCACACGTCGGCGCTGCCGTGCACTTTTGAACACACCGACAGGCTCAAAGACTGGCCCACCTTTTCTTGTACAAACTTATGCAGGGCTGGTACTGCCTTATTTGCAAAGAAATGACGGCTTGGGACTCTCCACCTCGGCTCGGCACAAGCCATCAATTCTCTGAAAGGTGCAGAGTTCACCACTTGAAAAGGGAGGGACTGCAGCACCAACAACTTGGACAGGAGCACATTCAACTTCTGCGCCGTTGGATGAGTGGGCGCTAGAGATGAGCGAACTTACGATAAATTCGATTCATCACGAACTTCTCGGCTCGGCAGTTGATGACTTTTCCTGCATAAATTAGTTCAGCCTTCAGGTGCTCCGGTGGGCTGGAAAAGGTGGATACAGTCCTAGGAGACTCTTTCCTAGGAATGTATCCACCTTTTCCAGCCCACCGGAGCACCTGAAGGCTGAACTAATTTACGCAGGATAAGTCATCAACTGCCGAGTCGAGAAGTTCGTGACAAATCGAATTTACTGTAAGTTCACTCATCTCTAGTGGGCGCATATTGTTTTCTCTTGGATATGGCTTCGCCGATGGATTGTTGGCGGAATGGCTGACTAAAAGCGAGAGAAGCAGGAGCATCTGGAGCGACAGAAGGAGGGTTTGACACACAGCTCCCTTCGGCTGAGGCGCTAGAGCCTTTGCTGGATGAAGGAGGGAGCGGATGGCCACTGGGTGATGCAGCAGGCTGGACCACGACATTGGAGCCACGGTTCTCCCAGGCCGCTTTATGGTGGCGAAGCATGTGTTGACGCAGGGCCATGGTGCCGACATTGGGACCCTGGCCACGCTTCACTTTCTGCCAATATATCTTGCATGTGGCTACGTGAACCTCCTCCGGATGCCTGATGAAAAACTGATTTTCCCACCTACAGTCCGCACTAATTGACTACTACTGGCACCGTCTCCAGGAACCCCTGTTCCACTACCTCCCGGAAAGGTAGGCTGCCGCGAAGCAGGTGGTCTCCCCCTGGCACGTTTGGCTCCAGAATTGCCTCTCCTGCCACCATGCTGACTGTCATACATGCTACCGCCTTGCTGGCTCAGCTGCTGCCTCGAGGGCAACCTGCAATTCTCTTCTCCTGATGATGATGAAGCCCCTTCTGCACCCGGTTCCCAATTGCGATCGGCTTCATCACCATCGTCAAGTGTCATCACGTCACTGATGTCCTCCTCAGGTTCCCCAACAGTGTCTGCTTCAGGACCCTGAACCCTGGCAACACCGCCTCCCACGTCACTCTCCGCATCACTACTTGGCCGCCTAGCGGAGCAAGTGGCGCATGTCTCCTCCCCTTCTTGGCTGAGCAGTAGATGCTGAGTGTCCTCTATTTGATCGTCCTCAGTGAATAGTGGAGCTGAACCCACAGCATAAGATACTTCTCTAGGAGAGGGAAAAGCATAGGACAAAGGCAATGGGAGAACAGGGACTGCTCCCGGGCCATGCCATCTGAGGGTTGTGTCTGAGGAAACCACAGACTGTTGACTGGGGGTGTCAGATGTCACTTGTGATGAAGTGGATGAGCGTGTTAACCAATCCACGACGGCAGATGGGTTGCTGGTCGAGACACGACCGCTGGCTGATAACAGGAGCTCAGGCCTCTCGCTGCGACTCCTGCCTTCCACTCTCCCCTAGTCTGCTGCCAACTCGTCCTGAAGTATTTAGGCCTTTGCCACTCCTCTGTGCACGTCCTGGCACTTCTCTGCCTGACATACTTCGTGCGTAGATGAGGGTATTACATTACGCTTATCTACTCTTTAAACAGTATTTGTCTAGAACAGCAGCAGGTGATTATTTATGACTGTCCTTTCACAGTATGGAGGCCCTTGACAGATTAACAGGTACCAAATGGTACACTAATTAGATGTACGTATGCGGTATGCACTGATGAGGGCAGAAATATGCGCAACAATACGCAGAAAAAAAACAGTTTTTTTGTAAAACACCAGCCGGTGAGTACTATTGTTTGGACTTTCCCAGTATGTAGGACCTTGACAGATTAACAGGTACAAAATTGTACAACACTTGGATGTACGTATGTGGTATGCACTGATGAGGGCAGAAATATGCACAACAATACGCAGAAAAAAAATCAGTTTTTTTGTAAAACACCAGCCGGTTGTCAGGATCCGGACTGGTATGCGGGGAGGACACGGGTAGTGGATCCTCTGTGTCAGTGAGGCGATGGCTTGGGCCGTACCAGGGGAACGGAATCTAAGGGGTTACTGGTTTTCACCAGAGCCCGCTGCAAAGTGGGATGGACTTGCTGCGGCAGGTAACCCCCAGGTCGTTCCACCCGATAACGACTCAACCTCACTGACAGCTGAGACAAGTACGGTACACAAGGACAAGGCAAGGGCAAGGTCGGACGGAGCAGAAGGTCTGGGCAGGCAGCAACGGATCGTTGTCAGGGGCAACGGCAAGGGTCTGGATACACAGGCAATAGGCACACGGGAATGCTTTCACTGGCACAAAGGCAACAAGATCCGGCGAGGACAGGAAGGGGAAGAGAGATTATATAACGTGGAAGTGATTTGAACCGATTGGGCCAGGCACCAATTAGTTGTGCACTGGCCCTTTAAATTTCATAGAGCCGGCACGCGCGCGCCTTAGAGAGCAGGGCCGCGCACGTCGGGAGCCGAAGGAGGACGAGGCAGGTGAGAGGATCGGGATGCGACCCGCAAGCGGGCAAGTCCCGCCACGCGGATCGCATCCCCGCCGGAGACGCCAGAGCAGCGCTCCGGGACAGCGAGACTGCCCGGGGCGCTGCAGGCAGAAGGATGCCGTGAGCGCTCCGGGGAGGGACAGGGACCCGTTGCAGTACCCCCCCCCCCCTATGGTCTCCCCCTCCTTTTGGAGCCCAGGAATCTGCAGATGAGCTCTTTGTCAAGAATGTTGATTGGTAGGAGACAGGATTGATTTGTTTTTTAATTTTAAAAGAAAATGAGGACCTACCTTGCAGCTAGGCACACGGAAATGAATGTACCTAGCTGAAAGCCACACTTTGTCACCAGGGGCAAAAACAGGAGGAGGTCTTCTTTTTCTATCGGCATGTTTCTTCATGCGAGAGGAGGCCTGCAAAAGAGAATTACGAGTCTCGTTCCATATGGAGGAAAAATCTTGAGTCAATTCATTTGCAGCCGTAACTCCAGAGGAAGAGGGAATAGGGAGGGGGGAATCGGGTGACGGCCGTACACCACAAAAAATGGGGACTTGGAAGAAGACTCCGAAACTTTAAAATTGTATGAAAATTCGGCCCAGGGCAAAAGGTCCACCCAGTCATCTTGACTGGAGGAGACAAAATGACGCAAGTAGTCACCGAGTATTTGATTTACTCTTTCCACTTGACCGTTGGATTGAGGGTGGTAAGCAGAAGAAAAATGTAATTTGATTTTTAATTGACTACATAGCGCTCTCCAGAATTTGGAAACAAATTGGATGCCTCCGTCAGAGACAATGTACGTGGGAAGCCCATGGAGGCGAAAAATATGAAGAAAAAATTGAGGCGCAATAGGCAATTGAGGCGCAATAGGCAAACCAGGCAGAGGGACAAAGTGAGTCATTTTAGAAAAACGATCAACGACCACCCAAATTACTGTATTGCCGTGAGACAATGGAAGGTAAGTAATGAAGTCCATGGCTATATGAGACCACGGCTGTTCAGGCACAGGCAGAGGAAGAAGAAGACCTGCAGGTTTCTGACGTAGGGTTTTGTCATGGGCACAAACAGTACAAGCCCGAACGAAATCAATCACGTGCTACTCCAGGGAAGACCACCAATAGTGTCTGGAAATTAACTGCACGGACTTCTAGACACCAGCATGTCTGGCCCATTTAAGGATTTTGAGCGAAAGGCGTGGAGGTTCGAAGGTCTTTCCCGGAGGAATTTGAACAAGGGTGGTAGGAGCTGAGGAGATAAGGCACTCAGAAGGAATAATGTGCTGAGGAAGAGTTTCAGATTCGGAGACATCGGTGGAACGTGATAGAGCATCAGCCCTGACATTTTTGTTGGCAGGATGAAAATGTATTTCAAAATTGAAGCGGACAAAAAACAATGAACATCTAGCTTGGCGTGGATTCAATTGTTGTGCATATTGAAGATAGGACACATTTTTATGGTCCGTATAGATGATGATGATGTGAACGGATCCTTCCAGGAGATGTCTCCACTCCTCAAGTCCCAACTTGATGGCCAAGAGTTCTCGGTCGCCAATCGAGTAATTTTTCTCTGCGGGAGAAAAAGTTTTGGAGAAAAAACTGCAGGTGAGGGTCTTTCCTGATGTTTTTTTTTAAATTAAGATAGCACCAGCTCCGACAGATGAGGCATCAACTTCGAGGATAAATGGCTTCTATAGATCAGGCCTGGAAAGTACAGGCGCAGAGGCAAAGGCAGCTTTGAGGTGGTTAAAAGCTTCCTCCGCCTGCGGTGGCCAAGATTTCGGATTAGCATTTTTCTTGGTTAATGCTACAATAGGAGCAACGATGGTGGAGAAGTGGGGAATAAATTGTAAAGGGCGGTAATAATTTGCAAATCCGAGAAAGCATTGGATAGCTCGTAGACCAGTGGGGCGTGGCCAATCTAAAACCGCAGATAGCTTGTCAGGGTCCATTTGAAGACCCTGACCAGACACTATGTATCCCAGGAAGGGTTGACTGCTGCGCTCAAAGAGATATTTTTCAATCTTGGCATAAAGAAGGTTTTCGCGTAGACGCAGGAGCACTTGACGGACATGGAGGCGATGTTCCTCTAGGTTGGAGGAAAAAATGAGGATGTCATCAAGATAGACTACCACACAGGAATACAGCAAGTCCCGAAAAATCTCATTAACAAAGTCCTGAAAGACTGCAGGGGCGTTGCAAAGCCCAAAAGGCATGACAAGATACTCAAAGTGTCCATCTATAGTATTGAACGCGGTTTTCCATTCCTCACCTTCTCTAATACGGATGCGATTATAGGCACCCCTGAGATCGAGTTTGGTAAAGATTTTTGCTCCCCGCAGGCGATCAAATAGTTCTGAGATGAGAGGCAAAGTATAACGGTTCTTTACAGTAATTTTGTTAAGACCGCGGTAATTAATGCAAGGCCGTAGGGATCCATCTTTTTTAGCAACGAAAAAGAAGCCTGCTCCTGCAGGAGATTAAACTTTTCTGATAAAACCCTTTTAAAGGTTTTCTTGTATATATTCAGACATAGCCTGCGTTTCCGGAGCGGATAGAGGGAAAATCCTGCCACGAGGTGGAGTAGTGCCAGGAAGCAAGTCAATGGGACAGTCAAAGGATCTGTGTGGTGGTAGTGCTTCTGCTTGCTTTTTACGGAACACATCAGAGAAGTCCTGGTAGGCCTTAGGCAAGCCTGGCAGAGGTGTAGTGATGGAAACTTGACGAATGGGTAGAGACTTCAGGCATTGGTTGTGACAGGAAGGACCCCAACTTTTAACGTCCCCTGAGGACCAATCTAGGGTAGGTGTATGGCGCTGCAGCCAGGGCAGACCAAGTAAGACTTCCGAGGTACAGTTAGGAAGTACAAAAAATTCTATGTCCTCATGATGGAGAACACCAACGCCCATGCGCAAGGGTTGAGTGTGATAGCGCACGGTACAGTCCAGATTTTGACCATTCACGGAGGTAATGTAGAATGGTTTGAGGAGACGGGTCACAGGGATATTGAATTTATTGATCAATGAAGCTTCAATGAAATTTCCTGTAGAACCAGAGTCCAGAAAAGCCTTAGCAGAGAAGGAAGACTTAGTGGGCAAGGAAATCCGTAATGGTATAGTCAGGCGTGGAGAGGGAGTATTCACACCTAGTAACGCCTGTCCCACATTCACTAGGACGAAGAGGACAGTCCTTTAAGAAATGTTTGGAGCTCGCACAATATAGGCACAAGTTCTCGTTACTACGTTGAGTCCTCTCTGGTTGGGTCAGGCAAGACCGGTCCACTTGCATGGCCTCCTCGGCGGAAGGCACAGAAACAGGTTGCAATGGATGCTTTGAGAGAGGGACCAGGCGCAGATTACGCCTGGGGCGAACAAGATCCTTTTCCTGGCGAAGCTCCTGGCGTCTTTCAATGTAACGCATATCAATGCGGGTAGCCAACTGGATAAGTTCAGTCAGGGAGCAGGGTATCTCCCGTGCGGCTAGACAATCCTTGATGTGGCTGGATAAGCCTTTCTTGAAGGTCGCGCAGAGAGCCTCATTATTCCAGGCCAACTGAGAGGCCAGCGTGTGGAACTGTATGGCATATTCACCCACTGTAGAGTCTCCTTGCACGAGGTTTAGCAAGGCTGTTTCAGCAGATGATGCATGGGCAGGTTCCTCAAAGACACTGCGTACTTCAGAGAAGAAGGACTGAATAGTAGCAGTGGCAGGATCGTTGCGGTCCCAAAGCGGTGTGGCCCAGGACAAGGCCTTTCCAGATAGCAAACTGACCATGAAACAGACCGCTCTGTGGGAAACTGGTCCGACATCATCTCCAGATGGAGCGAACACTGGGTCAGGAATCCACGGCACAGCTTGGAATCCCCATAAAACTTGTCAGGTAGAGTCAGGCGGATTCTGGACGTGGAAGCGGCAGCTCGCTGTGGAGGAGGTGATTGCTGAAGCATGGCAGTCAACTGAGACAGCTGTTGTCCTTGTTGGGCTATCAGGTGAGATTGCTGGGAGACCACGGTGGTGAGGTCAGTGAGACTTGGCAGCGGCACCTCAGCGGGATCCATGGCCGGATCCACTTTCAGGACTGGACAGGATAGGACATGGGTAGTGGATCCTCTGTGTCAGTGAGGCGATGGCGTGGGCCGCACCAGGGGATCGGAATCTAAGGGGTTACTGGTTTTCAACAGAGCCCGCCGCAAAGCGGGATGGACTTGCTGCGGCAGGTAACCCCAAGGTCGTGCCACCTGATAGCGACTCAACCCCGACTGACTGCTGAGATAGGCGCGGTACACAAGAACAAGGCAAGGGCAAGATCGGACAGAGCAGAAGGTCTGGGCAGGCAGCAACGGATCATAGTCAGGGGCAAAGTCAAGGGTCTGGATACACAGGCGATAGTCACACGGGAACGCTTTCACTGGCACAAAGGCAACAAGATCCGGCGGACAGGAAGGGGAAGTGGGATTATATAGTGTGGAAGTGATTTGAACTGATTGGGCCAGGCACCAATTAGTGGTGCACTGGCCCTTTAAATTTCATAGAGCCGGTGCGCTCGCGCCCTAGAGAGCGGGCCGCGCGCGCCGGGACGGAGCCAAAGGAGGCCGGGGCAGGTGAGATGATCGGGATGCGACCCGTGGCGGGCACGTCCCGCCACGCGGATCGCATCCCCGCCAGAGACATCAGAGAAGCGCTCTGGGACAGTGAGACTGCACGGGGCGCTGCAGGCAGAAGGACGCCGCGAGCGCTCCGGGGAGGGACAGGGACCCGGAGCGCTCGGCGTTACACTGGTGAATACTATTGTTTGGACTTTCACAGTATGTAGGCCCTTGACAGATTAACAGGTAGAAAATGGTACAATACTTGGATGTACATATGCGGCATGCACTGATGAGGGCAAAAATATGCGCAACAATACGAAGAAAAAAATCTGTATTTTTGTAAAACACCAGGCGGTGAATACTATTGTTTGGACTTTCACAGTATGTAGGCCCGTGACAGATTAACAGGTACAAAATGGTACAATACCTGGATGTGCCTATGCCGTATGCACTGATGAGGGCAGAAATATGTGCAGCAATACGCAGAAAAAAATCAGTATTTTTGCAAAACACCAGCCGGTGAATACTAGTGTTTGGACTTTCACAGTATGTAGGCCCTTGACAGATTAAGAAGTACAAAATGGTACACTACTTGGATGTACGTATGCGGTATGCACTGATGTGGGCAGAAATATGCACAACAATACGCAGAAAAAAAATCTGTATTTTTTAAAAACACCAGCAGGTAATTACTTTTGACAGGGGTCAGGACTTTCCCTGTATCTAGACTTGTTACAGATACAGAATAGTAGACTGCTTTGATGTAGGCATGTGGTATGCACTTATGAGGGCAGACAAATGCACTACAGTCCGCTGAAAAATAACGTATTTGTGAACAGCAGCAGGACCCAACAGTGCAGAACGACACAAAAAAAAAAAAAAACTGGGATTAAACCCTAAATTGCACTCTGTCACACAATTCTGAGCAGCAGATGATTTGTGAAGCAAAAAATAAAGGAGATAAGATGATTGATAAAGTTCAGGCAGCTTGGAGATCTGTATGAGGCATCTGGCAGCTATCTGCCCCTCTCTGCTGCTATGCTCAATAACGTGAATAGGAGGTTTAGCTATCAATGATCCTTCTCAGTGTGAATGGCAAAGCACTCTGCACTCCTGCACTCCTGTCCTGTGGTATGAGCTATTCACACACGCAGTCCCATTCTCTCCATCTGACTGCATAGATGAAATGAAGAGAGGCAAGATGGCTGCCGATTATATAGGGCTGTGACATCACAGGGGTCAATGAATGCTGATAGGCTGCATCTCACATGTGATTCAGGATCATCCCGCCTACCTTCATTCCCGCCGCAGTTTCCCGCCCTCCCATAATCCCCTGCCCTATGTACTGACATGTGGATCCGCCATTTTAGGTCTCCAATAGCCTGGAACGCTGTAAAATGGAGTTTAATGAAGCGATTTGCGCTATAAAATCGCGGTGATATTCGCATTCGTTGCTAATCCAATTTTTCATGAAATTCATAACGAATTCGGGTTTGTCAACTTCGGTTCGCTCATCTCTAGATAATATCCTAGATCGTGACCTTCTCAGTAAATTTTTGAACAGCAAAAGGAGGGGGAGACCAAAGGGGGGTACTAATACACAATGCGCTCCGGCCACTTGTGCTGGCCGTGAGCGCATTGCTCCCCTTCTCCTCTGCTGCCAGCGTGGCTGGGATTCGCATTGCGGCACGGGCCCGCATGCGAAACCCAGCCCATCACTTACCCCGGTCCTCTGCCACCTCCTCCACTGTGTCTCAGCTCTGGTGCGTGTGTCACCATCTCCTAGGGCGCACGCGTGCTGGAGCTCTAAAATTTAAAGGGCCAGTATGCCCATAATTATGTGTAAAACCTGACACTACTCTATAAGTCCCTGCCCCTCCCACACTTCCCTGCCGGATCTTCAGTGCCCCTAGCCTGAGATTAAGCGTTCCTATTTTCTGTTGCCTTGCCCATGTATTTGACACTTCTGCTACATTATTTGACTACGCACCTTTGCCGCCTGACCTTCTGCTAAGTCTGACTACGCCTGTGCCTCATCCTTCTGTACCTCATCTTGCCGTTACCTGTGTGGTTGAGTCGTATCGGGGGTAGCGAACTGGGTGTCACCTGCCGCAGCAAGCCCATCCTGCCTTGCGGTGGGCTCTGTTGAGGACCAGCGGCACCTTAGACTCCGCTCCCCGATTCGGCCACACAGGTTGGAGGATCCACATCCAGCAGCGCTACTAACACTACCGTCAGTGTTACACTGATGCACACGGAGGTAGCAGAAGACACAATGGCCCTGATTTATTAACGGTGTTGTGTAGTTTTCTTTTTGGGTTTCAATTTCCTACAATTTTTTTTCACAGTATCTACTAAGATTTTCCTACATTTTGCACTTTTCCCTACATTTGCTTTTTTCTACACATGCTCTGATCTGTAGGGTTTCCCTCAGCTCAAATCCACAACATTTTCTGTGGAAACCTTAGTAAATATGTTGGGTTTGTGTGAAAATGTCAGGGGCATGCCCCTTTTCAGTAACCATGCCCCCTTTTCCAGACGGTCATACACTTTTTTCGGGTTTTCTCCATAAAATTGAGAGTAGGTTGGGGTTTTTTCAATTCTGGTGAAAATTCTGGAGCAGATTCTGGTGCAGACATAATTTCTGGCACAATACGCCAGAATCTGGAGCACAACCCGACAATTTACAATAGTAAATCATTGCCAATGAAATTTCCAAGCGTTCCAAAAATTCTCCCTTGTTGGGAGTTGCTACAGGATTGGTGACAGTGTTCAGTGTAAACACTGAAAAGTTGAAAATGTTTCCCTTTTTTTGCAACTATAGCAGGTTGTGTATGTGAAGGCCTGTCTGGTAGTAGCAGTTCATTTCTTTATTGACAATTCATGTCATGTTTCTCCTGCTTCTTGAAGGGATAGCACTGGCAGATTGAGTGGATCGTTGATTGAGAAATCAGAGACTTAACCACTGTTTTGCAGTTGTTTGCTATTGGAAAGCTGTGTCAAAAGCTTTGTGTAGCTTCTCCCTATAAAGCTCAAATTTAAAGGGGTACTCTTCCCCTAGACATCTTATCCCCTATCCAAGGGGAACTCCAGTAAACGGAGTTAACACACTGGGAGCCTGGCTGAATGAAGTCCGGCTGTTGGCAAATTGACGGTATAGCAGTTCCTGAAAGTAAATATCACAGGCACTATGTGCCACTCACCCACTCCACGTAAATCCCAGTGATGTTAACTTCTTGCTCTAGCTGGAAGCGGCGAAAGCACAATCAAGTGCGATTGCCCGCTACCACAAGCTCCCGGCGTGTGACCTGGGTCGTGGATGGTCACGTGACTTGGCTTCCAGTCAGCTGATCGGGGGGGATTTATGCACAGTCTCTGTAAGGTAACTCTACGTTAAGGATGATCTGGGTACTCGTGTTGTAGATAGATACTTTCGCACAGATAAAGGAGTCACTGTAATCCGGTAGCTCCAATGTTGCAACACATCCAATAATCCGGAATTTCCGATAATACGGCAATTGGGATTAAGTCCAATATTCCCATGAGTTTGTAGGTTTTCCCAGGTTTACCACCATTTGGCTTACAACAAACTTGTGAATGATGAATATGAAAAAAAAAGTCTCTCCAGGGTTTAAAAAAGTATTGGTCTGAACTTAAGTATAAAAGCCGCAAACGCGTTTCGGGGGGTATATAGCTGAACATAACTCGTTCAAAACTCCTTCCTCAGTGGTCAGTAGTATTTGAGAAATAAATATGCTGGGTTTATATATGGTCTGGAAATCTAACAGCTGTGTTCTTACCAAGTTTGGGATAAAACATGGTATGGATTCGGGAAGGATATAAAACCCCGTGGGATATTTGCCAAAAAGGCAAAGGGAGATAGCAGGACATCATATAATATATATGGGACAGAAAATGGTATCGTAAAGTGCTGTATAGGACATGAAGTTATTTCATAAATGGTGAAAATCAGATAAAAATAAAAATAAATAAAAGTAATATAAAATAAAATAAAATATGATTATAAATGCCAATACAAAAATAGGGAAACAATGAATAATAGATATAAAGATAAATAAAAATAAAATGGATCAGGAAAAAGAAATAATAAAAATTAAAAATAAATAAAAATAAAAGTAAAAATGAAGAATAGTGAAAGACAGTGGGCAGATGTTGGTGGGACCTTAAAGGATCTGGAATATAGGGACCAAAGGAAACCAAAAAAAAGAAATTTTGGAAATTGGAAAAAGGAGAGGCAGTACACAGAGGATGAGACCCTAAAGGCACATATGGATCAATGCATATGGGAACCAGAAGACAGCCGAAAATAAACCAAAGAGTTCTAAGTTGGAATTGAGGCCTCTGGGCTCCATACTGTCAAATTCAAAAATCTTTTGGCTCTAGGCCTTTGACATATGTAACATATAGGAACCCCCGCCATTCTTGTCTAATGACCATAATCCCCGCAAAGAATAACCCCAATGGGTCTTTGTTGTGAAACTGTAAAAAATGATTGGATAGGGGATGTTTTGGGCATATGAGGTGACCCAAGGTGACCGATTGCCTTTGCTCCCCCTTTGACGCCCGGTTGTCGTGTATCCTAGAGATGCAGAGAAGTGGGTGTCCTACAGTGTAGAGGGTTTTAGTACAAGAATGGCAACAGAGTGGCTGCCACCACCTGTATAAGTTCACTCTTAGGGCTATGTCCTACAACCCATGTGTAATATTTATATTTATTTGTATTTTTTATGTTTTCATTATTTATCGTTTTCTAAAAAAAAATGTTTTAAATAATTTATTATGTTATTTAATTAGTTTTTGCTTTTCTTTTTTTTGTTTGTTTTTTTATTTTATTTATTATTTATTTATTTTTATTTATTAATAATTTTTTCATTTTTTATTTTATTAATTTAATACCATTGGAGATTTCACAATTTTTGATTATCCAATTCCTTTTAGGGGTCTAGACTTGTTAAACTTTTATGGATTTTTATTCTTTAATATCACAATTTTATAATAGGCCTCGTACTGAATATATAACATTAAGAGCCCTCCATCATGTATCCATTCCAAACATAAAATTACTCACAGGAGACGTCTTCTCTGTTGTTTTTCCTTTTCTTTTCTTCTTCATCTGGTCCAGACGCCAGGACTTCTTCCAGCTCCATCTTCCTCTGTAAAGTTTGACATCTGGACATCATTGGTTCCTCACTTTGCCAGTCGATCCTCATCCTCTGTATAAAGACAACAATCAATATAACCCTTCAAGAGACTGTGCTTCCTAAATATAATACTGCCAAACCCTGTTTATTATACTGCCAAACATTATGCCCTCTAAAAATAATACTACCACACACTGTGGTCCTCATTTACTATTCTAAACCCGACCTCTTTTGTCGGGTTTTTTTGTCGCATCTTTGTCTGCGCCATGTCGCAGACATCAAGCGCCAGTCTGCGACACGATGCAACATTTTTTCCCGACGGACCCGATGTGGATTCTCCCAAACCCGAAAAAGGAGCGTAACCCGACATTTCTGAGCTTTCCCACGTATTTATAAAGGTTTCCAACCCGAATTTGTTGTATTGTTGTGGATTTTTTCCCGACAGCTCAGAGGAGTTGGAAACCAAAACCAACAAAACCCACGTGCGACAAACAGGATGCGACATAATAATAAATACCAGGGGAAAAAAGCAGTCGGGTAAGAAAGCAAGATTGACTTACAACCCGATTTTCTAAGTAAATGAGGGCCTGTGTCTTCCGTAGTGTGCACAGAGCAGCAGAATCCCATTGAAAAAAAGCGAAATTCTGCTGGCGGAAATTTTTAGTGTGGACGAGCCCTAATTCCCCCAGACCCCTCTGCTCTCCTTGACCCCCAAGTCCTCCTCCAGACTCCTGCTCCCAGAGACCTCTAAGGCTAGGTTTCCCTCTCTTTTTACCTGCAAAAACACAGGAAAACTGCTACTGCTTTTTCCTGTGTTATGGTAATGCTTTGGCATTTTTTTCTCTTGTGCTTTTGCCTTCTCTGTAAACATAGCCTTAGTCCTCCCCTGGTCCTTCTCCACTATTCCACTTTTCTGCACCTCCTACCCCCCCCCCCCCCTCAGTCCCCTTCACACTCCTCTGCCACCTTTACCAAACCCACACTTACCTTACCTCACCCCCAACAACCTCACTTCAGCCCCCCATGCCGTCCTGATCCTTCTCCATTACACTTTCCTTCAACAACTTCACCCCCAGTTCCCCCACATTAGGTTGGCAGTATAGTTCCCCCACAGTAGATTGTAGTTCCTCCACATTAGGTTGGCAGTATAGTTCCCCCACATTAGGTGCAGTATAGTTCCCCCACATTAGGTTGGCAGTATAGTTCCCCCACATTAGGTGCAGTACAGTTCCCCCATATTAGGTGCAGTACAGTTCCCCCACATTAGGTGCAGTATAGCTCCCCACATTAGGTGCTGTGGTGTCCAGGTACCGTATTTTATACGTTATCTTGTGGTGAGGTCCCCAAAGACAGAGTCCCTAGGAACAGTGGGGTCCGCTACCTTAGCTAGCCCCTCGTCACCCCATAGTTAGTTATGTGGTGGCGGATGAGAGGATTAAGTCTTGTGGGGATGTAGGGTAGTTAGGGTGTTGCTGTTCAGAATAGTAAAGGGCGCTGTTAACCCTTGTCACTCGTGACACCAGGGTGAGGGTTAAATGCTGTGTTTCTTGATAGGCCTATTGCCACCCTTCCCAAGAGCAATAGGTGATGCAGAAATAAAGGATTGTCCACAACCACTGTTAACTGGAAACTTGCAAGAACTTTTACTGAGGAATTTCCGTGCATGTAGTAATAGTAACAGTCCAGATAACAGAGTCTCTATGCATATAGCTTGAGCAGCGATTGACAGTTGGTTGGGATCAGATAAAATTTAGCTTCTGGAGGATTATATAGCAGAGATTCGCTGGATTTAGGGGAGTAATTAGGTCCATTGATCTTGCGATGAGTAGCCGGGAATTGCTTAGTCTATTTGCTAGGTTAGAGGCCTAGGCTGCAAGGCTTTGGGCCTAGTAAATTGTCTTGTAAGCTGCGGAGGTCCTACCTCTTCCAGAGTCAGCAACCCAAGAGAGGGATCAAGATGGCAGGGGCCGGACGTTTTGGATTGGTCCGTAACGACTGTCACTCACCGTTACACTGCATTGTGGGTGAACAAAGGTCCTGTAGCAAAAACCATAGAGTTCTGAACTAATCACGTGACCCGTAGGTCCTGCTACGCTCCGAACAGGTAGATAACTAAATATAAACATATTTATACTTATACTTAATATTAATTAGAACTGCTATATAGTCATTGACTAAGTGAGAGGTGACAAGGGGAAAACTGCAAAAGAGGGACCCCGACGTCCTAGGGACTCTGACTATGGGGACCTCTATATAGGTAACGTATGCAATACGGGTAGGGACACAACAGTTAATATTTATGTAAATAAACATGTAAATATGTCTATAAAAGATTCCTACCTTGTTTGCGTCGCAGGACCTGTGGGTCATGTGACCGGGTTTCAGAGCTCTATGGTTTGCTGAAGGACCTTTGGTGGTTCTCATGACATGTGATCACCCACAATGCAATGTAACGGTGAGTGACAGCTGATTGGACCAATCCAAACCGGCCAGCCCCTGCCCATATAAGGGAGCTGCACCATCTTGATCGCTCTCTTCGCTCTTGGGTTGCTGACTCTGGATGAGGTAGGACCTCCGCAGCTTACAAGACAAATACTAAGCCTAAGCCTGCGTTAGAGATGGATAGTTAATACAATTCCCTGTTACCTCCGCAAGATCTCCGGACCTAATCAAACCCCTAAATCCGGCGGATCTATGCAAATACAATCCTCTAAAGCTAACGCGAACTTTCCGGTCCTAAGCATCTGTCAATCACTGCTGTGCTGTTTCAATAGACTCTGTTATCTGGACTGTTACCGTTATTACAAATACAGAAAATCTTTAGTAAAGATTCCGCAAGTTTTAAGTTCAGCACTGCTGTGGACAATCTATTCATTTCACACTCACCTATCGCTCTTGGGAAGGGTGGCGATAGGCCCAGCATCACTACAGAGTTTTAACCCACACCCTGGCGTCACGAGTGACAAGGGTTAACAGCGCCCTTTCAATATCTAGAACAGCAACACCCCAACTAACCTACACCCCACAAGGCTTTCCACACAGTTCCTCACCACAGTGCAGTATAGTCCCCCACATTAGATGCAGTATAGCTCCCTCACATTAGCTGCAGTACAGTTCCCCCATATTAGGTGCAGTACAGTTCTTCCACATTAGGTCCAGTATAGTTCCCCCACATTAGTTGCAGTTCAGTTCCCCCACATTAGGTGCAGTATAGTTCCCCACATTAGGTTGGCAGTATAGTCCCCCACATTAAGTGCAGTATAGTCCCCCACATTAGGTGCAGTATAGCTCCCACACCTTAGGTGCAGTACAGTTCCCCCACATTAGGTGCAGTATAGTCCCCCACATTAGGTGCAGTATAGTTCCCCCCATATTAGGTGCAGTACAGTTCCCCCACATTAGGTGCAGTATAGTTCCCCCACATTAGGTGCAGTACAGTTCCCCACATTAGTTGCAGTATAGTTCCCCACATTAGGTGCAGTATAGTTCCCCCACATTAGGTGCAGTATAGTTCCCCCACATTAGGTGCAGTATAGCTCCTCCACATTAGGTGCAGTATAGCTCCTTCACAGACATACAGCCTTCAGCCATATACAGTGTATGGCTGGAGTCTGTATGCCTGTGTACTGCCCCACTTCAGTGTTCCGACCACCGCTCCTCCGGTCCTGAAAAGATTTTTCGGGACACAGGGATGTCCCGAAAGTGGTGGGGGCCACCTGCTGGCACAGGGCCCGGAGCAGGCGCTCCAGGAGCACCAATGATGAACCGGCCCTGGATATAACTTAGTTTATTTTAAATTGGGGGGCACAAGGGGGGGGAACGGCCTGATCTAGGGGCTGCCATGGCCCCCTCTGCCCCCCCTTGAGATGCCAGTGCAGCCACTATATGGTCTTCGTCACGCCCCCTCCCATAGACTTGCATAGCAGAGGCGGGGCGTTACATCACACGGGGGGCGGAGTCGTGATGTCACAATACTCTGGCCCCGTGTTTGTCACACTGCAGATTCTGAGCTGGCAGCGTGGTGTGCAGCTCCCTGAGGTGAGTGCTGAATGCAAGATTGCGGGGGTCCCCAGCGGCGGGAGCCCTGTGATCAGACATTTTATCCCTTATCCTTTGGATAGGGGATAAGATGTCTTAGGGCCAGAGTACCCCTTTAAGGGTGAAAAGATCCAAATAGATATGCATATCTGCTAGATCGGATGCAATAATACTACTTAGGTTTATATTGCTCAAAAGCATGCTTTTAGAGATTAAATTTCAGAACCTGCGTGCCCATACAGCCATACATTTAACAAACAGCTGGAGGAACATAGTATCAGGAACACAGAATCTAAATTGATAAATTGGAATTACAGCATTTGCATTAAACAAATCAAAATTTACCTGGGGGTAACAACCAGGTGTTTTTCCGGAGACACTGCTAGTCGAAACCTTATATCCTGAAATGTAATATCGTCCCGATCTAGATCCAGGAGCAGATCAATGGTCCGAACTAGATCCAGGAGCAGATCAATGGTCCGAACTAGATCCAGGAGCAGATCAATGGTCCGAACTAGATCCAGGAGCAGATCAATGGTCCGAACTAGATCCAGGAGCAGATCAATGGTCCGAACTAGATCCAGGAGCAGATCAATGGTCCGAACTAGATCCAGGAGCAGATCAATGGTCCGAACTAGATCCAGGAGCAGATCAATGGTCCGATCTAGATCCAGGAGCAGATCAATGGTCCGAACTAGATCCAGGAGCAGATCAATGGTCCGAACTAGATCCAGGAGCAGATCAATGGTCCGAACTAGATCCAGGAGCAGATCAATGGTCCGAACTAGATCCAGGAGCAGATCAATGGTCCGAACTAGATCCAGGAGCAGATCAATGGTCCGAACTAGATCCAGGAGCAGATCAATGGTCCGAACTAGATCCAGGAGCAGATCAATGGTCCGAACTAGATCCAGGAGCAGATCAATGGTCCGATCTAGATCCAGGAGCAGATCAATGGTCCGATCTAGATCCAGGAGCAGATCAATGGTCCGAGGAGACATCCGTAGGTAGGCCTGGAATTTATCTGGATACCCATGTATCTGAGCATACAAAATGTGAAATGCTCCGTGCCGTGGCCTAAGGTCATTAACTGGGTGAACCCAGTAATGACGGGACAAACGCCGTATTTTACACTCCCTCTCCCACAACTGCAGCAGCTGGATACGTAAATTTGACGTAATAATCATCGTAGAAATAGAGAAAATCACAGAAAAAGCACGAGTCACAAAAACACACTGCTCTCTTCTCTCACTCCAGCCTAGATAGGCAAGCCACACCCTTTCCTAGGGTTTTCAAGGACAACTTTATTCAAAAATAGGGAGAAAATGTTTAATTGTTTATGGTTTTTTTTCTTAAAAAAACGATGCAACCTGATAAAACCGCACTTCATTTTTCTAACATTATACGGTTTGAAACCGTATACGGGTTGATTTTGATGAACACGTTTCTATACGGTTTAGTCCGATTTTGGTCAATCTTAAAAAACTTGATACGGGAACTGTATAGCAAAACCGTAGTGTGCATGAGCCCTAATAGGGATATCTATCTACCAGTATCTGCAAGCTGACAATGTTTTGTGTGGTGTCCCAGTACCGTATCCTATCCAGTACCTTTTATTATGGGTCCCCTTAGCCAGAGTCCCTAGGACGTCGGGGTCCCCATTGTCTAGTTCACCCCTAGTCACCTCTCATCCAGATAGTTATTGCTCCAATAGCTTACTTAGGAAGCATGTAAATATTATATCAGTGCCTTATAAATAGTTAATTACCTGTCTAGTAGCGTAGCAGGACCTGCGGGTCACGTGGTTAAGTGAACTCTATGGTAATTCTGCTTTAGGACCTTTGGAGGTCCCTGTGACATAGTTAATCCCATCACACTGTGTAACAGTGAATGACAGATGTTCGGACCAATCAGATCCGCCCCGCCCCCTGCCCATATAAGGGAGTGGCGGCCATTGCTCTCTCTCTTGTTCCCGGGTTGTCAAACGAGCAGGATCTGCGCAGCTGTCTATCGCAGTGAGTTAGGCCTGAGCCTTGCGGCAACGGCTGATATATCTAGGATCACGAGTGTATCAATCCCTAAGCACTCTGCAGGATCACCGGAGCTTATCTATCCCCTAAATCCGGATGGATCTGCAATAATTACCCTAAATTCAGAGACTTTAATTCATTTCACGGTCCGCAACAATTGTCAGTCATTGAGATATATAGAGACTGTTTGCCTGAGACTGTCATTGTTCATTGGATGTATCGCAAGCACTTAAAGGGGTATTCCAGACCAAAACTTTTTTTTATATATCAACTGGCTCCAGAAAGTTAAACAGATTTGTAAATTACTTTGATTAAAAATCTTAATCCTTCCAATAGTTACTAGCATCTGAAGTTGAGTTGTTGTTTTCTGTCTAACTGCTCTCTGATGACTCACGTCTCGGGAGCTGTGCAGTTCCTATGGGGATATTCTCCCATCATGCACAGCTCCCGGGACGTGACATCATCAATGAGCAGTTAGACAGAAAACTTCAGAAGCTAATAACTATTGGAAGGATTAAATTTTTTAATAGAAGTAATTTACAAATCTGTTTAACCTCCTGAGCGGTATTCCCGAGCGTGACTCGGGGTTAATTTTCCCTGCCAGGATCGGTAACCCCGAGTCACGCTCGGGGTAGAATTGCAGAGTTCCCTGCCGGGCTGCACGATATATCGCAAAAGCAATGTGATATAGCGATGCAGCCCCCGGGAAAACATGCGATTACCTGCTCTGGTCGGCTCCCGTTGCGGGGGCCGGCCAGAGCAGGTAAAGAAAAATACTAAAAGTCAGTGTTTCCCTACCAGGGGGCCTCCAGCTGTTGCAAAACTACAACTCTCAGCATGCCCGAACAGCCAAAGGCTGTCCGGGCATGCTGGGAGTAGTAGTTTCACAACAGCTGGAGGCCCCCTGGTAGAAAAACACTGAGCTAAGTGTAAAAGGAAGAAGTAGTAAAATAAAAAAAACTTTTGCTCACCTAGTCCCGGTCCCTGCAGATGCCGTTCCCCTCCGTGCGGTCCGGGGTGTCCTCTCTTCACTATTCATCTTCTAGGACCTTTCACTTTTCAGCCAATCACAGGCCGCAGTGGTGTAAAGCCTGTGATTGGCTGAAGGGGAAAGGGCTTGTTCTGCAGGAAATACACTAGGTTTGAAATCTGCCGGCAAACCCAGTGTATCCTGCTGCAGAACAAGGTGAGAAGGGGGGGGAGAATGTGACAAAGGGGGGAATGTGACAAGGGGGGGGGGGGGGGGGGAATGTGACAAGGGGGGGGGAATGTGACAAAGGGGGGAATGTGACAGGGGGGGGGGGGGAATGTGACAAGGGGGGAATGTGACATGAAGGGGGGGGGAAATGTGACAGGGGGGGAATGTGACTTGGGGGGAATGTGACAAGGGGGGGGGGAATGTGACAAGAGGGGAATGTGACATGAAGGGGGGGGGAATGTGACAGGGGGGGAATGTGACTGGAGGGGAATGTGACAAGGGGGGAATGTGACAAGGGGGGGGAGGGGAATGTGACATGAAGGGGGGGGAATGTGACAGGGGGGGAATGTGACTGGAGGGGAATGTGACTGGAGGGGAATGTGACAAGGGGGGAATGTGACAAGGGAGGGGAGGGGAATGTGACATGAAGGGGGGGGGGAAATGTGACTGGGGGGGAATGTGACAAGGGGGGAATGTGACAAGGGGGGAATGTGACAAGGGGGGTGAGGGGAATGTGACATGAAGGGGGGGGGGAATGTTACAGGGGGGGAATGTGACTGGGGGGAATGTGACAAGGGGGGAATGTGACAAGGGGGGTGAGGGGAATGTGACATGAAGGGGGGGGGGAATGTTACAGGGGGGGAATGTGACTGGGGGGAATGTGACAAGGGGGGAATGTGACAAGGGGGGGAGGGGAATGTGACAAGGGGGGAATGTGACATGAAGGGGGGATGTGACAGGGGGGAGGGGAATGTGACATGAAGGGGGGATGTGACAGGGGGGAGGGGAATGTGACATGAAGGGGGGATGTGACAAGGTGGGGGGGGGGGAGAATGTGATGGGGGATGTGACAAGGGAGAGGGGAATGTGACGGGGGAGATGTGAAATGGGCGGAGGGAGATGTGAAATTCAGTTAAAAAAAATTGTACCGCTTTTGGTACACATTTCCAGACAGAATCATACCGCCAGGAAGGTTAACTTTCCGGAGCCAGTTGATATATATAAAAAAAGTTTTTGCCTGGAACACCCCTTTAAGTAAAGTTACCCAAGTTCAAGTTCAAGTACATTGTGGACCTTCAGTCATTTTATTACATGCACCTGTCATTTCTGGGAAGGGCGGCGATAGGCCGGAGGATTACCTCAGCATACTAGCCCTCAGCCTGGCGTCACAAACTATAGGGTTAACATTAACCCCTCATCAACCGAAACAATACCCCAACTACCAATACCCCCCAAGGGCTACCACATTTGTATATGCTGAGATCGCACAGTGATAGAGATGTGGAGCTCACTGTGACTAATAATATGGGACCACAGCTTGTATATCATCATGGAGCTCACTGTGACTAATAATATGGGACCACAGCTTGTATATCATCATAGGGCTCACTGTGACTAACAATATAGGACCACAGCTTGTATATCATCATAGGGCTCACTGTGACTAACAATATGGGACCACAGCTTGTATATCATCATAGGGCTCACTGTGACTAACAATATAGGACCACAGCTTGTATATCATCATGGAGCTCACTGTGACTAATAATATGGGACCACAGCTTGTATATCATCATAGGGCTCACTGTGACTAACAATATGGGACCACAGCTTGTATATCATCATAGGGCTCACTGTGACTAACAATATAGGACCACAGCTTGTATATCATCACGGGGCTCACTGTGACTAACAATATAGGACCACAGCTTGTATATCATCACGGGGCTCACTGTGACTAACAATATAGGACCACAGCTTGTATATCATCATGGGGCTCACTGTGACTAATAATATGGGACCACAGCTTGTATATCATCATGGGGTTCACTGTGACTAATAATATGGGACCACAGCTTGTATATCATCATGGGGTTCACTGTGACTAACAATATGGGACCACAGCTTGTATATCATCATGGGGCTCACTGTGACTAACAATATAGGACCACAGCTTGTATATCATCATGGGGCTCACTGTGACTAACAATATAGGACCACAGCTTGTATATCATCATGGGGCTCACTGTGACTAACAATATAGGACCACAGCTTGTATATCATCATAGGGCTCACTGTGACTAACAATATGGGACCACAGCTTGTATATCATCATGGGGTTCACTGTGACTAACAATATAGGACCACAGCTTGTATATCATCATGGGGCTCACTGTGACTAACAATATAGGACCACAGCTTGTATATCATCATGGGGCTCACTGTGACTAACAATATAGGACCACAGCTTGTATATCATCACGGGGCTCACTGTGACTAACAATATAGGACCACAGCTTGTATATCATCATGGGGCTCACTGTGACTAATAATATAGGACCACAGCTTGTATATCATCATGGGGCTCACTGTGACTAACAATATAGGACCACAGCTTGTATATCATCACGGGGCTCACTGTGACTAACAATATAGGACCACAGCTTGTATATCATCATGGGGCTCACTGTGACTAATAATATGGGACCGCAGCTTGTATATCATCATGGGGCTCACTGTGACTAACAATATGGGACCGCAGCTTGTATATCATCATGGAGCTCACTGTGACTAATAATATGGGACCACAGCTTGTATATCATCATGGGGCTCACTGTGACTAACAATATGGGACCGCAGCTTGTATATCATCATGGAGCTCACTGTGACTAACAATATGGGACCACAGCTTGTATATTATCATGGAGCTCACTGTGACTAACAATATGGGACCACAGCTTGTATATTATCATGGGGCTCACTGTGACTAACAATATGGGACCACAGCTTGTATATCATCATGGGGCTCACTGTGACTAACAATATAGGACCACAGCTTGTATATCATCATAGGGCTCACTGTGACTAACAATATAGGACCACAGCTTGTATATCATCATGGGGCTCACTGTGATTAACAATATGGGACCACAGCTTGTATATCATCATGGGGCTCACTGTGACTAACAATATGGGACCACAGCTTGTATATCATCATGGGGCTCACTGTGACTAACAATATGGGACAGCAGCTTGTATATCATCACGGGGCTCACTGTGACTAATAATATGGGACCACAGTTTGTATTTTATCATGGGGCTCACTGTGACTAACAATATGGAACCGCAGCTTGTATATCAACATGGGGCTCACTGTGACCAACAATAAGGGACCACAGCTAGTATATCATCACGGGGCTCACTGTGACTAAAAATATGGGACCACAGCTTGTATATCATCATGGGGCTCACTGTGACTAATAATATGGGACCGCAGCTTGTATATCATCATGGGGCTCACTGTGACTAATAATATGGGACCACAGCTTGTATATCATCATGGGGCTCACTGTGACTAATAATATGGGACCACAGCTTGTATATTATCATGGAGCTCACTGTGACTAACAATATGGGACCACAGTTTGTATATCATCATGGAGCTCACTGTGACTAACAATATGGGACCACAGCTTGTATATCATCATGGGGCTCACTGTGACTAATAATATGGGACCACAGCTTGTATATCATCATGGAGCTCACTGTGACTAACAATATGGGACCACAGCTTGTATATCATCATGGGGCTCACTGTGACTAAAAATATGGGACCACAGCTTGTATATCATCATGGGGCTCACTGTGACTAATAATATGGGACCGCAGCTTGTATATCATCATGGGGCTCACTGTGACTAACAATATGGGACCACAGCTTGTATATCATCACGGGGCTCACTGTGACTAACAATATGGGACCACAGCTTGTATATCATCATGGGGCTCACTGTGACTAACAATATGGGACCACAGCTTGTATATCATCATGGAGCTCACTGTGACTAACAATATGGAACCGCAGCTTGTATATCATCATGGGGCTCACTGTGACTAATAATATGGGACCGTAGCTTGTATATCATCATGGGGCTCACTATGACTAATAATATGGGACCACAGCTTGTATATCATCACGGGGCTCACTGTGACTAACAATATAGGACCACAGCTTGTATATCATCATGGGGCTCACTGTGACTAACAACATGGGACCGTAGCTTGTATATCATCATGGGGCTCACTGTGACTAACAATATGGGACCACAGCTTGTATATCATCATGGGGCTCACTGTGACTAACAACATGGGACCACAGCTTGTATATTATCATGGAGCTCACTGTGACTAACAACATGGGACCGTAGCTTGTATATCATCATGGGGCTCACTGTGACTAACAATAAGGGACCACAGCTTGTATATCATCATGGGGCTCACTGTGACTAACAATATAGGACCACAGCTTGTATATCATCATGGGGCTCACTGTGACTAACAATCAGGGACCGCAGCTTATATATCATCATTGGGCTCACTGTGACTAACAATATAGGACCACAGCTTGTATATCATCATGGGGTTCACTGTGACTAATAATATGGGACCACAGCTTGTATATCATCATGGAGCTCACTGTGACTAACAATATAGGACCACAGCTTGTATATCATCACGGGGCTCACTGTGACTAACAATATAGGACCGCAGCTTGTATATCATCATGGGGCTCACTGTGACTAACAATATAGGACCACAGCTTGTATATCATCATGGGGCTCACTGTGACTAACAATATAGGACCACAGCTTGTATATCATCATGGGGCTCACTGTGACTAACAATATAGGACCGCAGCTTGTATATCATCATGGAGCTCACTGTGACTAACAATATAGGACCACAGCTTGTATATCATCACGGGGCTCACTGTGACTAACAATATGGGACCACAGCTTGTATATCATCATGGGGTTCACTGTGACTAATAATATGGGACCACAGCTTGTATATCATCACGGGGCTCACTGTGACTAACAATATAGGACCACAGCTTGTATATCATCATGGGGTTCACTGTGACTAATAATATGGGACCACAGCTTGTATATCATCATGGAGCTCACTGTGACTAATAATATGGGATCGCAGCTTGTATATCATCATGGGGCTCACTGTGATTAACAATATAGGACCACAGCTTGTATATCATCATGGGGCTCACTGTGACTAATAATATAGGACCGCAGCTTGTATATCATCATGGGGCTCACTGTGACTAATAATATAGGACCACAGCTTGTATATCATCATGGGGCTCACTGTGACTAACAATATAGGACCGCAGCTTGTATATCATCATGGGGCTCACTGTGACTAACAATATAGGACCACAGCTTGTATATCATCATGGGGCTCACTGTGACTAACAATATAGGACCACAGCTTGTATATCATCATGGGGCTCACTGTGACTAATAATATGGGACCGCAGCTTGTATATCATCACGGGGCTCACTGTGATTAACAATATGGGACCACAGATTGTATATCATCATGGAGCTCACTGTGACTAACAATATGGGACCACAGCTTGTATATCATCATGGGGCTCACTGTGACTAACAATATAGAACCACAGCTTGTATATCATCACGGGGCTCACTGTGACTAATAATATGGGACCACAGCTTGTATATCATCATGGGGCTCACTGTGACTAACAATATAGGACCACAGCTTGTATATCATCATGGAGCTCACTGTGACTAACAATATAGGACCACAGCTTGTATATCATCATGGGGCTCACTGTGACTAACAATATAGGACCACAGCTTGTATATCATCATGGGGCTCACTGTGACTAATAATATAGGACCACAGCTTGTATATCATCATGGGGCTCACTGTGACTAACAATATAGGACCACAGCTTGTATATCATCACGGGGCTCACTGTGACTAACAATATAGGACCACAGCTTGTATATCATCACGGGGCTCACTGTGACTAACAATATAGGACCACAGCTTGTATATCATCATGGGGCTCACTGTGACTAACAATATAGGACCACAGCTTGTATATCATCATGGGGCTCACTGTGACTAACAATATAGGACCACAGCTTGTATATCATCATGGGGCTCACTGTGACTAACAATATAGGACCACAGCTTGTATATCATCATAGGGCTCACTGTGACTAACAATATAGGACCACAGCTTGTATATCATCATGGGGCTCACTGTGACTAACAATATGGGACCGCAGCTTGTATATCATCATGGGGCTCACTGTGACTAACAATATAGGACCACAGCTTGTATATCATCATGGGGCTCACTGTGACTAACAATATAGGACCACAGCTTGTATATCATCATGGGGCTCACTGTGACTAACAATATAGGACCACAGCTTGTATATCATCATGGGGCTCACTGTGACTAACAATATAGGACCACAGCTTGTATATCATCACGGGGCTCACTGTGACTAACAATATAGGACCACAGCTTGTATATCATCATGGGGCTCACTGTGACTAACAATATAGGACCACAGCTTGTATATCATCACGGGGCTCACTGTGACTAACAATATAGGACCACAGCTTGTATATCATCATGGGGCTCACTGTGACTAACAATATAGGACCACAGCTTGTATATCATCATGGGGCTCACTGTGACTAACAATATAGGACCACAGCTTGTATATCATCATGGGGCTCACTGTGACTAATAATATAGGACCACAGCTTGTATATCATCATGGGGCTCACTGTGACTAACAATATAGGACCACAGCTTGTATATCATCATGGGGCTCACTGTGACTAATAATATAGGACCACAGCTTGTAGATCATCATGGGGCTCACTGTGACTAACAATATGGGACCACAGCTTGTATATCATCATGGGGCTCACTGTGACTAACAATATGGGACCACAGCTTGTATATCATCATGGGGCTCACTGTGACTAACAATATAGGACCACAGCTTGTATATCATCACGGGGCTCACTGTGACTAACAACATGGGACCACAGCTTGTATATCATCATGGGGCTCACTGTGACTAACAATATAGGACCACAGCTTGTATATCATCATGGAGCTCACTGTGACTAACAATATAGGACCACAGCTTGTATATCATCATGGGGCTCACTGTGACTAACAATATAGGACCACAGCTTGTATATCATCATGGGGCTCACTGTGACTAACAATATGGAACCGCAGCTTTTTTATTATAATGGGGCTCACTGTGACTAACAATAAAGGACCGCAGCTTGTATATCATCACGGGGCTCACTGTGACTAACAATATAGGACCACAGCTTGTATATCATCACGGGGCTCACTGTGACTAACAATATAGGACCACAGCTTGTATATCATCACGGGGCTCACTGTGACTAACAATATGGGACCACAGCTTGTATATCATCACGGGGCTCACTGTGACTAATAATATGGGACCGCAGCTTGTATATCATCACGGGGCTCACTGTGACTAACAATATGGGACCACAGCTTGTATATCATCACGGGGCTCACTGTGACTAACAATATGGGACCACAGCTTGTATATCATCACGGGGCTCACTGTGACTAA
This sequence comes from Hyla sarda, assembly GCF_029499605.1. Taxonomy (NCBI): domain Eukaryota; kingdom Metazoa; phylum Chordata; class Amphibia; order Anura; family Hylidae; genus Hyla; species Hyla sarda. The sequence goes on from NC_079195.1 coordinate 26,207,390, forward strand.
CAATATGGGACCACAGCTTGTATTTTATCATGTAGCTCACTGTGACTAACAATATGGGACCACAGCTTGTATATCATCATGGGGTTCACTGTGACTAATAATATGGGACCGCAGCTTGTATATCATCATGGAGCTCACTGTGACTAACAATATAGGACCACAGCTTGTATATCATCATGGGGCTCACTGTGACTAACAATATGGGACCACAGCTTGTCTATCATCATGGGGCTCACTGTGACTAATAATATGGGACCGCAGCTTGTATATCATCATGGAGCTCACTGTGACTAACAATATAGGACCACAGCTTGTATATCATCATAGGGCTCACTGTGACTAACAACATGGGACCAGCTTGTATATCATCATGGGGCTCACTGTGACTAACAATATGGGACCACAGCTTGTATATCATCATGGGGCTCACTGTGACTAACAATATGGGACCGTAGCTTGTATATCATCACGGGGCTCACTGTGACTAACAATATAGGACCGCAGCTTGTATATCATCATGGGGCTCACTGTGACTAACAATATAGGACCGCAGCTTGTATATCATCATGGGGCTCACTGTGACTAACAATATAGGACCACAGCTTGTATATCATCACGGGGCTCACTGTGATTAACAATATGGGACCACAGATTGTATATCATCATGGGGCTCACTGTGACTAACAATATGGGACCACAGCTTGTATATCATCATGGGGCTCACTGTGACTAACAATATGGGACCGCAGCTTGTATATCATCATGGAGCTCACTGTGACTAACAATATAGGACCACAGCTTGTATATCATCATGGGGCTCACTGTGACTAACAATATAGGACCACAGCTTGTATATCATCATGGGGCTCACTGTGACTAATAATATAGGACCACAGCTTGTATATCATCATGGGGCTCACTGTGACTAACAATATAGGACCACAGCTTGTATATCATCATGGGGCTCACTGTGACTAACAATATAGGACCACAGCTTGTATATCATCATGGGGCTCACTGTGACTAACAATATGGGACCACAGCTTGTATATCATCATGGGGCTCACTGTGACTAACAATATGGGACCACAGCTTGTATATCATCATGGGGCTCACTGTGACTAACAATATGGGACCGCAGCTTGTATATCATCACGGGGCTCACTGTGACTAACAATATAGGACCACAGCTTGTATATCATCATAGGGCTCACTGTGACTAACAATATAGGACCACAGCTTGTATATCATCATGGGGCTCACTGTGACTAACAATATAGGACCACAGCTTGTATATCATCACGGGGCTCACTGTGATTAACAATATAGGACCACAGCTTGTATATCATCATGGGGCTCACTGTGACTAATAATATGGGACCACAGCTTGTATATCATCATGGGGCTCACTGTGATTAACAATATAGGACCACAGCTTGTATATCATCATGGGGCTCACTGTGACTAACAATATAGGACCACAGCTTGTATATCATCATGGGGCTCACTGTGACTAATAATATAGGACCACAGCTTGTATATCATCATGGGGCTCACTGTGACTAACAATTTAGGACCACAGCTTGTATATCATCATGGGGCTCACTGTGACTAATAATATAGGACCACAGCTTGTATATCATCATGGGGCTCACTGTGACTAACAATATAGGACCACAGCTTGTATATCATCATAGGGCTCACTGTGACTAACATTATAGGACCACAGCTTGTATATCATCATGGGGCTCACTGTGACTAACAATATAGGACCACAGCTTGTATATCATCATGGGGCTCACTGTGACTAACAATATGGGACCGCAGCTTGTATATCATCATGGGGCTCACTGTGACTAACAATATAGGACCACAGCTTGTATATCATCATAGGGCTCACTGTGACTAACAATATAGGACCACAGCTTGTATATCATCACGGGGCTCACTGTGATTAACAATATAGGACCACAGCTTGTATATCATCATGGGGCTCACTGTGACTAACAATATAGGACCACAGCTTGTATATCATCATGGGGCTCACTGTGACTAATAATATAGGACCACAGCTTGTATATCATCATGGGGCTCACTGTGACTAACAATATAGGACCACAGCTTGTATATCATCATGGGGCTCACTGTGACTAATAATATAGGACCACAGCTTGTAGATCATCATGGGGCTCACTGTGACTAACAATATGGGACCACAGCTTGTATATCATCATGGGGCTCACTGTGACTAACAATATGGGACCACAGCTTGTATATCATCATGGGGCTCACTGTGACTAACAATATAGGACCACAGCTTGTATATCATCACGGGGCTCACTGTGACTAACAACATGGGACCACAGCTTGTATATCATCATGGGGCTCACTGTGACTAACAATATAGGACCACAGCTTGTATATCATCATGGAGCTCACTGTGACTAACAATATAGGACCACAGCTTGTATATCATCATGGGGCTCACTGTGACTAACAATATGGAACCGCAGCTTTTTTATTATAATGGGGCTCACTGTGACTAACAATAAAGGACCGCAGCTTGTATATCATCACGGGGCTCACTGTGACTAACAATATAGGACCACAGCTTGTATATCATCACGGGGCTCACTGTGACTAACAATATGGGACCACAGCTTGTATATCATCACGGGGCTCACTGTGACTAATAATATGGGACCGCAGCTTGTATATCATCACGGGGCTCACTGTGACTAACAATATGGGACCACAGCTTGTATATCATCACGGGGCTCACTGTGACTAACAATATGGGACCACAGCTTGTATATCATCACGGGGCTCACTGTGACTAACAATATGGGACCACAGCTTGTATTTTATCATGTAGCTCACTGTGACTAACAATATGGGACCACAGCTTGTATATCATCATGGGGCTCACTGTGATTAACAATATGGGACCACAGCTTGTATATCATCATGGGGTTCACTGTGACTAGCAATATGGGACCACAGCTTGTATATCATCATGGGGCTCACTGTGACTAATAATATGGGACCGCAGCTTGTATATCATCATGTGGCTCACTGTGACTAACAATATGGGACCACAGCTTGTATATCATCACGGGGCTCACTGTGACTAACAATATGGGACCACAGCTTGTATATCATCATGGGGTTCACTGTGACTAATAATATGGGACCGCAGCTTGTATTTCATCATGGGGCTCACTGTGACTAATAATATGGGACCGCAGCTTGTATATCATCATGTGGCTCACTGTGACTAACAATATGGGACCACAGCTTGTATATCATCATGGGGCTCACTGTGACTAACAATATAGGACCACAGCTTGTATATCATCATGGAGCTCACTGTGACTAACAACATGGGACCGTAGCTTGTATATCATCATGGAGCTCACTGTGACTAATAATATGGGACCACAGCTTGTATATCATCATGGGGCTCACTGTGACTAATAATATGGGACCACAGCTTGTATATCATCACGGGGCTCACTGTGACTAATAATATGGGACCACAGCTTGTATATCATCATGGGGCTCACTGTGACTAACAATATAGGACCACAGCTTGTATATCATCATGGGGCTCACTGTGACTAACAATATAGGACCACAGCTTGTATATCATCATGGAGCTCACTGTGACTAACAACATGGGACCGTAGCTTGTATATCATCATGGAGCTCACTGTGACTAATAATATGGGACCACAGCTTGTATATCATCATGGGGCTCACTGTGACTAATAATATGGGACCACAGCTTGTATATCATCACGGGGCTCACTGTGACTAATAATATGGGACCACAGCTTGTATATCATCATGGGGCTCACTGTGACTAACAATATAGGACCACAGCTTGTATATCATCACGGGGCTCACTGTGACTAACAATATAGGACCACAGCTTGTATATCATCATGGGGCTCACTGTGACTAACAATATAGAACCACAGCTTGTATATCATCATGGAGCTCACTGTGACTAACAATATAGGACCACAGCTTGTATATCATCACGGGGCTCACTGTGACTAATAATATGGGACCACAGCTTGTATATCATCATGGGGCTCACTGTGACTAACAATATAGGACCACAGCTTGTATTTCATCATGGGGCTCACTGTGACTAATAATATGGGACCACAGCTTGTATATCATCATGGGGCTCACTGTGACTAACAACATGGGACCACAGCTTGTATATCATCATGGGACTCACTGTGACTAACAATATAGGACCACAGCTTGTATATCATCATGGGGCTCACTGTGACTAACAACATGGGACCACAGCTTGTATATCATCATGGAGCTCACTGTGACCAACAATAAGGGACCACAGCTTGTATATCATCATGGGGCTCACTGTGACTAATAATATGGGACCACAGCTTGTATATCATCACGGGGCTCACTGTGACTAACAATATGGGACCACAGCTTGTATATCATCATGGGGCTCACTGTGACTAACAATATAGGACCACAGCTTGTATATCATCATAGGGCTCACTGTGACTAACAATATGGGACCACAGCTTGTATATCATCATGGGGTTCACTGTGACTAACAATATGGAACCGCAGCTTGTATATCATCACGGGGCTCACTGTGACAAATAATATGGGACCGTAGCTTGTATATCATCATGGGGCTCACTGTGACTAACAATATGGGACCACAGCTTGTATATCATCACGGGGCTCACTGTGACTAATAATATGGGACCACAGCTTGTATATCATCACGGGGCTCACTGTGACTAACAATATAGGACCACAGCTTGTATATCATCATGGGGCTCACTGTTACTAACAATATGGGACCACAGCTTGTATATCATCATGGGGCTCACTGTGACTAACAACATGGGACCGTAGCTTGTATATCATCATGGGGCTCACTGTGACCAACAATAAGGGACCACAGCTTATATATCATCATAGGGCTCACTGTGACTAACAACATGGGACCGTAGCTTGTATATCATCATGGGGCTCACTGTGACCAACAATAAGGGACCACAGCTTGTATATCATCACGGGGCTCACTGTGACTAATAATATGGGACCACAGTTTGTATTTTATCATGGGGCTCACTGTGACTAACAATATGGAACCGCAGCTTGTATATCATCATGGGGCTCACTGTGACCAACAATAAGGGACCACAGCTAGTATATCATCACGGGGCTCACTGTGACTAAAAATATGGGACCACAGCTTGTATATCATCATGGGGCTCACTGTGACGAATAATATGGGACCGCAGCTTGTATATCATCATGGGGCTCACTGTGACTAATAATATGGGACCACAGCTTGTATATCATCATGGGGCTCACTGTGACTAATAATATGGGACCACAGCTTGTATATTATCATGGAGCTCACTGTGACTAACAATATGGGACCACAGTTTGTATATCATCATGGAGCTCACTGTGACTAACAATATGGGACCACAGCTTGTATATCATCACGGGGCTCACTGTGACTAACAATATAGGACCACAGCTTGTATATCATCATGGGGCTCACTGTGACTAAAAATATGGGACCACAGCTTGTATATCATCATGGGGCTCACTGTGACTAATAATATGGGACCGCAGCTTGTATATCATCATGGGGCTCACTGTGACTAATAATATGGGACCACAGCTTGTATATCATCACGGGGCTCACTGTGACTAACAATATGGGACCACAGCTTGTATATCATCATGGGGCTCACTGTGACTAACAATATGGGACCACAGCTTGTATATCATCATGGGGCTCACTGTGACTAACAACATGGGACCACAGCTTGTATATCATCATGGAGCTCACTGTGACTAACAACATGGGACCGTAGCTTGTATATCATCATGGGGCTCACTGTGACTAACAATATGGGACCACAGCTTGTATATCATCATGGGGCTCACTGTGACTAACAATATAGGACCACAGCTTGTATATCATCATGGGGCTCACTGTGACTAACAATATAGGACCACAGCTTGTATATCATCATGGGGCTCACTGTGACTAACAATATAGGACCACAGCTTGTATATCATCATGGAGCTCACTGTGACTAACAATATAGGACCACAGCTTGTATATCATCACGGGGCTCACTGTGACTAACAATATAGGACCACAGCTTGTATATCATCACGGGGCTCACTGTGACTAACAATATAGGACCGCAGCTTGTATATCATCATGGGGCTCACTGTGACTAACAATATAGGACCACAGCTTGTATATCATCACGGGGCTCACTGTGATTAACAATATGGGACCACAGCTTGTATATCATCATGGGGCTCACTGTGACTAACAATATGGGACCACAGCTTGTATATCATCATGGGGCTCACTGTGACTAACAATATGGGACCGCAGCTTGTATATCATCATGGAGCTCACTGTGACTAACAATATAGGACCACAGCTTGTATATCATCATGGAGCTCACTGTGACTAACAATAAGGGACCGCAGCTTGTATATCATCATGGGGCTCACTGTGACTAACAATATAGGACCACAGCTTGTATATCATCATGGGGCTCACTGTGACTAATAATATAGGACCACAGCTTGTATATCATCATGGGGCTCACTGTGACTAACAATATAGGACCACAGCTTGTATATCATCATGGGGCTCACTGTGACTAACAATATGGGACCACAGCTTGTATATCATCATGGGGCTCACTGTGACTAACAATATGGGACCACAGCTTGTATATCATCATGGGGCTCACTGTGACTAACAATATAGGACCACAGCTTGTATATCATCATGGGGCTCACTGTGACTAACAATATGGAACCGCAGCTTTTTTATTATAATGGGGCTCACTGTGACTAACAATATAGGACCACAGCTTGTATATCATCACGGGGCTCACTGTGACTAACAATATAGGACCACAGCTTGTATATCATCATGGAGCTCACTGTGACTAACAATATAGGACCACAGCTTGTATATCATCATAGGGCTCACTGTGACTAACAATATAGAACCACAGCTTGTATATCATCATGGGGCTCACTGTGACTAACAATATAGGACCACAGCTTGTATATCATCATGGGGTTCACTGTGACTAATAACATGGGACCGTAGCTTGTATATCATCATGGAGCTCACTGTGACTAACAATATAGGACCACAGCTTGTATATCATCATGGGGTTCACTGTGACTAATAATATGGGACCACAGCTTGTATATCATCATGGAGCTCACTGTGACTAACAATATAGGACCACAGCTTGTATATCATCACGGGGCTCACTGTGACTAATAATATGGGACCACAGCTTGTATTTCATCATGGGGCTCACTGTGACTAATAATATGGGACCACAGCTTGTATATCATCATGGGGCTCACTGTGACTAACAACATGGGACCACAGCTTGTATATCATCATGGGGCTCACTGTGACTAACAATATAGGACCACAGCTTGTATATCATCATGGGGCTCACTGTGACTAACAATATGGGACCACAGCTTGTATATCATCACGGGGCTCACTGTGACTAACAATATAGGACCACAGCTTGTATATCATCACGGGGCTCACTGTGACTAACAATATGGGACCACAGCTTGTATATCATCACGGGGCTCACTGTGACTAATAATATGGGACCGCAGCTTGTATATCATCACGGGGCTCACTGTGACTAACAATATAGGACCACAGCTTGTATATCATCACGGGGCTCACTGTGACTAACAATATGGGACCGCAGCTTGTATATCATCACGGGGCTCACTGTGACTAACAATATAGGACCACAGCTTGTATATCATCATGGGGCTCACTGTGACTAATAATATGGGACCGCAGCTTGTATATCATCACGGGGCTCACTGTGACTAACAATATAGGACCACAGCTTGTATATCATCACGGGGCTCACTGTGACTAATAATATGGGACCGCAGCTTGTATATCATCATGGGGCTCACTGTGACTAATAATATGGGACCGCAGCTTGTATATCATCACGGGGTTCACTGTGACTAACAATATGGGACCACAGCTTGTATATCATCACGGGGCTCACTGTGACTAACAATATGGGACCACAGCTTGTATATCATCATGGGGTTCACTGTGACTAATAATATGGGACCACAGCTTGTATATCATCATGGGGTTCACTGTGACTAATAATATGGGACCACAGCTTGTATATCATCATGGGGCTCACTGTGACTAACAATATAGGACCGCAGCTTGTATATCATTATGTAGCTCACTGTGACTAACAATATAGGACCACAGCTTGTATATCATCACGGGGCTCACTGTGACTAACAATATGGGACCACAGCTTGTATATCATCACGGGGTTCACTGTGACTAACAATATAGGACCACAGCTTGTATATCATCATGGGGCTCACTGTGACTAATAATATGGGACCGCAGCTTGTATATCATCATGGAGCTCACTGTGACTAACAATATAGGACCACAGCTTGTATATCATCATGGGGCTCACTGTGACTAACAATATGGGACCACAGCTTGTCTATCATCATGGGGCTCACTGTGACTAATAATATGGGACCGCAGCTTGTATATCATCATGGAGCTCACTGTGACTAACAATATAGGACCACAGCTTGTATATCATCATAGGGCTCACTGTTACTAACAACATGGGACCAGCTTGTATATCATCATGGGGCTCACTGTGACTAACAATATGGGACCGCAGCTTGTATATCATCATGGGGCTCACTGTGACTAACAATATAGGACCACAGCTTGTATATCATCATGGGGCTCACTGTGACTAACAATATAGGACCGCAGCTTGTATATCATCATGGGGCTCACTGTGACTAACAATATAGGACCACAGCTTGTATATCATCACGGGGCTCACTGTGATTAACAATATGGGACCACAGATTGTATATCATCATGGGGCTCACTGTGACTAACAATATGGGACCACAGCTTGTATATCATCATGGGGCTCACTGTGACTAACAATATGGGACCGCAGCTTGTATATCATCATGGAGCTCACTGTGACTAACAATATAGGACCACAGCTTGTATATCATCATGGAGCTCACTGTGACTAACAATATAGGACCACAGCTTGTATATCATCATGGGGCTCACTGTGACTAACAATATAGGACCACAGCTTGTATATCATCATGGGGCTCACTGTGACTAATAATATAGGACCACAGCTTGTATATCATCATGGGGCTCACTGTGACTAACAATATAGGACCACAGCTTGTATATCATCATGGGGCTCACTGTGACTAACAATATAGGACCACAGCTTGTATATCATCACGGGGCTCACTGTGATTAACAATATAGGACCACAGCTTGTATATCATCATGGGGCTCACTGTGACTAACAATATAGGACCACAGCTTGTATATCATCATGGGGCTCACTGTGACTAACAATATGGGACCGCAGCTTGTATATCATCATGGGGCTCACTGTGACTAACAATATAGGACCACAGCTTGTATATCATCATAGGGCTCACTGTGACTAACAATATAGGACCACAGCTTGTATATCATCATGGGGCTCACTGTGACTAACAATTTAGGACCACAGCTTGTATATCATCATGGGGCTCACTGTGACTAACAATATAGGACCACAGCTTGTATATCATCATGGGGCTCACTGTGACTAACAATATAGGACCACAGCTTGTATATCATCATGGGGCTCACTGTGACTAACAACATGGGACCACAGCTTGTATATCATCATGGGGCTCACTGTGACTAACAATATGGGACCACAGCTTGTATATCATCATGGGGCTCACTGTGACTAATAATATAGGACCACAGCTTGTATATCATCATGGGGCTCACTGTGACTAACAATATGGAACCGCAGCTTTTTTATTATAATGGGGCTCACTGTGACTAACAATAAAGGACCGCAGCTTGTATATCATCACGGGGCTCACTGTGACTAACAATATAGGACCACAGCTTGTATATCATCACGGGGCTCACTGTGACTAACAATATGGGACCACAGCTTGTATATCATCACGGGGCTCACTGTGACTAATAATATGGGACCGCAGCTTGTATATCATCACGGGGCTCACTGTGACTAACAATATGGGACCACAGCTTGTATATCATCACGGGGCTCACTGTGACTAACAATATAGGACCACAGCTTGTATATCATCATGGAGCTCACTGTGACTAACAATATAGGACCACAGCTTGTATATCATCATGGGGCTCACTGTGACTAACAATATGGAACCGCAGCTTTTTTATTATAATGGGGCTCACTGTGACTAACAATAAAGGACCACAGCTTGTATATCATCACGGGGCTCACTGTGACTAACAATATGGAACCGCAGCTTGTATATCATCACGGGGCTCACTGTGACTAACAATATAGGACCACAGCTTGTATATCATCACGGGGCTCACTGTGACTAACAATATGGGACCACAGCTTGTATATCATCACGGGGCTCACTGTGACTAATAATATGGGACCGCAGCTTGTATATCATCACGGGGCTCACTGTGACTAACAATATGGGACCACAGCTTGTATATCATCACGGGGCTCACTGTGACTAACAATATGGGACCACAGCTTGTATATCATCACGGGGCTCACTGTGACTAACAATATGGGACCACAGCTTGTATTTTATCATGTAGCTCACTGTGACTAACAATATGGGACCACAGCTTGTATATCATCATGGGGCTCACTGTGATTAACAATATGGGACCACAGCTTGTATATCATCATGGGGTTCACTGTGACTAGCAATATGGGACCACAGCTTGTATATCATCATGGGGCTCACTGTGACTAATAATATGGGACCGCAGCTTGTATATCATCATGTGGCTCACTGTGACTAACAATATGGGACCACAGCTTGTATATCATCACGGGGCTCACTGTGACTAACAATATGGGACCACAGCTTGTATATCATCATGGGGCTCACTGTGACTAATAATATGGGACCGCAGCTTGTATTTCATCATGGGGCTCACTGTGACTAATAATATGGGACCGCAGCTTGTATATCATCATGTGGCTCACTGTGACTAACAATATGGGACCACAGCTTGTATATCATCATGGGGCTCACTGTGACTAACAATATAGGACCACAGCTTGTATATCATCATGGAGCTCACTGTGACTAACAATATAGGACCACAGCTTGTATATCATCATGGGGCTCACTGTGACTAACAATATAGGACCACAGCTTGTATATCATCATGGGGCTCACTGTGACTAACAATATAGGACCACAGCTTGTATATCATCATAGGGCTCACTGTGACTAACAATATAGAACCACAGCTTGTATATCATCATGGGGCTCACTGTGACTAACAATATAGGACCACAGCTTGTATATCATCATGGGGCTCACTGTGACTAACAATATAGGACCACAGCTTGTATATCATCATGGGGCTCACTGTGACTAACAATATGGGACCACAGCTTGTATATCATCATGGAGCTCACTGTGACTAACAATATAGGACCACAGCTTGTATATCATCACGGGGCTCACTGTGACTAACAATATAGAACCACAGCTTGTATATCTTCATAGGGCTCACTGTGACTAACAATATAGGACCACAGCTTGTATATCATCATGGGGCTCACTGTGACTAACAATATGGGACCACAGCTTGTATATCATCATGGAGCTCACTGTGACTAACAATATAGGACCACAGCTTGTATATCATCACGGGGCTCACTGTGACCAACAATAAGGGACCACAGCTTATATATCTTCATAGGGCTCACTGTGACTAACAATATGGGACCACAGCTTGTATATCATCATGGGGCTCACTGTGACTAACAATATGGGACAGCAGCTTGTATATCATCACGGGGCTCACTGTGACTAATAATATGGGACCACAGCTTGTATATCATCATGGGGCTCACTGTGACTAACAATATGGAACCGCAGCTTGTATATCATCATGGGGCTCACTGTGACTAAAAATATGGGACCACAGCTTGTATATCATCATGGGGCTCACTGTGACTAATAATATGGGACCGCAGCTTGTATATCATCATGGGGCTCACTGTGACTAATAATATGGGACCACAGCTTGTATATCATCATGGGGCTCACTGTTACTAACAACATGGGACCGTAGCTTGTATATCATCATGGGGCTCACTGTGACCAACAATAAGGGACCACAGCTTGTATATCATCATGGGGCTCACTGTGACTAACAATATGGGACAGCAGCTTGTATATCATCATGGGGCTCACTGTGACTAACAACATGGGACCGTAGCTTGTATATCATCATGGGGCTCACTGTGACCAACAATAAGGGACCACAGCTTGTATATCATCACGGGGCTCACTGTGACTAATAATATGGGACCACAGTTTGTATTTTATCATGGGGCTCACTGTGACTAAAAATATGGAACCGCAGCTTGTATATCATCATGGGGCTCACTGTGACTAATAATATGGGACCGCAGCTTGTATATCATCATGGGGCTCACTGTGACTAATAATATGGGACCACAGCTTGTATATCATCATGGGGCTCACTGTGACTAATAATATGGGACCACAGCTTGTATATTATCATGGAGCTCACTGTGACTAACAATATGGGACCACAGTTTGTATATCATCATGGAGCTCACTGTGACTAACAATATGGGACCACAGCTTGTATATCATCATGGGGCTCACTGTGACTAATAATATGGGACCACAGCTTGTATATCATCATGGAGCTCACTGTGACTAACAATATGGGACCACAGCTTGTATATCATCATGGGGCTCACTGTGACTAAAAATATGGGACCACAGCTTGTATATCATCATGGGGCTCACTGTGACTAATAATATGGGACCGCAGCTTGTATATCATCATGGGGCTCACTGTGACTAACAATATGGGACCACAGCTTGTATATCATCATGGGGCTCACTGTGACTAACAATATGGAACCGCAGCTTGTATATCATCATGGGGCTCACTGTGACTAATAATATGGGACCGTAGCTTGTATATCATCATGGGGCTCACTATGACTAATAATATGGGACCACAGCTTGTATATCATCACGGGGCTCACTGTGACTAACAATATAGGACCACAGCTTGTATATCATCATGGGGCTCACTGTGACTAACAACATGGGACCATAGCTTGTATATCATCATGGGGCTCACTGTGACTAACAATATGGGACCACAGCTTGTATATCATCATGGGGCTCACTGTGACTAACAACATGGGACCACAGCTTGTATATCATCATGGAGCTCACTGTGACTAACAACATGGGACCGTAGCTTGTATATCATCATGGGGCTCACTGTGACTAACAATATGGGACCACAGCTTGTATATCATCATGGGGCTCACTGTGACTAACAATATAGGACCACAGCTTGTATATCATCATGGGGCTCACTGTGACTAACAATATAGGACCACAGCTTGTATATCATCATGGGGCTCACTGTGACTAACAATCAGGGACCGCAGCTTATATATCATCATTGGGCTCACTGTGACTAACAATATAGGACCACAGCTTGTATATCATCATGGGGTTCACTGTGACTAATAATATGGGACCACAGCTTGTATATCATCATGGAGCTCACTGTGACTAACAATATAGGACCACAGCTTGTATATCATCATGGAGCTCACTGTGACTAACAATATAGGACCACAGCTTGTATATCATCATGGGGCTCACTGTGACTAACAATATAGGACCACAGCTTGTATATCATCATGGGGCTCACTGTGACTAACAATATAGGACCGCAGCTTGTATATCATCATGGGGCTCACTGTGACTAACAATATAGGACCACAGCTTGTATATCATCACGGGGCTCACTGTGACTAACAATATGGAACCGCAGCTTTTTTATTATAATGGGGCTCACTGTGACTAACAATAAAGGACCGCAGCTTGTATATCATCACGGGGCTCACTGTGACTAACAATATAGGACCACAGCTTGTATATCATCACGGGGCTCACTGTGACTAACAATATAGGACCACAGCTTGTATATCTTCACGGGGCTCACTGTGACTAATAATATGGGACCACAGCTTGTATTTCATCATGGGGCTCACTGTGACTAATAATATGGGACCGCAGCTTGTATATCATCATGTGGCTCACTGTGACTAACAATATGGGACCACAGCTTGTATATCATCACGGGGCTCACTGTGACTAACAATATGGGACCACAGCTTGTATATCATCATGGGGCTCACTGTGACTAACAATATAGGACCACAGCTTGTATATCATCATGGAGCTCACTGTGACTAACAATATAGGACCACAGCTTGTATATCATCATGGGGCTCACTGTGACTAACAATATAGGACCACAGCTTGTATATCATCATAGGGCTCACTGTGACTAACAATATAGAACCACAGCTTGTATATCATCATGGGGCTCACTGTGACTAACAATATAGGACCACAGCTTGTATATCATCATGGGGTTCACTGTAACTAATAATATGGGACCACAGCTTGTATATCATCATGGAGCTCACTGTGACTAACAATATAGGACCACAGCTTGTATATCATCATGGGGCTCACTGTGACTAATAATATGGGACCACAGCTTGTATTTTATCATGGAGCTCACTGTGACTAACAATATGGGACCACAGCTTGTATATCATCATGGGGCTCACTGTGATTAACAATATGGGACCACAGCTTGTATATCATCATGGGGTTCACTGTGACTAACAATATGGGACCACAGCTTGTATATCATCATGGGGCTCACTGTGACTAATAATATGGGACCGCAGCTTGTATATCATCATGGAGCTCACTGTGACTAACAATATGGGACCGCAGCTTGTATATCATCATGGAGCTCACTGTGACTAATAATATGGGACCGCAGCTTGTATATCATCATGGGGCTCACTGTGACTAACAATATGGGACCGTAGCTTCTATATCCTCATGGAGCTCACTGTGACTAATAATATGGGACCGCAGCTTGTATATCATCATGGGGCTCACTGTGACTAACAATATGGGACCACAGCTTGTATATCATCACGGGGCTCACTGTGACTAACAATATGGGACCACAGCTTGTATATCATCATGGGGCTCACTGTGACTAATAATATGGGACCGCAGCTTGTATTTTATCATGGAGCTCACTGTGACTAACAATATGGGACCACAGCTTGTCTATCATCATGGGGCTCACTGTGATTAACAATATGGGACCACAGCTTGTATATCATCATGGGGCTCACTGTGACTAACAATATAGGACCACAGCTTGTATATCATCATGGAGCTCACTGTGACTAATAATATGGGACCGCAGCTTGTATATCATCATGGGGCTCACTGTGACTAACAATATGGGACCACAGCTTGTATATCATCATGGAGCTCACTGTGACTAATAATATGGGACCGCAGCTTGTATATTATCATGGGGCTCACTGTTACTAACAATATGGGACCACAGCTTGTATATCATCATGGAGCTCACTGTGACTAATAATATGGGACCGCAGCTTGTCTATCATCATGGGGCTCACTGTGACTAACAATATAGGACCACAGCTTGTATATCATCATGGAGCTCACTGTGACTAACAATATGGGACCACAGCTTGTATATCATCAAGGGGCTCACTGTGACTAATAATATAGGACCACAGCTTGTATATTATCATGGAGCTCACTGTGACTAACAATATGGGACCACAGCTTGTATATCATCATGGGGCTCACTGTGACTAATAATATGGGACCGCAGCTTGTATATCATCATGGAGCTCACTGTGACTAATAATATGGGACCGCAGCTTGTATATCATCATGGGGCTCACTGTGACTAACAATATGGGACCACAGCTTGTATATCATCATGGAGCTCACTGTGACTAATAATATGGGACCGCAGCTTGTATATCATCATGGGGCTCACTGTGACTAACAATATGGGACCACAGCTTGTCTATCATCATGGGGCTCACTGTGACTAACAATATAGGACCACAGCTTGTATATCATCATGGGGCTCACTGTGACTAACAATATAGGACCACAGCTTGTATATCATCATGGGGCTCACTGTGACTAACAATATAGGACCACAGCTTGTATATCATCATGGGGCTCACTGTGACTAATAATATAGGACCACAGCTTGTATATCATCACGGGGCTCACTGTGACTAACAATATAGGACCACAGCTTGTATATCATCACGGGGCTCACTGTGACTAATAATATGGGACCACAGCTTGTATATCATCATGGGGCTCACTGTGACTAATAATATGGGACCGCAGCTTGTATATCATCATGGGGCTCACTGTGACTAATAATATGGGACCACAGCTTGTATATCATCACGGGGCTCACTGTGACTAATAATATGGGACCGCAGCTTGTATATCATCATGGAGCTCACTGTGACTAATAATATGGGACCGCAGCTTGTATATCATCATGGGGCTCACTGTGACTAACAATATGGGACCACAGCTTGTATATCATCATGGAGCTCACTGTGACTAATAATATGGGACCGCAGCTTGTATATCATCATGGGGCTCACTGTGACTAACAATATGGGACCACAGCTTGTATATCATCATGGGGCTCACTGTGACTAACAATATAGGACCACAGCTTGTATATCATCATGGGGCTCACTGTGACTAACAATATGGGACCACAGCTTGTATATCATCATGGGGCTCACTGTGACTAATAATATAGGACCGTAGCTTGTATATCATCATGGAGCTCACTGTGACTAACAATATGGGACCACAGCTTGTATATCATCATGGAGCTCACTGTGACTAATAATATGGGACCGCAGCTTGTATATCATCATGGGGCTCACTGTGACTAACAATATGGGACCACAGCTTGTATATCATCATGGAGCTCACTGTGACTAATAATATGGGACCGCAGCTTGTATATCATCATGGGGCTCACTGTGACTAACAATATAGGACCACAGCTTGTATATCATCATGGGGCTCACTGTGACTAACAATATAGGACCACAGCTTGTATATCATCATGGAGCTCACTGTGACTAACAATATAGGACCACAGCTTGTATATCATCACGGGGCTCACTGTGACTAACAATATAGGACCACAGCTTGTATATCATCATGGGGCTCACTGTGACTAACAATATGGGACCACAGCTTGTATATCATCACGGGGCTCACTGTGACTAACAATATGGGACCACAGCTTGTATATCATCATGGGGTTCACTGTGACTAATAATATGGGACCGCAGCTTGTATATCATCATGGGGCTCACTGTGACTAACAATATGGGACCACAGCTTGTATATCATCATGGGGCTCACTGTGACTAATAATATGGGACCGCAGCTTGTTTATTATAATGGGGCTCACTGTGACTAATAATATGGGACCACAGCTTGTATATCATCACGGGGCTCACTGTGACTAACAATATAGGACCACAGCTTGTATATCATCACGGGGCTCACTGTGACTAACAATATAGGACCACAGCTTGTATATCATCACGGGGCTCACTGTGACTAACAATATGGGACCACAGCTTGTATATCATCACGGGGCTCACTGTGACTAACAATATAGGACCACAGCTAGTATATCATCATGGGGCTCACTGTGACTAACAATATAGGACCACAGCTTGTATATCATCACGGGGCTCACTGTGACTAACAATATGGGACCGCAGCTAGTATATCATCATGGGGCTCACTGTGACTAATAATATGGGACCACAGCTTGTATTTTATCATGGGGTTCACTGTGACTAATAATATGGGACCGCAGCTTGTATATCATCACGGGGCTCACTGTGATTAACAATATGGGACCACAGCTTGTATATCATCACGGGGCTCACTGTGACTAACAATATGGGACCACAGCTTGTATATCATCACGGGGCTCACTGTGACTAACAATAAGGGACCACAGCTTGTATATCATCATGGGGCTCACTGTGACTAACAATATAGGACCACAGCTTGTATATCATCACGGGGCTCACTGTGACTAACAATATAGGACCACAGCTTGTATATCATCACGGGGCTCACTGTGACTAATAATATGGGACCACAGCTTGTATATCATCATAGGGCTCACTGTGATTAACAATATGGGACCGCAGCTTGTATATCATCACGGGGCTCACTGTGACTAACAATATAGGACCACAGCTTGTATATCATCACGGGGCTCACTGTGACTAACAATATAGGACCACAGCTTGTATATCATCATAGGGCTCACTGTGATTAACAATATGGGACCGCAGCTTGTATATCATCACGGGGCTCACTGTGACTAACAATATGGGACCACAGCTTGTATATCATCACGGGGCTCACTGTGACTAACAATATGGGACCACAGCTTGTATATCATCATGGGGCTCACTGTGATTAACAATATGGGACCACAGCTTGTATATCATCATGGGGTTCACTGTGACTAACAATATGGGACCGCAGCTTGTATATCATCATGGGGCTCACTGTTACTAACAATATGGGACCACAGCTTGTATATAATCACGGGGCTCACTGTGACTAACAATATAGGACCACAGCTTGTATATCATCATGGGGCTCACTGTGACTAACAATATGGGACCACAGCTTGTATATCATCATGGGGCTCACTGTGACTAACAATATAGGACCACAGCTTGTATATCATCATGGGGTTCACTGTGACTAATAATATGAGACCGCAGCTTGTATATCATCATGGGGCTCACTGTGACTAATAATATGGGACCGCAGCTTGTATATCATCATGGAGCTCACTGTGACTAACAATATAGGACCACAGCTTGTATATCATCATGGGGCTCACTGTGACTAACAATATAGGACCACAGCTTGTATATCATCATGGGGCTCACTGTGACTAATAATATGGGACCACAGCTTGTATATCATCATGGGGTTCACTGTGACTAACAATATGGGACCACAGCTTGTCTATCATCATGGGGCTCACTGTGACTAACAATATAGGACCACAGCTTGTATATCATCACGGGGCTCACTGTGACTAACAATATAGGACCACAGCTTGTATATCATCATGGGGCTCACTGTGACTAACAATATGGGACCACAGCTTGTATATCATCATGGGGTTCACTGTGACTAATAATATGGGACCACAGCTTGTATATCATCACGGGGCTCACTGTGACTAACAATATGGGACCACAGCTTGTATATCATCATGGGGCTCACTGTGATTAACAATATGGGACCACAGCTTGTATATCATCACGGGGCTCACTGTGACTAATAATATGGGACCGCAGCTTGTATATCATCATGTGGCTCACTGTGACTAACAATATGGGACCACAGCTTGTATATCATCATGGGGCTCACTGTGACTAACAATATGGGACCGTAGCTTCTATATCCTCATGGAGCTCACTGTGACTAATAATATGGGACCACAGCTAGTATATCATCATGGGGCTCACTGTGACTAATAATATGGGACCGCAGCTTGTATATCATCATGGAGCTCACTGTGACTAACAATATAGGACCACAGCTTGTATATCATCATGGGGCTCACTGTGACTAACAATATGGGACCACAGCTTGTATATCATCACGGGGCTCACTGTGACTAACAATATAGGACCACAGCTTGTATATCATCACGGGGCTCACTGTGACTAACAATATGGGACCGTAGCTTCTATATCCTCATGGAGCTCACTGTGACTAATAATATGGGACCACAGCTTGTATATCATCATGGGGCTCACTGTGACTAACAATATAGGACCACAGCTTGTATATCATCATGGGGCTCACTGTGACTAACAATATGGGACCACAGCTTGTATATCATCACGGGGCTCACTGTGACTAACAATATGGGACCACAGCTTGTATATCATCATGGGGCTCA
Source organism: Hyla sarda (assembly GCF_029499605.1). Taxonomy (NCBI): domain Eukaryota; kingdom Metazoa; phylum Chordata; class Amphibia; order Anura; family Hylidae; genus Hyla; species Hyla sarda. Next base: position 26,227,515 of record NC_079195.1, read on the forward strand.
CTGTGACTAATAATATAGGACCACAGCTTGTATATCATCATGGGGCTCACTGTGACTAACAATATGGGACCGTAGCTTCTATATCCTCATGGAGCTCACTGTGACTAATAATATGGGACCACAGCTAGTATATCATCATGGGGCTCACTGTGACTAATAATATGGGACCGCAGCTTGTATATCATCATGGAGCTCACTGTGACTAACAATATAGGACCACAGCTTGTATATCATCATGGGGCTCACTGTGACTAACAATATGGGACCACAGCTTGTATATCATCATGGGGCTCACTGTGACTAACAATATGGGACCACAGCTTGTATATCATCATGGGGCTCACTGTGACTAACAATATGGGACCGTAGCTTCTATATCCTCATGGAGCTCACTGTGACTAATAATATGGGACCGCAGCTTGTATATCATCATGGGGCTCACTGTGACTAACAATATAGGACCACAGCTTGTATATCATCATGGGGCTCACTGTGACTAACAATATGGGACCACAGCTTGTATATCATCACGGGGCTCACTGTGACTAACAATATGGGACCACAGCTTGTATATCATCATGGGGTTCACTGTGACTAATAATATGGGACCGCAGCTTGTATATCATCATGGGGCTCACTGTGACTAATAATATGGGACCGCAGCTTGTATATCATCATGGAGCTCACTGTGACTAACAATATAGGACCACAGCTTGTATATCATCATGGGGCTCACTGTGACTAACAATATGGGACCACAGCTTGTATATCATCATGGGGCTCACTGTGACTAACAATATGGGACCACAGCTTGTATATCATCATGGGGCTCACTGTGACTAATAATATGGGACCGCAGCTTGTATATCATCATGGGGCTCACTGTGACTAACAATATGGGACCACAGCTTGTATATCATCATGGGGCTCACTGTGACTAATAATATGGGATCGCAGCTTGTTTATTATAATGGGGCTCACTGTGACTAATAATATGGGACCACAGCTTGTATATCATCACGGGGCTCACTGTGACTAACAATATAGGACCACAGCTTGTATATCATCACGGGGCTCACTGTGACTAACAATATAGGACCACAGCTTGTATATCATCACGGGGCTCACTGTGACTAACAATATAGGACCACAGCTTGTATATCATCACGGGGCTCACTGTGACTAACAATATAGGACCACAGCTTGTATATCATCATGGGGCTCACTGTGACTAACAATATGGGACCACAGCTTGTATATCATCATGGGGCTCACTGTGACTAACAATATGGGACCACAGCTTGTATATCATCACGGGGCTCACTGTGACTAACAATATAGGACCACAGCTTGTATATCATCACGGGGCTCACTGTTACTAACAATAAGGGACCGCAGCTAGTATATCATCATGGGGCTCACTGTGACTAATAATATGGGACCACAGCTTGTATTTTATCACGGGGCTCACTGTGACTAATAATATGGGACCGCAGCTTGTATATCATCATGGGGCTCACTGTGACTAACAATATGGGACTGCAGCTTGTATATCATCATGGGGCTCACTGTGATTAACAATATGGGACCACAGCTTGTATATCATCACGGGGCTCACTGTGACTAACAATATAGGACCACAGCTTGTATATCATCACGGGGCTCACTGTGACTAACAATATAGGACCACAGCTTGTATATCATCACGGAGCTCACTGTGATTAACAATATAGGACCACAGCTTTTATTTCATCATGGGGCTCACTGTGACTAACAATATAGGACCACAGCTTGTATATCATCATAGGGCTCACTGTGACTAACAACATGGGACCACAGCTTGTATATCATCATGGGGCTCACTGTGACTAACAATATGGGACCACAGCTTGTATATCATCATGGGGCTCACTGTGACTAACAATATAGGACCACAGCTTGCAGATCATCATGGGGCTCACTGTGACTAACAATATGGGACCACAGCTTGTATATCATCACGGGGCTCACTGTGACTAACTGTTACGCCAAGCGCTCCGGGTCCCCGCTCCTCCCCGGAGCGCTCGCTACACTCTCCTCACTGCAGCGCTCCGGTCAGATCCACTGACCCGGGGCGCTGCGATACCGCCTCCAGCCGGGATGCGATTCGCGATGCGGGTAGCGCCCGCTCGCGATGCGCACCCCGGCTCCCGTACCTGACTCGCTCTCCGTCAGTCCTGTCCCGGCGCGCGCGGCCCCGCTCCCTAGGGCGCGCGCGCGCCGGGTCTTTGCGATTTAAAGGGCCACTGCGCCGCTGATTGGCGCAGTGGTTCCAATTAGTGTTATCACCTGTGCACTTCCCTATATCACCTCACTTCCCCTGCACTTCCTTGCCGGATCTTGTTGCCATCGTGCCAGTGAAAGCGTTTCCTTGTGTGTTCCTAGCCTGTGTTCCAGACCTCCTGCCGTTGCCCCTGACTACGATCCTTGCTGCCTGCCCCGACCTTCTGGTACGTCCGACCTTGCTTCTGTCTACTCCCTTGTACCGCGCCTATCTTCAGCAGCCAGAGAGGTTGAGCCGTTGCTAGTGGATACGACCTGGTCACTACCGCCGCAGCAAGACCATCCCGCTTTGCGGCGGGCTCTGGTGAAAACCAGTAGTGACTTAGAACCGATCCACTAGCACGGTCCACGCCAATCCCTCTCTGGCACAGAGGATCCACTACCTGCCAGCCGGCATCGTGACAGTAGATCCGGCCATGGATCCCGCTGAAGTTCCTCTGCCAGTTGTCGCCGACCTCACCACGGTGGTCGCCCAGCAGTCACAACAGATAGCGCAACAAGGCCAACAGCTGTCTCAACTGACCGTTATGCTTCAGCAGTTACTACCACAGCTTCAGCAATCATCTCCTCCGCCAGCTCCTGCATCTCCTCCGCAGCGAGTGGCCGCTTCTGGTCTACGACTATCCTTGCCGGATAAATTTGATGGGGACTCTAAGTTTTGCCGTGGCTTTCTTTCCCAATGTTCCCTGCACCTGGAGATGATGTCGGACCAGTTTCCCACTGAAAGGTCTAAGGTGGCTTTCGTAGTCAGCCTTCTGTCTGGAAAAGCCCTGTCTTGGGCCACACCGCTCTGGGACCGCAATGACCCCGTCACTGCCTCTGTACACTCCTTCTTCTCGGAAATTCGAAGTGTCTTTGAGGAACCTGCCCGAGCCTCTTCTGCTGAGACTGCCCTGTTGAACCTGGTCCAGGGTAATTTTTCCGTTGGCGAGTATGCCGTACAATTCCGTACTCTTGCTTCAGAATTATCCTGGAATAATGAGGCCCTCTGCGCGACCTTTAAAAAAGGCCTATCCAGCAACATTAAAGATGTTCTGGCCGCACGAGAAATCCCTGCTAATCTACATGAACTCATTCACCTAGCCACTCGCATTGACATGCGTTTTTCCGAAAGGCGTCAGGAGCTCCGCCAGGATATGGACTCTGTTCGCACGAGGCGTTTCTTCTCCCCGGCTCCTCTCTCCTCTGGTCCCCTGCAATCTGTTCCTGTGCCTCCCGCCGTGGAGGCTATGCAGGTCGACCGGTCTCGCCTGACACCTCAAGAGAGGACACGACGCCGCATGGAGAATCTCTGCCTGTACTGTGCTAGTACCGAACACTTCCTGAAGGATTGTCCTATCCGTCCTCCCCGCCTGGAAAGACGTACGCTGACTCCGCACAAAGGTGAGACAGTCCTTGATGTCTACTCTGCTTCTCCACGTCTTACTGTGCCTGTGCGGATGTCTGCATCTGCCTTCTCCTTCTCTGCTGTGGCCTTCTTGGACTCCGGATCTGCAGGAAATTTTATTTTGGCCTCTCTCGTCAACAGGTTCAACATCCCGGTGACCAGTCTCGCCAGACCCCTCTACATCAATTGTGTAAACAATGAAAGATTGGACTGTACCATACGTTTCCGCACGGAGCCCCTTCTAATGCACATCGGACCTCATCACGAGAGGATTGAACTTTTGGTCCTTCCCAATTGCACTTCTGAAATTCTCCTTGGACTTCCCTGGCTTCAACTTCACTCCCCAACCCTGGATTGGTCCACTGGGGAGATCAAGAGTTGGGGGCCCTCTTGTTCCAAGGACTGCCTAAAACCGGTTCCCAGTAACCCTTGCCGTGACTCTGTGGATCCTCCCGTAACCGGTCTCCCTAAGGCCTATATGGACTTTGCGGATGTTTTTTGCAAAAAACAAGCTGAGACTCTACCTCCTCACAGGCCTTATGATTGTCCTATCGACCTCCTCCCGGGCACTACTCCACCCCGGGGCAGAATTTATCCTCTGTCCGCCCCAGAGACTCTTGCCATGTCTGAATACGTCCAGGAAAATTTTAAAAAGGGCTTTATCCGTAAATCCTCCTCTCCTGCCGGAGCCGGATTTTTCTTTGTGTCCAAAAAAGATGGCTCTCTACGCCCTTGCATTGACTACCGCGGTCTTAATAAAATCACGGTTAAGAACCGCTACCCCCTACCTCTCATCTCTGAACTCTTTGATCGCCTCCAAGGTGCCCACATCTTTACCAAACTAGACTTAAGAGGTGCTTATAATCTCATCCGCATCAGAGAGGGGGATGAATGGAAAACGGCATTTAACACCAGAGATGGACACTTTGAGTATCTGGTCATGCCCTTTGGCCTGTGCAACGCCCCTGCCGTCTTCCAAGACTTTGTTAATGAAATTTTTCGTGATCTTTTATACTCCTGTGTTGTTGTATATCTGGACGATATCCTGATTTTTTCTGCCAATCTAGAAGAACACCGCCAGCATGTCCGTATGGTTCTTCAGAGACTTCGTGACAATCAACTCTATGCCAAAATAGAGAAATGTCTGTTTGAATGCCAATCTCTTCCTTTCCTAGGATACTTGGTCTCTGGCCAGGGACTACAAATGGATCCAGACAAACTCTCTGCCGTCTTAGATTGGCCACGCCCCTCCGGACTCCGTGCTATCCAACGTTTTTTGGGGTTCGCCAATTATTACAGACAATTTATTCCACATTTTTCTACCGTTGTGGCTCCTATCGTGGCTTTAACCAAAAAAAATGCCGATCCCAAGTCTTGGCCTCCTCAAGCGGAAGACGCCTTTAAACGGCTCAAGTCTGCCTTTTCTTCGGCTCCCGTGCTCTCCAGACCTGACCCATCTAAACCCTTCCTATTGGAGGTTGATGCCTCCTCTGTGGGAGCTGGAGCTGTCCTTCTACAAAAAAATTCTTCCGGGCATGCTGTTACTTGTGGGTTTTTTTCTAGGACCTTCTCTCCGGCGGAGAGAAACTACTCCATCGGGGATCGAGAGCTTCTAGCCATTAAATTAGCACTTGAGGAATGGAGGCATCTGCTGGAGGGATCAAGATTTCCAGTTATTATTTACACCGATCACAAGAACCTCTCCTACCTCCAGTCTGCCCAACGGCTGAATCCTCGCCAGGCCAGGTGGTCTCTGTTCTTTGCCCGATTTAATTTTGAAATTCACTTTCGGCCTGCCGATAAGAACATTAGGGCCGATGCTCTCTCTCGTTCCTCGGATGCTTCTGAAGTTGAACTCTCTCCGCAACACATCATTCCTCCTGACTGCCTGATTTCCACTTCTCCAGCCTCCATCAGGCAAACTCCTCCAGGAAAGACCTTTGTTTCTCCACGCCAACGCCTCGGAATCCTCAAATGGGGCCACTCTTCCCATCTCGCAGGTCATGCGGGCATCAAGAAATCTGTGCAACTCATCTCTCGCTACTATTGGTGGCCGACTCTGGAGACGGATGTTGTGGACTTTGTGCGAGCCTGCACTATCTGTGCCCGGGATAAGACTCCTCGCCAGAAGCCCGCTGGTTTTCTTCATCCTCTGCCTGTCCCCGAACAGCCTTGGTCTCTGATTGGTATGGATTTTATTACTGACTTACCCCCATCCCATGGCAACACTGTTATTTGGGTGGTCGTTGATCGATTCTCCAAAATGGCACATTTCATCCCTCTTCCTGGTCTTCCTTCAGCGCCTCAGTTGGCTAAACAATTTTTTGTACACATTTTTCGTCTTCACGGGTTGCCCACGCAGATCGTCTCGGATAGAGGCGTCCAATTCGTGTCTAAATTCTGGAGGGCTCTCTGTAAACAACTCAAGATTAAATTAAATTTTTCTTCTGCATATCATCCTCAATCCAATGGACAAGTAGAAAGAATTAACCAGGTCTTGGGTGATTATTTACGACATTTTGTTTCCTCCCGCCAGGATGACTGGGCAGATCTTCTACCATGGGCCGAATTCTCGTATAACTTCAGAGTCTCTGAATCTTCCTCCAAATCCCCATTTTTCGTGGTGTACGGCCGTCACCCTCTTCCCCCCCTCCCTACCCCCTTGCCCTCTGGTCTGCCCGCTGTGGATGAAATTTCTCGTGATCTTTCCATCATATGGAGAGAGACCCAAAATTCTCTCTTACAGGCTTCATCACGCATGAAGAAGTTCGCGGATAAGAAAAGAAGAGCTCCTCCCATTTTTTCCCCTGGAGACAAGGTATGGCTCTCCGCTAAATATGTCCGCTTCCGTGTCCCTAGCTATAAGTTGGGACCACGCTATCTTGGTCCTTTCAAAATTTTGTGCCAGATTAATCCTGTCTCTTACAAACTTCTTCTTCCTCCTTCTCTTCGTATTCCTAATGCCTTTCACGTTTCTCTTCTTAAACCACTTATCATTAACCGTTTCTCTCCCAAATCTGTTCCTCCCACTCCTGTTTCCGGCTCCTCGGACATCTTCTCCGTCAAAGAGATTCTGGCATCTAAAAAGGTCAGAGGGAAAACCTTTTTTTTAGTGGATTGGGAGGGTTGTGGTCCAGAAGAGAGATCCTGGGAACCTGAGGACAACATCCTAGACAAAAGTCTGCTCCTCAGGTTCTCAGGCTCTAAGAAGAGGGGGAGACCCAAGGGGGGGGGTACTGTTACGCCAAGCGCTCCGGGTCCCCGCTCCTCCCCGGAGCGCTCGCTACACTCTCCTCACTGCAGCGCTCCGGTCAGATCCACTGACCCGGGGCGCTGCGATACCGCCTCCAGCCGGGATGCGATTTGCGATGCGGGTAGCGCCCGCTCGCGATGCGCACCCCGGCTCCCGTACCTGACTCGCTCTCCGTCAGTCCTGTCCCGGCGCGCGCGGCCCCGCTCCCTAGGGCGCGCGCGCGCCGGGTCTTTGCGATTTAAAGGGCCACTGCGCCGCTGATTGGCGCAGTGGTTCCAATTAGTGTTATCACCTGTGCACTTCCCTATATCACCTCACTTCCCCTGCACTTCCTTGCCGGATCTTGTTGCCATCGTGCCAGTGAAAGCGTTTCCTTGTATGTTCCTAGCCTGTGTTCCAGACCTCCTGCCGTTGCCCCTGACTACGATCCTTGCTGCCTGCCCCGACCTTCTGCTACGTCCGACCTTGCTTCTGTCTACTCCCTTGTACCGCGCCTATCTTCAGCAGCCAGAGAGGTTGAGCCGTTGCTAGTGGATACGACCTGGTCACTACCGCCGCAGCAAGACCATCCCGCTTTGCGGCGGGCTCTGGTGAAAACCAGTAGTGACTTAGAACCGATCCACTAGCACGGTCCACGCCAATCCCTCTCTGGCACAGAGGATCCACTACCTGCCAGCCGGCATCGTGACACTAACAATATAGGACCACAGCTTGTATATCATCACGGGGCTCACTGTGACTAACAATATGGGACCACAGCTTGTATATCATCACGGGGCTCACTGTGACTAATAATATGGGACCGCAGCTTGTATATCATCACGGGGCTCACTGTGACTAACAATATGGGACCACAGCTTGTATATCATCATGGGGCTCACTGTGATTAACAATATGGGACCACAGCTTGTATATCATCATGGGGTTCACTGTGACTAACAATATGGGACCACAGCTTGTATATCATCATGGGGCTCACTGTGACTAATAATATGGGACCACAGCTTGTATATCATCATGGGGCTCACTGTGACTAATAATATGGGACCGCAGCTTGTATATCATCATGTGGCTCACTGTGACTAACAATATGGGACCGCAGCTTGTATATCATCATGGGGCTCACTGTTACTAACAATATAGGACCGCAGCTTGTATATCATCACGGGGCTCACTGTGACTAACAATATAGGACCACAGCTTGTATATCATCACGGGGCTCACTGTGACTAACAATATGGGACCGCAGCTTGTATATCATCATGGGGTTCACTGTGACTAACAATATGGGACCACAGCTTGTATATCATCATGAAGCTCACTGTGACTAACAATATGGGACCGCAGCTTGTATATCATCATGGGGCTCACTGTGACTAACAATATGGGACCACAGTTTGTATTTCATCATGGGGCTCACTGTGACTAATAATATGGGACCGCAGCTTGTATATCATCATGGGGCTCACTGTGACTAACAATATGGGACCACAGCTTGTATATCATCACGGGGCTCACTGTGACTAACAATATGGAACAGCAGCTTGTATATCATCATGGGGCTCACTGTGACTAATAATATGGGACCACAGCTTGTATATCATCATGGGGCTCACTGTGACTAACAATATGGAACAGCAGCTTGTATATCATCATGGGGCTCACTGTGACCAACAATAAGGGACCACAGCTTGTATATTATCATAGGGCTCACTGTGACTAACAATATGGGACCACAGTTTGTATTTCATCATGGGGCTCACTGTGACTAACAATATGGGACCACAGCTTGTTTATTATAATGGGGCTTACTGTCACTAACAATATGGGACCGCAGCTTGTACATTATAATGTGGCTCACTGTGACAACAATATGGGACAGAAGCTTGTATATCATCATGGGGCTCACTGTGACTAACAATCAGGGACCGCAGCTTGTATATCATCATGGGGCTCACTGTGACTAACAATATGGGACCACAGCTTGTATATCATCATGGGGCTCACTGTGACTAACAATATGGGACCACAGCTTGTATATCATCACGGGGCTCACTGTGACTAAAAATATGGGACCACAGCTTGCATATGATCTTGGGGCTCACTGTGACTAATAATATGGGACCACAGCTTGTCTATCATCATGGGGCTCACTGTGACTAATAATATGGGACCACAGCTCGTATATCATCATGGGGCTCACTGTGACTAACAATATGGGACCACAGCTTGTATTTTATCATGGGGCTCACTGTGACTAACAATATGGGACCACAGCTTGTATATCATCATGGGGCTCACTGTGACTAACAAGATGGGACCACAGCTTGTATATCATCATGGGGCTCACTGTGACTAACAATATGGGACCGCAGCTTGTATATCATCATGGAGCTCACTGTGACTAATAATATGGGACCGCAGCTTGTATATCATCACGGGGCTCACTGTGACTAACAATATGGGACCGTAGCTTGTATATCATCATGGGGCTCACTGTGACTAATAATATGAGACCGTAGCTTGTATATCATCATGGGGCTCACTGTGACTAACAATATGGGACCACAGCTTGTATATCATCATGGGGCTCACTGTGACTAATAATATGGGACCACAGCTTGTATATCATCATGGGGCTCACTGTGACTAATAATATGGGACCACAGCTTGTATATCATCATGGGGCTCACTGTTACTAACAATATGGGACCACAGCTTGTATATCATCATGGGGCTCACTGTTACTAACAATATGGGACCGCAGCTTGTATATCATGGGGCTCACTGTGACTAACAATATGGGACTGCAGCTTGTATATCATCATGGGGCTCACTGTAACTAACAATATGGGACCACAGTTTGTATTTCATCATGGGGCTCACTGTGACTAATAATATGGGACCGCAGCTTGTATATCATCATGGGGCTCACTGTGACTAACAATATGGGACCACAGCTTGTATATCATCACGGGGCTCACTGTGACTAACAATATGGAACAGCAGCTTGTATATCATCATGGGGCTCACTGTGACTAATAATATGGGACCACAGCTTGTATATCATCATGGGGCTCACTGTGACTAACAATATGGAACAGCAGCTTGTATATCATCATGGGGCTCACTGTGACCAACAATAAGGGACCACAGCTTGTATATTATCATAGGGCTCACTGTGACTAACAATATGGGACCACAGTTTGTATTTCATCATGGGGCTCACTGTGACTAACAATATGGGACCACAGCTTGTTTATTATAATGGGGCTTACTGTCACTAACAATATGGGACCGCAGCTTGTACATTATAATGTGGCTCACTGTGACAACAATATGGGACAGAAGCTTGTATATCATCATGGGGCTCACTGTGACTAACAATCAGGGACCGCAGCTTGTATATCATCATGGGGCTCACTGTGACTAACAATATGGGACCACAGCTTGTATATCATCATGGGGCTCACTGTGACTAAAAATATGGGACCACAGCTTGCATATGATCTTGGGGCTCACTGTGACTAATAATATGGGACCACAGCTTGTCTATCATCATGGGGCTCACTGTGACTAATAATATGAGACCACAGCTTGTATATCATCATGGGGCTCACTGTGACTAACAATATGGGACCACAGCTTGTATTTTATCATGGGGCTCACTGTGACTAACGATATGGGACCACAGCTTGTATATCATCATGGGGCTCACTGTGACTAACAATATTGGACCGCAGCTTGTATATCATGGGGCTCACTGTAACTAACAATATGGGACCACAGTTTGTATTTCATCATGGGGCTCACTGTGACTAATAATATGGGACCGCAGCTTGTATATCATCAATGGGCTCACTGTGAATAATATGGGACCGCAGCTTGTATATCATCATGGTCCTCACTGTGACAAATAATATGAGACCGAAGCTTGTATATCATCATGGGGCTCACTGTGACCAACAATAAGGGACCACAGCTTGTATATCATCATGGGGCTCACTGTGACTAATAATATGGGACCGCAGCTTGTATATCATCATGGGGCTCACTGTGACTAATAATATGGGACCGAAGCTTGTATATCATCATAGGGCTCACTGTGACTAACAATATGGGACCACAGCTTGTATATCATCATGGAGCTCACTGTGACTAACAATATAGGACCACAGCTTGTATATCATCATGGGGCTCACTGTGACTAACAATATGGGACCACAGCTTGTATATCATCATGGGGCTCACTGTGACTAACAATATGGAACCGCAGCTTGTATATCATCATGGGGCTCACTGTGACCAACAATAAGGGACCACAGCTTGTATATCATCATAGGGCTCACTGTGACTAACAATATGGGACACCAGCTTGCATATCATCATGGGGCTCACTGTGACTAATAATATGGGACCACAGCTTGTATATCATCATGGGGCTCACTGTTACTAACAATATGGGACCGCAGCTTGTATATCATGGGGCTAACTGTAACGAACAATATGAGACCGCAGCTTGTATATCAACATGGGTCTCACTCTGACAACAATATGGAACCGCAGCTTTTTTATTATAATGGGGCTCACTGTGACTAACAATAAAGGACCACAGCTTGTATATCATCATGGGGCTCACTGTTACTAACAATATGGGACCACAGCTTGTATATCATCATGGGGCTCACTGTGACTAATAATATGGGACCACAGCTTGTATATCATCATGAGGCTCACTGTGACTAACAATAAGGGACTGCAGCTTGTATATCATCATGGGGCTCACTGTGCCTACCAATATGGGACCACAGCTTGTATTTCAACATGGGGCTAACTGTGACTAACAATATGGGACCGCAGCTTATATATCATAATGGGGCTCACTGTTACTAACAAAATGGGACCGCAGCTTGTATATCATCATGGGGCTCACTGTGACTAACAATTTGGGACCACAGCTTGTATATCATCATGGGGCTCACTGTGACTAACAATATGGGACCACAGCTTGTTTATTATAATGGGGCTCACTGTGACTAACAATATGGGACCGCAGCTTGTTTATTATAATGGGGCTCACTGCGACTAACAATATGGGACCGCAGCTTGTTTATTATAATGGGGCTCACTGTGACTAACAATATGGGACCGCAGCTTGTTTATTATAATGGGGCTCACTGTGCCTAACAATATGGGACCGCAGCTTGTTTATTATAATGGGGCTAACTGTGACTAACAATATGGGACCGCAGCTTGTTTATTATAATGGGGCTCACTGTGACAACAATGTGGGACAGAAGCTTGTAAATCATCATGGGGCTCACTGTGACTAACAATATGGGACCACAGTTTGTTTATTATAATGGGGTTCACTGTGACAACAATATGGGACCACAGCTTGTTTATTATAATGGGGCTCACTGTGACAAAAATATGGGACCGCAGTTTGTTTATTATAATGGGGTTCACTGTGACAACAATATGGGACCACAGCTTGTTTATTATAATGGGGCTCACTGTGCCTAACAATATGGGACCGCAGCTTGTTTATTATAATAAGGCTCACTGTGACAACAATATGGGACCACAGCTTGTTTATTATAATGGGGCTCACTGTGCCTAACAATATGGGACCGCAGCTTGTTTATTATAATGGGGCTCACTGTGACAACAATATGGGACCGCAGCTTGTTTATTATAATGAGGCTCACTGTGACAACAATATGGGACCACAGCTTGTTTATTATAATGGGGCTCACTGTGACAACAATATGGGACCGCAGCTTGTTTATTATAATGGGGCTCACTGTGACAACAATATGGGACCGCAGCTTGTTTATTATAATGGGGCTAACTGTGACTAACAATATGGGACCGCAGCTTGTTTATTATAATGGGGCTCACTGTGACTAACAATATGGGACCGCAGCTTGTTTATTATAATGGGGCTCACTGTGCCTAACAATATGGGACCGCAGCTTGTATATCATCATGGGGCTCACTGTGACAACAATATGGGACCGCAGAATGTGAGACTGACCTCTATGAGACAGACCCTGCACAAATAATGTTACTACAGCCTGCTCCTTTTCAGGTAAGGCTAAGTTCACACTACCATCGTGCTCTCACTCATTCATGGTCTGTTCGGTTCATTTTTTTTATTTTGTGTTCTGAACAGACTCTGAACAGGTCACAGTACAACCCGTCCCTCCAACAGACTCAGCAATGGAGCTTTCTTTAGCAGAGTTTGGCGGCAATGTGAATGAGCCCCTATACATTTCTACACAGAAGAGTTAAAGGAAGGAAATAGCTTGAGTTCATTTGAACAAATAAGATGCTTTCCTATAAGACAATTGGGGAGATTTATCAATACTAGTGCAGATGAAAAGTTGCCCAGTTGCCCATAGCAACCAATCAGATTGTGTCTTTCATTTTTACAAAGGCCTCTGAAAAATCTCTCTGAAGGCCTCTACTCTGCACAAGTATTGATAAATCTCCCCAAATTAGGTTACATTTTGTGAACAGAGCATTTGTTCCACTATTGGTTTACAGCATATGGGCCCAGATTTATCAAACTGTGTGAGAGAAAAAGTGGAGGGATTTCCCACAGCAACCAATCACAGCTCAGCTTTCACTTTACCAGAGCTCTTTAGCTGAGCTGTGATTGGTTGCTGTGGGAAATGACAACTTTTTCTCTCACATGGTTTGATAAATGCGGGACATAGTCACCTCAGAACAGGAGGTCTGGAGGCCTGCAGCTGATAAACAGGTATAATGGCTTCTGGGGGGACCTGGGGACCTAATGGGGGAAACTACTGAGGAGACCTGGATACCTAATGGGGAAACTACTGAGGAGACCTGGGTATCTGATGGGGAAACTACTGAGGAGACCTGGATACCTAATGGGTGAAACTACTGAGGAGACCTGGATACCTAATAGGGGGAAACTACTGAGGAGACCTAGGTACCTAATGGGGGAAACTACTGAGGAGACCTGGATACCTAATAGGGGGAAACTACTGAGGAGACCTAGGTACCTAATGGGGGAAACTACTGAGGAGACCTGGGAACCTAATGGGGGGAACTACTGAAGAGACCTGGATAACTAATGGGGAAACTACTGAGGAGACCTGGGTATCTAATGGGGAAACTACTGAGGGGACCTGGATACCTAATGGGTGAAACTACTGAAGAGACCTGGATACCAAATAGGGAAACTACTGAGGGGACCTGGATACCTAATGGGAGAAACTGCTGAGGAGACCTGAATACCTAATGGGAGAAACTGCTGAGGAGACCTTGATGCTTAATGGGGGAAACTACTGAGGAGACCTGGAAACCTAATGGGGAAACTACTGAGGGGACCTGGATACCTAATGGGAGAAACTACTGAGGAGACCTGAATACCTAATGGGGGAAACTGCTGAAGAGACCTGGATGCTTAATGGGGGAAACTGCTGAGGAGACCTGGATACCTAATGGGGGAAACTACTGAGGAGACCTGAATACCTAATGGGGGAAACTACCGAGGAGACCTTGATACCTAATGGGGGAAACTAATGAGGAGACCTCGGTACCTAATGAGGGGAAACTACTGAGGAGACCGGGGTACCTAATGGGGGAAACTACTGAGTAGACCTGGGTACCTAATGGGGGAAACTGCTGAGGAGACCTGGGTACCTAATGGGGGGAAACTACTGAGGAGACCTGGATACCTAATGGGGGAAACTACTGAGGAGACCTGAAAACCTAATCGGGGAAACTACTGAGGAGACCTCGGTACCTAATGGGGGGAAACTACTGAGGAGACCTTGTTACCTAATGGGGGGAAACTACTGAGGAGACCTGGGTACCTAATGGGGGGGAAACTACTGAGGAGACCTTGATACCTAATGGGGGAAACTACTGAGGAGACCTCGGTACCTAATGGGGGGAAACTACTGAGGAGACCGGGGTACCTAATGGGGGAAACTACTGAGTAGACCTGGGTACCTAATGCGGGGAAACTACTGAGGAGACCTGGATACCTAATGGGGGAAACTACTGAGGAGACCTGAATACCTAATCGGGGAAACTACTGAGGAGACCTGGATACTTAATGGGGGAAACTACTGAGGAGACCTGGATACCTAATAGGGGGAAACTACTGAGGAGACCGGGGTACCTAATAGGGGGAAAATACTGAGGAGACCGGGGTACCTAATAGGGGGAAACTACTGAGGAGACCTAGGTACCTAATGGGGGAAACTACTGAGGAGACCTGGATACCTAATAGGGGGAAACTACTGAGGAGACCTAGGTACCTAATGGGGGAAACTACTGAGGAGACCTGGATACCTAATAGGGGGAAACTACTGAGGAGACCTAGGTACCTAATGGGGGAAACTACTGAGGAGACCTGGGAACCTAATGGGGGGAACAACTGAAGAGACCTGGATACCTAATGGGGAAACTACTGAGGAGACCTGGGTATCTAATGGGGAAACTACTGAGGGGACCTGGATACCTAATGGGTGAAACGACTGAGGAGACCTGGATACCTAATGGGGAAACTACTGAGGGGACCTGGATACCTAATGGGGAAACTACTGAGGGGACCTGGATACCTAATGGGGGAAACTACTGAGGAGACCTGAATACCTAATGGGAGAAACTGCTGAGGAGACCTTGATGCTTAATGGGGGAAACTACTGAGGAGACCTGGAAACCTAATGGGGAAACTACTGAGGGGACCTGGATACCTAATGGGGGAAACTACTGAGGAGACCTGAATACCTAATGGGGGAAACTGCTGAAGAGACCTGGATGCTTAATGGGGGAAACTACTGAGGAGACCTGGATACCTAATGGGGGAAACTACTGAGGAGACCTGAATACCTAATGGGGGAAACTACCGAGGAGACCTTGATACCTAATGGGGGAAACTACTGAGGAGACCTCGGTACCTAATGGGGGGAAACTACTGAGGAGACCGGGGTACCTAATGGGGGAAACTACTGAGTAGACCTGTGTACCTAATGGGGGAAACTGCTTAGGAGACCTGGGTACCTAATGGGGGGAAACTACTGAGGAGACCTGGATACCTAATGGGGGAAACTACTGAGGAGACCTGAAAACCTAATCGGGGAAACTACTGAGGAGAGCTCGGTACCTAATGGGGGGAAACTACTGAGGAGACCTTGTTACCTAATGGGGGGAAACTACTGAGGAGACCTGGGTACCTAATGGGGGGGAAACTACTGAGGAGACCTTGATACCTAATGGGGGAAACTACTGAGGAGACCTCGGTACCTAATGGAGGGAAACTACTGAGTAGACCTGGGTACCTAATGGGGGGAAACTACTGAGGAGACCTGGATACCTAATGGGGGAAACTACTGAGGAGACCTGAATACCTAATCAGGGAAACTACTGAGGAGACCTGGATACTTAATGGGGGAAACTACTGAGGAGACCTGGACACCTATGGGGGGAAACTGCTGAGGAGACCTGAATACCTAATGGGGGAAACTACTGAGGAGACCTGGATACCTAATAGGGGGAAACTACTGATGAGACCTGGGTACCTAATGGGGGGAAACTACTGAGGAGACCTGGATAACTAATGGGGGGAAACTACTGAGGGGACCTGGATACCTAATGGGGGAAACTACTGAGGAGACCTGAATATCTAATGGGGGAAACTACTGAGGAGACCTGGATACTTAATGGAAGAAACTACTGAGGAGACCTGGACACCTATTGGGGGAAACTATTGAGGAGACCTGAATACCTAATAGGTAAAACTACTGAGGAGACCTCGGTACCTAATGGGGGGAAACTACTGAGGAGACAGGGGTACCTAATGGGGGGAAACTACTGAGTAGACCTGGGTACCTAATGGGAGGAAACTACTGAGGAGACCTGGATACCTAATGGGGGAAAACTACTGAGGAGACCTGAATACCTACTCGAGGAAACTACTGAGGAGACTTCGGTACCTAATTGGGGGAAACTACTGAGGAGACCTTGTTACCTTATGGGGGGAAACTACTGAGGAGACCTGGGTACCTAATGGGGGGAAACTACTGAGGAGACCTGGATACCTAATGGGGGAAACTACTGAGGAGACCTCGGTACCTAATGGGGGAAACTACTGAGGAGACCTGGGTACCTAATGGGGGGAAACTACTGAGGAGACCTTGATACCTAATGGGGGAAACTACTTAGGAGACCTGAATACCTAATCGGGGAAACTACTGAGGAGACCTGGATACTTAATGGGGGAAGCTACTGAGGAGACCTGGACACCTATGGGGGGAAACTGCTGAGGAGAACTGAATACCTAATGGGGGAAACTACTGAGGAGACCTCGGTACCTAATGGGGGGAAACTACTGAGGAGACCGGGGTACCTAATGGGGGAAACTACTGAGAAGACCTGGGTACCTAATAGGGGGAAACTTCTGAGGAGACCTGGGTACTTAATGGGGGAAACTACTGAGGGGACCTGGATACCTAATGGGTGAAACTACTGAGGAGACCTGGATACCTAATGGGGAAACTACTGAGGGGACCTGGATACCTAATGGGGGAAACTACTGAGGAGACCTGAATACCTAATGGGAGAAACTGCTGAGGAGACCTTGATGCTTAATGGGGGAAACTACTGAGGAGACCTGGAAACCTAATGGGGAAACTACTGAGGGGACCTGGATACCTAATGGGGGAAACTACTGAGGAGACCTGAATACCTAATGGGGGAAACTGCTGAAGAGACCTGGATGCTTAATGGGGGAAACTACTGAGGAGACCTGGATACCTAATTGGGGAAACTACTGAGGAGACCTGAATACCTAATGGGGGAAACTACCGAGGAGACCTTGATACCTAATGGGGGAAACTACTGAGGAGACCTCGGTACCTAATGGGGGGAAACTACTGAGGAGACCGGGGTACCTAATGGGGGAAACTACTGAGTAGACCTGTGTACCTAATGGGGGAAACTGCTGAGGAGACCTGGGTACCTAATGGGGGGAAACTACTGAGGAGACCTGGATACCTAATGGGGGAAACTACTGAGGAGACCTGAAAACCTAATCGGGGAAACTACTGAGGAGACCTCGGTACCTAATGGGGGGAAACTACTGAGGAGACCTTGTTACCTAATGGGGGGAAACTACTGAGGAGACCTGGGTACCTAATGGGGGGGAAACTACTGAGGAGACCTTGATACCTAATGGGGGAAACTACTGAGGAGACCTCGGTACCTAATGAGGGGAAACTACTGAGGAGACCGGGGTACCTAATGGGGGAAACTACTGAGTAGACCTGGGTACCTAATAGGGGGAAACTTCTGAGGAGACCTGGGTACTTAATGGGGGAAACTACTGAGGGGACCTGGATACCTAATGGGTGAAACTACTGAGGAGACCTGGATACCTAATGGGGAAACTACTGAGGGGACCTGGATACCTAATGGGGGAAACTACTGAGGAGACCTGAATACCTAATGGGAGAAACTGCTGAGGAGACCTTGATGCTTAATGGGGGAAACTACTGAGGAGACCTGGAAACCTAATGGGGAAACTACTGAGGGGACCTGGATACCTAATGGGGGAAACTACTGAGGAGACCTGAATACCTAATGGGGGAAACTGCTGAAGAGACCTGGATGCCTAATGGGGAAACTACTGAGGAGACCTGGGTATCAAATGGGGAAACTACTGAGGGGACCTGGATACCTAATGGGTGAAACTACTGAGGAGACCTGGATACCTAATGGGGAAACTACTGAGGGGACCTGAATACCTAATGGGAGAAACTGCTGAGGAGACCTTGATGCTTAATGGGGGAAACTACTGAGGAGACCTGGAAACCTAATGGGGAAACTACTGAGGGGACCTGGATACCTAATGGGGGAAACTACTGAGGAGACCTGAATACCTAATGGGGGAAACTGCTGAAGAGACCTGGATGCTTAATGGGGGAAACTACTGAGGAGACCTGGATACCTAATGGGGGAAACTACTGAGGAGACCTGAATACCTAATGGAGGAAACTACCGAGGAGACCTTGATACCTAATGGGGGAAACTACTGAGGAGACCTGAATACCTAATGGGGGAAACTACTGAGGAGACCTCGGTACCTAATGGGGGGCAACTACTGAGGAGATCGGGGTACCTAATGGGGGAAACTACTGAGTAGACCTGGGTACTTATAGGGGGAAACTGCTGAGGAGACCTGGGTACCTAATGGGGGGAAACTACTGAGGAGACCTGGATACCTAATGGGGGAAACTACTGAGGAGACCTGAAAACCTAATCGGGGAAACTACTGAGGAGACCTCGGTACCTAATGGGGGGAAACTACTGAGGAGACCTTGTTACCTAATGGGGGGAAACTACTGAGGAGACCTGGGTACCTAATGGGGGGGAAACTACTGAGGAGACCTTGATACCTAATGGGGGAAACTACTGAGGAGACCTCGGTACCTAATGGGGGGAAACTACTGAGGAGACCGGGGTACCTAATGGGGGAAACTACTGAGTAGACCTGGGTACCTAATGGGGGGAAACTACTGAGGAGACCTGGATACCTAATGGGGGAAACTACTGAGGAGACCTGAATACCTAATCAGGGAAACTACTGAGGAGACCTGGATACTTAATGGGGGAAACTACTGAGGAGACCTCGGTACCTAATGGGGGGAAACTACTGAGGAGACCTGGATACCTAATAGGGGGAAACTACTGAGGAGACCTGGGTACCTAATGGGGGGAAACTACTGAGGAGACCTGGATAACTAATGGGGGGAAACTACTGAGGGGACCTGGATACCTAATGGGGGAAACTACTGAGGAGACCTGAATATCTAATGGGGGAAACTACTGAGGAGACCTGGATACCTAATAGGGGGAAACTACTGAGGAGACGGGGGTACCTAATAGGGGAAACTACTGAGGAGACCTAGGTACCTAATGGGGGAAACTACTGAGGAGACCTGGATACCTAATAGGGGGAAACTACTGAGGAGACCTAGGTACCTAATGGGGGAAACTACTGAGGAGACCTGGATACCTAATAGGGGGAAACTACTGAGGAGACCTAGGTACCTAATGGGGGAAACTACTGAGGAGACCTGGGAACCTAATGGGGGGAACTACTGAAGAGACCTGGATACCTAATGGGGAAACTACTGAGGAGACCTGGGTATCAAATGGGGAAACTACTGAGGGGACCTGGATACCTAATGGGTGAAACTACTGAGGAGACCTGGATACCTAATGGGGAAACTACTGAGGGGACCTGAATACCTAATGGGAGAAACTGCTGAGGAGACCTTGATGCTTAATGGGGGAAACTACTGAGGAGACCTGGAAACCTAATGGGGAAACTACTGAGGGGACCTGGATACCTAATGGGGGAAACTACTGAGGAGACCTGAATACCTAATGGGGGAAACTGCTGAAGAGACCTGGATGCTTAATGGGGGAAACTACTGAGGAGACCTGGATACCTAATGGGGGAAACTACTGAGGAGACCTGAATACCTAATGGAGGAAACTACCGAGGAGACCTTGATACCTAATGGGGGAAACTACTGAGGAGACCTGAATACCTAATGGGGGAAACTACTGAGGAGACCTCGGTACCTAATGGGGGGAAACTACTGAGGAGACCGGGGTACCTAATGGGGGAAACTACTGAGTAGACCTGGGTACTTATAGGGGGAAACTGCTGAGGAGACCTGGGTACCTAATGGGGGGAAACTACTGAGGAGACCTGGATACCTAATGGGGGAAACTACTGAGGAGACCTGAAAACCTAATCGGGGAAACTACTGAGGAGACCTCGGTACCTAATGGGGGGAAACTACTGAGGAGACCTTGTTACCTAATGGGGGGAAACTACTGAGGAGACCTGGGTACCTAATGGGGGGGAAACTACTGAGGAGACCTTGATACCTAATGGGGGAAACTACTGAGGAGACCTCGGTACCTAATGGGGGGAAACTACTGAGGAGACCGGGGTACCTAATGGGGGAAACTACTGAGTAGACCTGGGTACCTAATGGGGGGAAACTACTGAGGAGACCTGGATACCTAATGGGGGAAACTACTGAGGAGACCTGAATACCTAATCAGGGAAACTACTGAGGAGACCTGGATACTTAATGGGGGAAACTACTGAGGAGACCTGGACACCTATGGGGGGAAACTGCTGAGGAGACCTGAATACCTAATGGGGGAAACTACTGAGGAGACCTCGGTACCTAATGGGGGGAAACTACTGAGGAGACCTGGATACCTAATAGGGGGAAACTACTGAGGAGACCTGGGTACCTAATGGGGGGAAACTACTGAGGAGACCTGGATAACTAATGGGGGGAAACTACTGAGGGGACCTGGATACCTAATGGGGGGAAACTACTGAGGAGACCTGGATACCTAATGGGGGGAAACTACTGAGGGGACCTGGATACCTAATGGGGGAAACTACTGAGGAAACCTGAATATCTAATGGAGGAAACTACTGAGGAGACCTGGACACCTATTGGGGGAAACTACTGAGGAGACCTGAATACATAATAGGTAAAACTACTGAGGAGACCTCGGTACCTAATGGGGGGAAACTACTGAGGAGACCTGGGTACCTAATGGGAGGAAACTACTGAGGAGACCTTGATACCTAATGGGGGAAAACTACTGAGGAGACCTGAATACCTACTCGGGGAAACTACTGAAGAGACTTCGGTACCTAATGGGGAGAAACTACTGAGGAGACCTGGGTACCTAATGGGGGGAAACTACTGAGGAGACCTGGGTACCTAATGGGGGAAACTACTGAGGAGACCTGGATACCTAATGGGGGAAACTACTGAGGGGATCTGGATACCTCATGGGGGGAAACTACTGAGGAGACCTGGGTACCTAATGGGGGAAACTACTGAGGGGATCTGGATACCTCATGGGGAAACTACTGAGCAGACCTGGGTACCTAATAGGGAAACTACTGAGGAGACTTGGATACCTAATGGGGGAAACTACTGAGGAGACCTGGGTACCTAATGGGGGAAACTAATGAGGAGACCTGGGTACCTAATGGGGGGGGGGGACTACTGAGGAGACCTGAATACCTAAT
Organism: Hyla sarda; assembly: GCF_029499605.1. NCBI lineage: Eukaryota > Metazoa > Chordata > Amphibia > Anura > Hylidae > Hyla > Hyla sarda. The sequence continues at coordinate 26,249,601 of NC_079195.1, forward strand.
GTGCGAAACTACTGAGGAGACCTCGGTACCTAATGGGGGGAAACTACTGAGGGGACGTGGATACCTAATGGGGAAAGTAATGATGGGACCTGAATTCCTAATGGGGGAAACTACTGAGGAGACCTGGATACCTAATGGTGGAAACTACTGAGGAGACCTGGGTACCTAATGGGGGAAACTACTGAGGGGACCTGGATACCTAATTGGGAAAGTAATTATGGTACCTGGAGACCTAATGGGGGAAACTACTGAGGAGACCCGGATACCGAATGGTGGAAACTACTGAGGGGACCTGGGGACATAATGGGGGAAACTACTGAGAGGACCTGGATACCTAATGGGGAAAGTAATGATGGGACCTGGCTACCTCAAGAGGGAAACAATTGGGGGCACCTACTTATCTACTGGGGTGAGCTATCTAATAGGGATATCTATCTACCAGTCCCTGCAAAGCTGACAATGTTTTGTATATGCTGAGATCCCACAGTGGTGAAGGCCCATGGTTATAGGGGTACTCTGGCCCAAAGACATCTTATTCCCTATCCAAAAGATAGGGGATAAGATGTCTGATTGCGGGGGTCCCGCCACTTGGGACTCCCGCTATCTCGCATGCAGCACCCACCTCTGGGAGCTGCATGCATTGCTGCAGCCTCGGAGTCTGTCGGGTCACGACTATGGGTCGGAGTATCATGAAGTCACGACTCAGCCCCCACGTGACATCACCCGGCAGACTCCAAGGCTGCAGCGCTGCATGCAGCTCCCAGAGGTGGGTGCTGCATGCGAGATAGCGGGGGTTCCCAACAGCGGGACTCCCGCGATCAGACATCTTATCCCCTATCCAAAGGATAGGGGATAAGATGTCTTAGGGCCAGAGTACCCCTATAAGACATGACGTAACAGCAGAATTTGAACTCTGGAGGTTACTAGAGTATAAGAAAGGATGCAAAAGCAAAAAAGTGAGTACAATTAAGAAGGGAGCAGGAGAATAAGACAGGATGTAACAGATGAATAGTGACTGCAGTTCTGGAGCTGACTGGAGGATAAGATATGATGTAACAGCAGAATAGTAATGGCAGCTCTTGAGGTGACTGGAGGATAAAATATGATGTAACCGCAGAATAGTGAATGCACACACACCTTACGTGTCTCTGGAAATTTAAACAGATTAGTATATTACTTCTATAAAAAGCGTAATCCTTCCAGTACTTATCAGCTACTGTATACTACAGAGGAAGTTGTGTAGCTATTTTCAGTCTGACCACAGTGCTCTCTGCTGACACCTCTGTCAATCCAGAGTAGAAACAAATCCCCATAGAAAACCTATCCTGCTCTGGACAGTTCCTGACATGGACAGAGGTGTCAGCAGAGAGCACTGTGGTCAGACAGAAAAGAACTATACAACTTCCTATGGAGCATACAGCAGCTGAAAAGTACTAAGATAACAATCCTAGATCTGAATGAATGAACTAATCGTGTGAAATTCTTTCATCTTTACATAGTTGAAAGTTCAACGGAAATCAAATTTATCAACCCATGGAGGTCTGGATATGGAGTCACACTCCAAATCAAAGTGGAAAACCACACTACAGGCTGATCCAACTTTGATGTAATGTCCTTAAAACAAGTCAAAATGAGGCTCAGTGGTGTGTGTGACCCCCACGTGCCCATATGACCTCCCTACAACACCTGGGCATGCTCCTGATGAGGTGGCAGATGGTCTCCTGAGAGATGTCCTCCCAGACCTGGACTAAAGCATCCACCAACTCCTGCACAGTCTGTAGTGTAACATGGTGTTGGTGGATGGAGCGAGACATGATGTTCCAGATGTCCTTAATCGGATTCAGGTCTAGAGAACGGGCGTGCCAGTCCAGAGCATCAATGCCTTCCTCTTGCAGGAACTGCTGACACACTACAGCCACATGAGGTCTAGCATTGTCTTGCATCAGGAGGAACCAAGGGCCAACCGCACCAGCATATGGTCTCACAAGGGGTCTGAGGATCTCATCTCGGTACCTAATGGCAGTCAGGCTTCCTCTGGCAAGCACATGGAGGGCTGTGCGGCCTCCCAAAGAAATGCCACCCCACACCATTACTGACCCACCGCCAAACTGGTCATGCTGGAGGATGTTGCAGGCAGCAGAACGTTCTCCACGGCGTCTCCAGACTCTGTCACGTCTGTCATATGTGCTCAGGCACAGGCCGGCAGTGGCGAATTTGCCAATCTTGGTTTTCTCTGGCAAGTGCCAAACATCCTGCACGGTGTTGGGCTGTAAGCACAAGCTCCACCTGTGGACGTCGGGCCTTCATACCCCCTTCATGGAGTCTGTTTCTGACCGTTTGAGTGGACATATGCATATTTGTGGCCTGCTGGAGGTCATTTTGCAGAGCTCTGGCAGGGCTCCTCCTGCTCCTCCTTGCACAAAGGCAGAGGTAGCGGTCCTGCTGCTGGGTTGTTGCCCTCCCACGGCCTCCTCCACATCTTCTGATGTACTGGCCTTTCTCCTGGTAGCGCCTCCATGCTCTAGACACTACGGTGACAGACACAGCAAACCTTCTAGCCAAAGCTCATATTGATGTGCCATCCTGAATTAGCTGCACTACCTGAGACACTTGTGTGGGTTGTAGACTCCGTCTCATGCTACCACTAGAGTGAAAGCACTGCCAGCATTAAAAAGTGACCGAATCATCAGCCAGGAAGCAGAGGAACTGAGAAGTGATCTGTGGTCACCACCTGCCGAATCACTCCTTTATTTGGGGTGTCTTGCTAATTGCATACAATTTCCACCTGTTGTCTGTTCCATTTGCACAACTTCATGTGAAATTGATTGTCAATCAGTGTTGCTTCCTGAGTGGACAGTGTGATTTCACAGAAGTGTCATTGACTTGGAGTTACATTGTGTTCTCTTTATTTTTTTTTGAGCAGTGTATATCATATCCAATATTTATATCTTTAACAGCACATATTAATCTTTATTGGGCTTTCTATCTTCCCGATGCTCTGTCTATTAGATGTTAATTTGCGTTATCTAGAGGATTCACCATTGTCTTCTGGTAGTTATTATTAGTCTCCTTGGTGTCTTCTCGGAGCCATCACCAGAGGATGTCATTTAACCCCTTAAGGACCACAGACGTATGAGTACGTCCCTACGCCCTGGGTCTTAAGGACCAGGGACATACTCATACGTCCCACTGAATTTCGCATCCCGCCGCGTGCCGGACGGGTTGCAAAACCGGACGCCTGCTGAAATCATTCTGCAGGCGTCCCAGGCAAACGCCGAGGGGGGTCCCGGGAAACCCCCCCGCCCCCATGTCCGCGATCGCCGCAAATCGCAAGTGAATTCACACTTGCGATTTGCGCAATTCCGAGTCATTACGGGTCTATGGTGACCCGGAATATAAGGGGGACCGCGGGTGTCTAAGACACCCACAATCCCCCTGAAGAGATAGGAGTGAGGTGGCAGGGGTGCCACCCCTCCTATCCCTGCTATTGGTGGTCCAGACGCGACCACCAATAGCAGATCGGGGGCGGGGGGGTTAACTTTCGTTTTCCCCGTCCTGCTCCCCCACAATAGGCGGGGCAGGACGGAGAAATGACTGAGGACCGGCGCCGGAGTCCACATACCCAGATCGGCGGGGGGCAATGTCGTGTGGCAGAAGAGGACGGCTCCCTGGATCCGACGGAAGACGGTAAGTTGCCTAGCAACATCTGGAGGGCTGCAGTCCGAGACCACTATATAGTGGTCTCTATACTGTAGCACTCCAGATGTTGCAAAACTACAACTCCCAGCATGCCCAGACAGCTGTTTGGGCATGCTGGGAGTTGTAGTTTTGCAACAGCTGGAGGGCTACAGTTTGAGACCACTATATGGTAGTCTCTGAACTATAGCCCTCCAGATCTTGCAAAACTACAACTCCTAGCATATCCGTACAACTGTTTGCTGTCTGGGCATGCTGAGATTTGTAGTTTTGCAGCATCTGGAGGTCCACAGTTTGCAGTGGTCTCTATACTGTAGCTCTCCAGATGTTGCAAAACTGCAAATCCCAGCATGCTGGGAGTTGTAGTTGCGATCCCTCCAGCTGTTGCATAACTATATCTCCCAGCATGCCCTTTGGTGATCAGTACATCCTGGGAGTTGTAGTTTTGCAACAGCTGGAGGCACACTGGTTGGAAAATATTGAGTTAGATAACAGAACCTAACTGAAGGTTTTCCAGTGTGCCTCCAGCTGTTGCAAAAGTACAACTCCCAGCATGCACGGTCTGTCAGTACATGCTGGGAGTTGTAGTTTTGAAACAGCTGGAGGTTTACTCCCCCCCCCCCAACCCCCATGTGAATGTACAGGGTACATTCACACGGGCAGGCTTACAGTAAGTTTTCTGCTTCAAGTATGAGCTGCGGCAAATTTTTCGCCAGCGCCAGTGTGAATGTACCCTAAAAACACTACACTAACACATAATAAAGGGTAAAACACTACATATTCACCCCCTTACACTGTCTGTCCCCCCCCCCCCCCAATAAAAATTAAAAACTTATTTTACAGCAGTGTTTCCAAAACGGAGCCTCCAGCTGTTGCAAAACAACAACACAGCCACTGACTGTCCAGGCATGCTGGGAATTTAGCAACAGCTGGAGGAACCCTGTTTGGGAATCAATGGCGTAGAATACCCCTATGTCCACCCCTATGCAATCCCTAATTTAGTCCTCAAATGTGCATGGCGCTCTCTCACTTCGGAGCCCTGTCGTATTTCAAGGAAACAGTTTAGGGCCACATATGGGGTATCTCCGTACTCGGGAGAAATTACACTACAAATGTTGGGGGCTTTTTCTCCCTTTACCCCTTATGAAAAGGAAAAGTTGGGGTCTACAACAGCCTGTTAGTGTAAAAAATATTTTTTTTACACTAACATGCTGGTGTTGCCCTTTACTTTTTATTTTCACAAGAGGTAAAAGGAAAAAAAAGACCCCCAAAATTTGTAACACAATTTCTCCTGAGTACGGAAATACCCCATATGTGGGCGTAAAATGCTCTGCGGACGCACAACAAGGCTCAGGAGCGAGAGCGCACAGGGTTGGCTAATTTTACAGCAGTTCTGACATAAACCTAAAAAAATAAATACCGACATGTGACCCCATTTTGGAAACTACATCCCTCACGGAATGTAACAAGGGGTATAGTGAGCATTAACAACCCAAAGGTGTTTGACAAATTTTCGTTAAAGTTGGATGGGAAAATGAAATAATTTTTTTTTTTTCCACTAAAATGCTTCACTAAAAAGCCCCCCGAAATTTGTAACCCCATTTCTTCTGAGTAAGAAAATACCCCAAATGTGGATGTAAAGTGCTCGGCGGGCGAACTACAATGCTCAGAACAGAAGGAGCGCCATTGGGATTTTGAAGAGAAAATGTGTCCGGAATTGAAGGCCACGTGTGTTTACAAAGCCCCCATAGTTCCAGAACAATGGACCCCCCAACATGTGACCCCATTTTGGAAACTACACCCCTCACGTAATGTAATAAGGGGTGCAGTGAGCATTTAAGCCCCACAGGTGTCTGACAGATTTTTGGAACAGTGGTCCGTGAAAATGAAAAATAACATTTTTCATTTGCTCAGCCCACTGTTCCAAAGATCTGTCAAATGCCAGTGGGGTGCAAATACTCACTGCACCCCTTATTAAATTATGTGAGGGGTGTAGTTTCCAAAATGGGGTCACATGTGGGGGGATCCACTGTTCTGGCACCACGGGGGGCTTTGTAAACGCACATGGCCCCTGACTATCATTCCAAACAAATTCACTCTTCAAAAGCTCAATGGCGCTCCTCCTCTTCTGAGCATTGTAGTTCGACCGCAGGGCACTTGACGTCCACACATGGGGTATTTCCATACTCAGAAGAAATGGGGTTACAAATTTTGGGGGGTATTTTCTGCTATTAACCCTTGCAAAAATGTGAATTTTGGGGCGAAACACACATTTTAGTGAATTAATTTTTTTTTTTACATATGCAAAAGTTGTGAAACCCCTGTGGGGTTTTAAGGCTCACTTTATTCCTTGTTACGTTCCTCAAGGGGTCTAGTTTCCAAAATGGTATGCCATGTGTTTTTTTTTTTGCTGTTCTGGCACCATAGGGGCTTCCTAAATGCGACATGCCCCCCGACCAAAATTTGCTCTCAAAAAGCCAAATATGACTCCTTCTCTTCTGAGCATTGTAGTTCGCCCGTAGTGCACTTCAGGTCAACTTATGGGGTACCTCCATACTCAGAAGAGATTGGGTTACAAATTTTGGGGGGTATTTTCTGCTATTAACCCTTGCAAAAATGTGAAATTTGGGGGGGAAACACACATTTTAGTGAAAACATTTTTTTTTGTTTTTACATATGCAAAACTCCTGAAACACCTGTGGGGTATAAAGGCTCACTTCATTCCTTGTTGCGTTCCTCAAGGGGTCTTGTTTCCAAAATGGTATGCCATGTGTTTTTGTTTTTGCTGTTCTGGCACCATAGGGGCTTCCTAAATGCAACATGCCCCCCAAAAACCATTTCAGAAAAACGTATTCTCCAAAATCCCCTTGTCGCTTCTGAGCCCTGTAGTGCGCCCGCCGAACACTTTACATAGACATATGAGGTATGTGCTTACTCGAGAGAAATTGGGCTACAAATACAAGTATAAATTTTCTCCTTTTACCCCTTGTAAAAATTCAAAAATTTGGTCTACAAGAACATGCAAGTGTAAAAAATGAAGATGGTGAATTTTATCCTTCACTTTGCTGCTATTCCTGTGAAACACCTAAAGGGTTACATAGTTACATAGTTAGTATGGTTGAAAAAAGACATACGTCCATCAAGTCCAACCAGGGAATTGAAGGGAAGGGTGTAAGGGGATAAGGGAAAGGGATGTAGTTTTATAATTCTGCATAAGCATTAATGTTATTTTGTTCCAGGAATGTATCTAACCCTGTTTTAAAGCTGTTAATTGTTCCTGCTGTGACCAGTTCCTGAGGTAGACCGTTCCATAAATTCACAGTCCTCACGGTAAAGAAGGCGTTTCGCCCCTTTAGACTAAACCTTTTCTTCTCCAGACGGAGGGAGTGCCCCCTCGTCCTTTGAGGGGGTTTAACCTGGAACAGTTTTTCTCCATATTTTTTGTATGGGCCATTTATATACTTATATACGTTTATCATATCCCCCCTTAAACGTCTCTTCTCAAGACTAAACAATTGTAACTCCTTTAATCGCTCCTCATAGCTAAGATGTTCCATGCCCCATATTAGTTTAGTCGCACGTCTCTGCACCCTTTCCAACTCCGCAGTGTCCCTTTTATGAACAGGCGACCAAAACTGAACAGCATATTCCAGGTCAGGCCGTACCAATGCTTTATAAAGGGGGAGTATTATGTCCCTGTCCCTCGAGTCCATGCCTCTTTTGATACATGACAATATCCTGCCGGCTTTGGAAGCAGCAGCCTGACATTGCATGCTATTCTGTAGTCTGTGATCTACAAGTACACCCAGATCCTTCTCTACCAGTGACTCTGCCAGTTTAATCCCCCCTAAGACATACGACGCATGCAGGTTATTAGTACCCAGATGCATAACTTTACATTTATCCACATTGAACCTCATTTGCCAAGTGGATGCCCAGACACTTAGTCTATCCAAGTCATCTTGTAACTTATGCACATCCTCTATAGACTGCACCGTGCTACAAAGCTTGGTGTCATGTGCAAAGATAGAAACAGAGCTGTTAATACCATCCTCTATATCATTGATAAATAAATTAAACAGCAGCGGGCCCAGTACTGAACCTTGGGGTACACCACTAATAACCGGGGACCAATCAGAGTACGAATCATTGACCACCACTCTCTGGGTACGATCCAAGAGCCAGTGTCCAATCCAGTTACAAACTAAAGTTTCCAAGCCCAAGGACCTTAACTTACCTGTCAGACGTCTGTGAGGGACAGTATCAAACGCTTTGGCAAAAACCAGAAACACTATATCCACAGCCATTCCTCTGTCAAAGCTTCTACTCACCTCTTCATAAAAGCAAATTAGATTGGTTTGACAACTTCTATCCTTAGTAAACCCATGCTGGCTATCACTTATAATACTATTATCCCCTATGTATTCCTGTATGTAATCCCTTATAAGTCCTTCAAACAATTTACCCACAATGCACGTTAGACTTACCGGTCTATAATTGCCTGGCGAAGACCTAGAGCCCTTCTTGAAGATTGGTACCACATTAGCCTTGCGCCAGTCCCTTGGCACAATACCAGACACCAGAGAATCTCTAAATATCATGAACAAGGGTACAGATATTACTGAACTTACCTCTCTAAGAACTCTTGGGTGTAGTCCATCCGGCCCTGGAGATTTGCTTACATTTACTTTACTTAACTTACCTTGTACCATCTCTACATTAAGCCAGTTGAGTACATTACATGATGTGTTACCAGCACTGACCCGGCCAATGTCAGCTCCTTCTTCCATAGTATATACAGAACTATAGAACCCATTCAGTAGCTCCGCCTTCTCTTGATCGCCTATGACAACCTCCCCATTATCATTATTAAGGGGTCCTACATGCTCTGTCCTTGGTTTTTTTGTATTTATATATCTAAAAAAATATTTAGGATTAATTTTGCTTTCTTTGGCCACCTGTCTCTCATTTTTAATTTTTGCTGTTTTTATTACATTTTTACAGATTTTATTAAGCTCCTTGTACTGTTTAAATGTTATAGCTGACCCATCAGATTAGAATTTTTTGAAGGCTATTTTTTTGTTGTTTATTGCTCTTTTAACCTCATTTGTCAGCCATGTAGGATTTAGTTTTAATCGTTTATATTTGTTCCCCTTTGGTATATATTTAGCTGTATAGTTATTTAGAGTTGATTTAAAGATGTCCCATTTACCTTCTGTATCAGTATTTGAGAACACCTCCCCCCAGTCTATGCCCTGTAGTGCAGCTCTCAGCCCAGGGAAATTTGCCTTTTTAAAGTTATATGTTTTTGCTTTCCCCGTCTGTCTTTGTTTTCTACATTTTAAGTCAAAAGTAACTATATTGTGGTCACTATTACCAAGGTTTTCCCGCACAGTTACATTACCAATCAGCTCTGCGTTGTTGGAAATGATCAGATCCAACAAGGCATCACTTCTTTTTGGGTCCTCCACAAACTGGCCCATAAAATTATCCTGCAATAAATTTAGGAATTTTCACCCCTTTGTAGTTTTAGCCAGCCCCCGGCCCCAATCTATATCTGGATAGTTAAAATCTCCCATTATTACCACTGTACCTGCCCGGGCGGCCCTCTCTATTTGTTTATACAGCCGACCTTCTATCTCTTCAGTGATATTAGGGGGTCTGTAGATTACACCAAATATTATTTTTTCAGTATTTCCCTCCTTTTGTAATTCTACCCACAGTGATTCCACCTCCTCAGAATCATCACACACTATGGTATCGTTCACACTGACTTTCATACCACTTCTTACATACAGACAGACTCCACCACCTTTTCTGTTCATTCTATCCTTGCGAAACAATGTAAACCCCTGCAGATTAACGGCCCAGCCATGCGAGGAGTCCAGCCATGTCTCAGTGACCCCAACTATATCAATATGTTCCTCCAGTATCAAGGCCTCAAGCTCCCCCATTTTATTTGCTAGGCTTCTGGCATTTGTGAACATACACTTTACATTTCCATTAAGTTTTACACATATAGTCTCACTAATGGGATTTTCAGAGTTATTGGGGTTAATGTTATTATTTGAGTTATAAGGGCTAATTGTACTATTTAAGTTATTGGGGCTAATGGGATTTTTTGAGTTATTGGGTCTAACGTTATTATTTAAGTTATTGGGGCTAATGGGATTTTTTGTGTTATTGCGTCTAACGTTGTTATTTAAGTTATTGGGGCTAACGGTATTTTTTAAGTTAATGGGGCTTATTGTAGTTATTGAGTTATTGGGGCTAATGGAATTTTTTTAATTATTGGGATTACAATTTTTTTTGGGCTACATTTATTTTTACAGCTGGTTTGTAACGCATGAATCTCCTTATCCACTGCTCTTAACCTCCCCCCACAGGACTCCTCTCCACCCACCATTATGTCCTGACCCCTCTCTAACCTATCCATCCCACTGTCTGCTTTCTTTGCTTTATTATCCTCCCCCACTCACCTAGTTTAAATACTCAGCCACCCCTTCCAGGATTCTCTCCCCCAGCACAGCAGACCCCCTTCCATTCAGGTGCAAATTATCCGTAGAATAGAGTTTGTACCCCAATGAAAAGTCAGCCCAGTGCTCTAAAAACCCAAACCCTTCCCCCTCACACCACGACTTAAGCCATGCATTTAACTCCCTAAGCTCCCGCTGTCTTTCCTGCGATGCGCATGGCACAGGAAGTATTCCAGAGAACACAACCTTAGAGGTCCTTCCCTTCAGCTTGGCACCTAGTTCCTTGTAATTATTCTTCAAGGACCTCCACCTACCATGTATTCTGTCGTTGGTTCCCACATGGACCACGACAGCTGGGTCATCCCCAGCCCCCCCTAGTAATTTGTCCACCCTTTCCACCACATGCCGAACCCTGGCACCAGGGAGACAGCAAACCATTCGTTTGAGGTGGTCTTGGCGACAAATTATTCTATCAGTCTTCCTAATTATAGAATCCCCTACCACAACTAACTGTCTTGGCCTACCTGCGTTACCATCCCCCACACTACTAGTTGAGCTGTTCCCCCGGCTGTTAGGGAGACCAGTATACACTAGGGTTGCCATCTCTGATACTGAGGCCCTCGCATCACCTCCCAACTTGGCAATTTTACTTGGGAGATCAGAAGCAAAAGTGACCTTCCTTTTCCTTGCCACCTTTCCAGTCCCTCTAACTACATTAACCCAGCTCCCTACTTGGGCCTCCTGGCTAGTTTCTCCAACCTCCATTTCTACCCCACTAACTGCTTGCTCTGTAAGATTGTCAATCGCCCTCAATGTTGCATTTTGCTCCTCTAGATCTCTAATATGAACTTCCAGGTGGGCAACATGCTCACATTTGTCACAGCGGTATTCACCCTGAAGCTGCTGCTCCAGAGATGTATACATGTGGCACAATGTGCACTGAAGAAAACCTCCAATCCTGCTGTCCATATCCTTGGTGACAAACAGCTGTTATTAACTATTAAGAAAAACTACTTGTATGAAGGGAGAGTAATACTTACAGTTACAGTGGGTCCTGCTTACAACTCCTGCTTTTTAAACATCTGCTTATAAAACTTCTCAGATATAACACTTAATAATACAACACTTTAGAATACAGACCCAGCTTCAGCTAGACTAAGTCAGAGCAGGGCTCACAGAGTTTCCCAGTTAGTTTTATACACCTGAGAGCAGTTAATCAATTAACCCCTCCCCCAGGTTAAAACGCTGACTGAATGTCATTTTGAATACTTTGGGGGGGGGGGGGGGTGCAGTTTTTATAATGGGGTCCTTTATGGGGTATTTCTAATATGAAGACCCTTCAAACCTGAACTGGTCCCTGAAAAATAGTGAGTTTGAAAATTTTGTGAAAAATTGGAAAATTGCTCCTGAACTTTGAAGCCCTCTGGTGTCTTCCAAAAGTAAAAACTTGTCAATTTTATGATGCAAACATAAAGTAGACATATTGTATATGTGAATAAAAAAATTTATTTTGAATATCCATTTTCCTTACAAGCAGAGAGCTTCAAAGTTAGAAAAATGCAAAATTTTCAATTTTTTCATCAAATTTTGGAATTTTTCACAAAGAAAGGATGCAAGTTACCATAAAAATTTTCCACCATGTTAAAGTAGAATATGTCACGAAAAAAGAATCTTGGAATCAGAATGATAACTAAAAGCATTCCTGAGTTATTAATGTTTAAAGTGACAGTGGTCAGATGTTCAAAAAATGCTCTGGTCCTAAGGTGTAAGGCTGGGTCCACACTACGTTTTGTCCCATACGGGAGCGCATACGGCAGGAGGGAGCTAAAACCTCGCGCTCCCGTATGTGACCGTATGCGCTCCCGTATGTCATTCACTTCAATGAGCCGACCGGAGTGAAACGTTCGGTCCGGTCGGCTCATTTTTGCGCCGTATGCGCTTTTACAACCGGACCTAAAACCGTGGTTGACCACAGTTTTAGGTCCGGTTGTAAAAGCGCATACGGCGCAAAAATGAGCCGACCGGACCGAACGTTTCACTCCGGTCGGCTCATTGAAGTGAATGGCATACGGGAGCGCATACGGTCACATACGGGAGCGCAAGGTTTTAGCTCCCCCCTGCCGTATGCGCTCCCGTATGGGACAAAACGTAGTGTGAACCCAGCCTAAAATGGCCTGGGCCTTAACCCCTTAAGGACCAGGCCATATTCCACCTTAGGACCAGAGCGTTTTTTGAACATCTGACCACTGTCACTTTAAGCATTAATAACTCTATGACGCTTTTACCTATCATTCTGATTCCGAGACTGTTTTTTCGTGACATATTCTACTTTATGTTATTGGTAAAATTTTGTCGATACTTGCATCATTTCTTGGCGAAAAATTCCAAAATTTGATGAAAAAATTGAAAATTTTGCATTTTTCTAACTTTGAAGCTCTTTGCTTGTAAGGAAAATGGATATTCCAAATATTTTTTTTTTTTTTATTCACATATACAATATGTCCACTTTATGTTTGCATCATAAAATTTACGAGTTTTTACTTTTGGAAGACACCAGAGAGCTTCTAAGTTCAGCAGCAATTTTCCAATTTCCAGGTTTGAAGTGGATTTGAAGGGTCTTCATCTTAGAAATACCCCATAAATGACCCCATTATAAAAACTGCACCCCCCAAAGTATTCAAAATGACATTCAGTCAGCGTTTTAACCCTTTAGGTGTTTCACAGGAATAGCAGCAAAGTGAAGGAGAAAATTCACAATCTTCATTTTTTACACTTGCATGTTCTTGTAGACACAATTTTTGAATTTTTACAAGGGGTAAAAGGAGAAAATGTAAACTTATATTTGTAGTCCAATGTGTCTCGAGTAAGCACATACCTCATATGTCTATGTAAATTGTTCGGCGGGAGCAGTAGAGGGCTCAGAAGCGAAGGAGCGACGAGGGGATTTTGGAGAGTACGTTTTTCTGAAATGGTTTTTGGGGGGCATGTTGCATTTAGGAAGCCCCTATGGTGCCAAAACAGGAAAAAATACCCACATGGCATACCATTTTGGAAACTAGACCCCTTGAGGAACGTAACAAGGAATAAAGTGAGCCTTAATACCCCACAGGTGTTTCACGACTTTTGCATATGTAAAAAAAATTTAAAAAAATTTCACTAAAATGTGTGTTTCCCCCCAAATTTCACATTTATGCAAGGGTTAATAGCAGAAAATACCCCCCAAAATTTGTAACCCCATCTCTTCTGAGTATGGAGGTACCCCATAAGTTGACCTGAAGTGCACTACGGGCGAACTACAATGCTCAGAAGAGAAGGAGTCATATTTGGCTTTTTGAGAGCAAATTTTGCTCGGGAGCATGTCGCATTTAGGAAGCCCCTATGGTGCCAGGATAGCAAAAAATACCCACATGGCATACCATTTTGGAAACTAGACCCCTTGAGGAACGTAACAAGGAATAAAGTGAGCCTTAATACCCCACAGGTGTTTCACGACTTTTGCATACGTAAAAAAAATTTTTTTTTTTCACTAAAATGTGTGTTTCACCCCCAAATTTCACATTTTTGCAAGGGTTAATAGCAGAAAATACCCCCCAAAATTTGTAACCCCATCTCTTCTGAGTATGGAGGTACCCCATAAGTTGACCTGAAGCGCACTACGGGCGAACTACAATGCTCAGAAGAGAAGGAGTCATATTTGGCTTTTGAGAGCAAATTTTGCTCGGGGGGCATGTCGCATTTAGGAAGCCCCTATGGTGCCAGGACAGCAAAATAACCCCCACATGGCATACCATTTTGGAAACTAGACCCCTTGAGGAATGTAACAAGGGGTACAGTGAGCATTTACCCCCCACTGGTGTCTGTCAGATCTTTGGAACAGTGGGCTGTACAAAATTTTTTATTTGCACAGCCCACTGTTCCAAAGATCTGTCAGACACCAGTGGGGTGTAAATTCTCACTGCACCCCTCATTACATTCCGTGAGGGGTGTAGTTTCCGAAATGGGGTCACATGTGGGTTTTTTTTTTTTTTTTGCGTTTGTCAAAACGGCTGTAACAATCAGCCAGCCCTGTGCAAATCACCTCAAATGTACATGGGGCACTCTCCCTTCTGGGCCTTGTTGTGCGCCCCCAGAGCACTTTGCGCCCACATATGGGGTATCTCCGTAGTCGGGAGAAATTGCATTACAAATTTTGGGGGCTTTTTTCCCTTTTACCTCTTGTCAAAATGAAAAGTATGGGGCAACACCAGCATGTTAGTGTAAACAAAAAAAATTATTTTACACCAACATGCTGGTGTAGACCCCAACTTCACCTTTTCATAAGGGGTGAAAGGAGAAAAAGCCCCCCAAAATTTGTTAGGCAATTTCTCCCGAGTACGGCGATACCCCATATGTGGCCCTAAACTGTTGCCTTGAAATACGACAGGGCTCCAAAGTGAGAGCGCCATGCGCATTTGAGGCCTGAATTAGGGATTTGCATAGGGGTGGACATAGGGGTATTCTACAGCAGTGATTCCCAAACAGGGTGCCTCCAGCTGTTGCAAAACTCCCAGCATGCCTGGACAGTCAACGGCTGTCCGGCAATACTGGGAGTTATTGTTTTGCAACAGCTGGAGACTCCATTTTGGAAACAGTGGCGTACCAGACGCTTTCATTTTTTATTGGGGAGGGAGGGGGGCTGTGTAGGGGTATGTGTATATGTAGTGTTTATTTACTTTTTATTTTCTTTTGTGGTAGTGTAGTGTAGTGTTTTTAGGGTACAGTCACACGGGCAGGGGGGTTACATCGAGTTTTAGCTGCCGCGCAAAATTTGCTGCATCGCAAACTTGCAGCCTGATACTCACTGTAAGCCCCCTGCCCATGTGAATGTACCCTGTACATTCACAGGGGGGGGGACCTCCAGCTGTTGCAAATCTACAACTCCCAGCATGCACAGTCCATCAGTGCATGCTGGTAGTTCTAGTTTTGCAACAGCTGGAGGCACACGGGTTGGGAAACACTGAGTTAGGAAACAGACAATGTTTCCCAACAAGTGTGCCTCCAGATGTTGCAAAACCACAACTCCCAAACATTCTCAGGCATGCTGGGAGTAGTAGTTCGGCAACATCTTTAGAGCCAGATGTTGCCGAACTACAACTCCCAGCATGCTTGGAGTTGTAGTTTTGCAACATCTGGAGGACTACAGTTTGTAGACCACTAATACAGTGGTTCCCAATCTGTGCCCTTCCAGATGTTGCAAAACTACAACTCCCCGTATGCCAAAACTGTCCAGGCATGCTGGGAGTTGTAGTTCTGCAACATCTGAAGGGCCAGATGTTACAGAACTATAACTCCCAGCATGCCTGGACAGGAAGGGTATGCTGAGGATGTGTAGCTTTGCAACATCTGGAAGGGCACAGTGGTCTCCAAACTGTGGACCTCCAGATGTTGCAAAACTACAACTCCCAGCATGCCCAGACGCCAAGGGCTGTCTGAACATGCTGGGAGTTGTAGTATACATGGTCCCATTACAGCAATGCATGTCGCTTTACGGCGACGTGCATTGCTGTAAAGGGCCCGACCAGCACTTCCCCGTCCCCCGCCGCGTCCTCCGGTCTTCCTCCCGTCCTCTCCGGATTTCAAGGGGCCGGGCAGGACGGGAGGAAGTAACCGCCCCCCCTCCTGCGATTGGTCGGTTAGTTAACCGGCGGATCGCAGGGGATCGGAGGAGGTGGCAGGCTTGCCACCTCGCTCCTAGGCTCCAGCATGGTCCTGGCTGTCTGTGACAGCCGGGATCATGCAAAATTACCGGGCGGTCGGGTCCCAGAGACCCGATCAGCCCGGTATCGCCGCACATCGCAAGGGCGATTTCCCTTGCGATTTTCGGCGATCGCCGACATGGGGGGCCTACATGGCCCCCCTCGGCGTTTGCCCTGGATGCCTGCTGAAGGATTTCAGCAGGCACCCGGTTCCGATCTCTGCCCGGCGAGCGGCAGAGACCGGAAAAGGCCATGACGTTGTGGAACGTCATTGGTCCTTAAAGCCCAGGGTGCCATGACGTTCCACAATGTCATTGGTCCTTAAGAGGTTAAAGGGTTAAAGGGGTACTCCAGTGGAAACTGTTACGCCGAGCGCTTCGGGTCCCCGCTCCTCCCCGGAGCGCTCGCTTCTCTCTCGCTACCGCAGCGCTCCGGGCAGCTCCACTGACCCGGTGCGCTGCGATACCGTCTCCAGCCGGGATGCGATTCGCGATGCGGGTAGCGCCCGCTCGCGATGCGCATCCCGGCTCCCGTACCTGACTCGCTCTCCGTCTGTCCTGTCCCGGCGCGCGCGGCCCCGCTCCCTAGGGCGCGCGCGCGCCGGGTCTCTGCGATTTAAAGGGCCACTGCGCCGCTGATTGGCGCAGTGGTTCCAATTAGTGTGTTCACCTGTGCACTCCCTATTTATACCTCACTTCCCCTTCACTCCCTCGCCGGATCTTGTTGCCATTGTGCCAGTGAAAGCGTTTCCTTGTGTGTTCCTAGCCTGTGTTCCAGACCTCCTGCCGTTGCCCCCGACTACGATCCTTGCTGCCTGCCCCGACCTTCTGCTACGTCCGACCTTGCTTCTGTCTACTCCCTTGTACCGCGCCTATCTTCAGCAGTCAGAGAGGTTGAGCCGTTGCTAGTGGATACGACCTGGTCACTACCGCCGCAGCAAGACCATCCCGCTTTGCGGCGGGCTCTGGTGAAAACCAGTAGTGACTTAGAACCGATCCACTAGCACGGTCCACGCCAATCCCTCTCTGGCACAGAGGATCCACTACCTGCCAGCCGGCATCGTGACAGTAGATCCGGCCATGGATCCCGCTGAAGTTCCTCTGCCAGTTGTCGCCGACCTCACCACGGTGGTCGCCCAGCAGTCACAACAGATAGCGCAACAAGGCCAACAGCTGTCTCAACTGACCGTGATGCTACAGCAGCTACTACCACAGCTTCAGCAATCATCTCCTCCGCCAGCTCCTGCACCTCCTCCGCAGCGAGTGGCCGCTTCTGGTCTACGACTATCCTTGCCGGATAAATTTGATGGGGACTCTAAATTCTGCCGTGGCTTTCTTTCCCAATGTTCCCTGCACTTGGAGATGATGTCGGACCAGTTTCCTACTGAAAGGTCTAAGGTGGCTTTCGTAGTCAGCCTTCTGTCTGGAAAAGCTCTGTCATGGGCCACACCGCTCTGGGACCGCAATGACCCCGTCACTGCCTCTATACACTCCTTCTTCTCGGAAATTCGAAGTGTCTTTGAGGAACCTGCCCGAGCCTCTTCTGCTGAGACTGCCCTGTTGAACCTGGTCCAGGGTAATTCTTCCGTTGGCGAGTACGCCGTACAATTCCGTACTCTTGCTTCAGAATTATCCTGGAATAATGAGGCCCTCTGCGCGAGCTTTAAAAAAGGCCTATCCAGCAACATTAAAGATGTTCTGGCCGCACGAGAAATCCCTGCTAACCTACATGAACTCATCCATCTTGCCACTCGCATTGACATGCGTTTTTCCGAAAGGCGTCAGGAGCTCCGCCAGGATATGGACTTTGTTCGCACAAGGCGTTTTTTCTCCCCGGCTCCTCTCTCCTCTGGTCCCCTGCAATCCGTTCCTGTGCCTCCCGCCGTGGAGGCTATGCAGGTCGACCGGTCTCGCCTGACACCTCAAGAGAGGACACGACGCCGCATGGAGAATCTCTGCCTGTACTGTGCCAGTACCGAACACTTCCTGAAGGATTGTCCTATCCGTCCTCCCCGCCTGGAAAGACGTACGCTGACTCCGCACAAAGGTGTGACAGTCCTTGATGTCTACTCTGCTTCTCCACGTCTTACTGTGCCTGTGCGGATATCTGCCTCTGCCTTCTCCTTCTCTACTATGGCCTTCTTGGATTCCGGATCTGCAGGAAATTTTATTTTGGCCTCTCTCGTCAACAGGTTCAACATCCCAGTGACCAGTCTCGCCAGACCCCTCTACATCAATTGTGTAAACAATGAAAGATTGGACTGTACCATACGTTTCCGCACGGAGCCCCTTCTAATGTGCATCGGACCTCATCACGAGAAGATTGAATTTTTGGTCCTCCCCAATTGCACTTCCGAAATCCTCCTTGGACTACCCTGGCTTCAACTCCATTCCCCAACCCTGGATTGGTCCTCTGGGGAGATCAAGAGTTGGGGGCCCTCTTGTTTCAAGGACTGCCTAAAACCGGTTCCCAGTACCCCTTGCCGTGACTCTGTGGTTCCCCCTGTAACCGGTCTCCCTAAGGCCTATATGGACTTTGCGGATGTTTTTTGCAAAAAACAAGCTGAGACTCTACCTCCTCACAGGCCTTATGATTGTCCTATTGACCTCCTCCCGGGCACTACTCCACCCCGGGGCAGAATCTATCCTCTGTCCGCCCCAGAGACTCTTGCTATGTCGGAGTACATCCAGGAAAATTTAAAAAAAGGCTTTATCCGTAAATCCTCCTCTCCTGCCGGAGCCGGATTTTTCTTTGTGTCCAAAAAAGATGGCTCTCTACGTCCTTGCATTGACTACCGCGGTCTTAATAAAATCACGGTAAAGAACCGCTACCCCCTACCCCTCATCTCTGAACTCTTTGATCGCCTCCAAGGTGCCCACATCTTTACCAAACTGGACTTAAGAGGTGCTTATAATCTCATCCGCATCAGAGAGGGGGATGAATGGAAAACGGCATTTAACACTAGAGATGGACACTTTGAGTATCTGGTCATGCCCTTTGGCCTGTGCAACGCCCCTGCCGTCTTCCAAGACTTTGTTAATGAAATTTTTCGTGATCTCTTATACTCCTGTGTTGTTGTATATCTGGACGATATCCTGATTTTTTCTGCCAATCTAGAAGAACACCGCCAGCATGTCCGTATGGTTCTTCAGAGACTTCGTGACAATCAACTTTATGCCAAGATAGAGAAATGTCTGTTTGAATGCCAATCTCTTCCTTTCCTAGGATACTTGGTCTCTGGCCAGGGACTACAAATGGATCCAGACAAACTCTCTGCCGTCTTAGATTGGCCACGCCCCTCCGGACTCCGTGCTATCCAACGTTTTTTGGGGTTCGCCAATTATTACAGGCAATTTATTCCACATTTTTCTACCGTTGTGGCCCCTATCGTGGCTTTAACCAAAAAAAATGCCAATCCCAAGTCTTGGCCTCCTCAAGCGGAAGACGCCTTTAAACGGCTCAAGTCTGCCTTTTCTTCGGCTCCCGTGCTCTCCAGACCGGACCCATCTAAACCCTTCCTATTGGAGGTTGATGCCTCCTCTGTAGGAGCTGGAGCGGTCCTTCTACAAAAAAATTCTTCCGGGCATGCTGTTACGTGTGGTTTTTTTTCTAGGACCTTCTCTCCGGCGGAGAGGAACTACTCCATCGGGGATCGAGAGCTTCTAGCCATTAAATTAGCACTTGAGGAATGGAGGCATCTGCTGGAGGGATCAAGATTTCCAGTTATTATTTACACCGATCACAAGAACCTCTCCTATCTCCAGTCTGCCCAACGGCTGAATCCTCGCCAGGCCAGGTGGTCTCTGTTCTTTGCCCGATTTAATTTTGAAATTCACTTTCGGCCTGCCGATAAGAACATTAGGGCCGATGCTCTCTCTCGTTCCTCGGATGCCTCGGAAGTTGAACTCTCTCCGCAACACATCATTCCTCCTGACTGCCTGATTTCCACTTCTCCAGCCTCCATCAGGCAAACTCCTCCAGGAAAGACCTTCGTCTCTCCACGCCAACGCCTCGGAATCCTCAAATGGGGTCACTCCTCCCATCTCGCAGGTCATGCAGGCATCAAGAAATCTGTGCAACTCATCTCTCGCTTCTATTGGTGGCCGACTCTGGAGACGGATGTCGTGGACTTTGTGCGAGCCTGCACTGTCTGTGCCCGGGATAAGACTCCTCGCCAGAAGCCCGCTGGTTTTCTTTATCCTCTGCCTGTCCCCGAACAGCCTTGGTCTCTGATTGGTATGGATTTTATTACAGACCTACCCCCATCCCGTGGCAACACTGTTGTTTGGGTGGTCGTTGATCGATTCTCCAAGATGGCACATTTCATCCCTCTTCCTGGTCTTCCTTCAGCGCCTCAGTTGGCTAAACAATTTTTTGTACACATTTTTCGTCTTCACGGGTTGCCCACACAGATAGTCTCGGATAGAGGCGTCCAATTCGTGTCAAAATTCTGGAGGGCTCTCTGTAAACAACTCAAGATTAAATTAAACTTTTCTTCTGCATATCATCCTCAATCCAATGGACAAGTAGAAAGAATTAACCAGGTCTTGGGTGATTATTTACGACATTTTGTTTCCTCCCGCCAGGATGATTGGGCAGATCTTCTACCATGGGCCGAATTCTCGTATAACTTTAGAGTCTCTGAATCTTCCTCCAAATCCCCATTTTTCGTGGTGTACGGCCGTCACCCTCTTCCCCCCCTCCCTACTCCCTTGCCCTCTGGTTTGCCCGCTGTAGATGAAGTGACTCGTGATCTTTCCACCATATGGAAAGAGACCCAAGATTCTCTTTTACAGGCTTCATCTCGCATGAAAAAGTTTGCCGATAAGAAAAGAAGAGCTCCCCCCATTTTTGCTCCCGGAGACAAGGTATGGCTCTCCGCTAAATATGTCCGCTTTCGTGTCCCCAGTTACAAACTGGGTCCACGCTATCTTGGTCCTTTCAAAGTCTTGTGCCAAATTAATCCTGTCTCTTACAAACTTCTTCTTCCTCCTTCTCTCCGTATTCCTAATGCCTTTCATGTCTCTCTTCTTAAACCACTCATCATCAACCGTTTCTCTCCCAAATTAGTTTCTCCCACTCCTGTCTCCGGTTCTTCTGACGTCTTCTCAGTGAAAGAGATACTGGCCTCCAAGACGGTCAGAGGAAAAAGGTTCTTTTTGGTGGATTGGGAGGGCTGTGGACCTGAAGAGAGATCCTGGGAACCTGAGGACAACATCCTAGACAAAAGTCTGCTCCTCAGGTTCTCAGGCTCTAAGAAGAGGGGGAGACCCAAGGGGGGGGGTACTGTTACGCCGAGCGCTCCGGGTCCCCGCTCCTCCCCGGAGCGTCCGCTTCTCTCTCGCTACCGCAGCGCTCCGGGCAGCTCCACTGACCCGGTGCGCTGCGATACCGTCTCCAGCCGGGATGCGATTCGCGATGCGGGTAGCGCCCGCTCGCGATGCGCATCCCGGCTACCGTACCTGACTCGCTCTCCGTCTGTCCTGTCCCGGCGCGCGCGGCCCCGCTCCCTAGGGCGCGCGCGCGCCGGGTCTCTGCGATTTAAAGGGCCACTGCGCCACTGATTGGCGCAGTGGTTCCAATTAGTGTGTTCACCTGTGCACTCCCTATTTATACCTCACTTCCCCTTCACTCCCTCGCCGGATCTTGTTGCCATTGTGCCAGTGAAAGCGTTTCCTTGTGTGTTCCTAGCCTGTGTTCCAGACCTCCTGCCGTTGCCCCCGACTACGATCCTTGCTGCCTGCCCCGACCTTCTGCTACGTCCGACCTTGCTTCTGTCTACTCCCTTGTACCGCGCCTATCTTCAGCAGTCAGAGAGGTTGAGCCGTTGCTAGTGGATACGACCCGGTCACTACCGCCGCAGCAAGACCATCCCGCTTTGCGGCGGGCTCTGGTGAAAACCAGTAGTGACTTAGAACCGATCCACTAGCACGGTCCACGCCAATCCCTCTCTGGCACAGAGGATCCACTACCTGCCAGCCGGCATCGTGACAGAAACCTTTTTATTTATTTATTTTTTTTTTTTTTTTTTTAAATCAACTGGTGCCAGAAAGTTAAACAGATTTGAAAATGACTTCTATTAAAAAATCTTTACCCTTCCAGTACTTTTTAGCAGCTGTATGTTACAGAGGAAATTCTTTTATTTTTTAATTTCTTTTTTGTCTTGTCCACAGTGCTCTCTGCTGACACCTGATGCCTGTATCAGGAACTGTCCAGAGCAGGAGAAAATCCCCATTGCAAACAGTTCCTGACAAGGACAGAGGTGTCAGCAGAGAGCACTGTGGACAACACAAAAAAAGAAATTCAAAAAGAAAAGAATTTCCTCTGTAGCATACAGTTGCTAAAAAGTCCTGGAAGGATAAATATTTTTTAACAGAAGTCATTTACAAATCTGTTTAACTTTCTGGCACCAGTTGATTAAAAAAAAAAAAAAAAGTTTTCCACCGGTGTACCCCTTTAATGTCTACATTGAATTTATAGTCAACAATCTAGTCTTCTCTCCTGCACTTTAAATTTACCCCTTAAGGGCCAGGACAAATTAAATATTTTTTTGTTTTTTTGTTTTTTTTCCTCCTCTCCATTTAAAATCCATAACTCTTATTTTTTACCTTTCCACCACACCATGTACCTGGGGATGATGGTCATATTGTCAAACTCTTCTATCTTCTTCTGAGAACCCAAGTGAGTCAACCCATCCTCAGGGGCCGTATTATTCTCCAAATTCAGGCAGCCTCTGGAAGACAGTGAGAACTTTTGCTTGCTTACACGGCTGCTACTACTACCACCAGGCACTTGGCTGCTGCTGCTATACTGTTGCTGGTACTGCCACCAACATTCTTACTTGCAGAGGACAAGGCAACAATTTCTTTACCAGACAATTATTATTTTATTTATTTAAAAAGATTCTGAAGTTAGTTTTATGTTTTTGTGGTGATTTGTCAACTTTCTCTTTTTTTTTTTAAAGAGGCATGATTAGGGCATAACTAGGCTTTTTGTGCTATTAGCACCCTATTTTCAAAGGTTTAGCACCACTTTCTGGTGCACAAAATGTCATAGTTAATAACAAGTTTACCTGGTATTAAATGATGTGCTATTTGTGTTATTTGCACCAAATTTTCAAAAGACTAAACACACTTCTAAAAATGAGGCACAGTTAACACTCTTTGATGCACAAAATAAAGAGCACTTACAACACTAGTCTTTGTATATTCCCCCCTATATGTTTAATTAAACCCAGAAAATAAATGTAACTTGTCCTTAGATGGCTTTGTTCAGCTTGATAGGTTTTTTGGGCTCATTTTTTTTAGTGACACTGCCAGCTGGGATTTGCAGTGCACTGACTGGACACAGTAGGTGACACGGGATCATTGTCTGAGGTTAAGCCACTGCTCAATGCTTTGCTCAGCTTGTTTTCAAATTATATTGGATTTCTGGGATCAGTAGCTTTATGGAATCAGTAGTTCCTGCTCTCTCTCAGCTTTCTCTCTCCATAATGCCATATGCAATGCAGTGCATATGGCTTTATTAGCCTCTCAAACCCATCCCTTTGCTGTCTCCTGATGGGCCTGGGAGCTGTTTCTCCCATCAATACAAGCAATGATTGAATAACCTGGGGTCATTCGATCTTGCTGCTCACTGCAAAGTATGTCGGGCTATCATGACATCAAATTAGAGTTTCTAGTACTTCATTCATTCAGGTGCCAAAAAACATGCTATTATTACCACCGCATCCGGGCTCATGCAAAAGTTAGAACGCTTGGTGACCACTTTCACACCTCAGTTCCGATCCTGACTGAGTTTGCTGTGCTCAGTTCTCTAAGTGGAATGCTATACAGTGATCCCTCAACTTACAATGGGTTCAACATACAATATTTTCAACATACAATGGTCTTTTCTGGGCATTGTAACTTGAGACCATATTTACCATACAGTGCTATGGACAGTCCAGATCTGTAAAATGTGTCAATGGCTAGAAGAACTGACCAATCAGAATGGACATTTCAATGGTAAAACACCTGTATTACTGAAGTACATGCACTGACTGGCTGTCTGGTAGCGCCTCCCTACTGTACAGGGAGGTATTACATGTTCTTCTATTTTACCTATACCAGGGTTAGCTGTTCCTTTGGACACCAGGTTGGGGCGGCTCCATTTTACTTTAGAACATTGTGTGTACAGTACAGTACCTTGAAGAAGCTCCTGTCCTCTACATTGACAGTGATTTAAAGCTCCCAGCAGCTCTTTCTTACTTTTATATGTAAGGACTTGCTGTATTTGTATTAGTTATCTACCTTTTTTCTTTAATCCTCACTTTTCCTATGTTTGGGTGACATTTTGGGGCTTCAGAACCAATTACCTGGTTTCCATAGAGTTATGGTCTCAACATAGAATAGTCATCCTGGATCCAATTAATATTGTAACTCGAGAGACCACTGTATCTTCAAATTTACACAGTAAAATCCTACCATATTGTGAGATATTATGTAGGGGTGTGTGTGACATATCGGCATTGTAACTATATCGGTTCAATTTGCGATTCTGGTTTTATCCTATTCAGAAGTATTGGAAAAAAGTCAGTTTGTAACAATAGGCTGATATTGTATTCAGGGTACCGTATCTTTAAATTTACACAATAAAATCTGACTATATTGTAAAATATTATAGAGGGGGTTATGTATGATACATCTGCATTGTGAACGTATAACTATATTGGTCCAATGTCAGATTTGTAACCTAAACATATATACAGTGGTCCCTCAACATATGATATTAATTGGTTCCAGGAGAACCATCATATGTTGAAACCATCATATGTCGAGTACATATGTCTATGTAAAAATAGTAATTGGTTCTGGGGCCTCGGAACCATTGTATGTTGAATACATATCTCTATGGGAAACTGCTAATTGGTTCTGGGATGACCATTGTATGTGGAGTGTATGGGGAGTGTTTAACAAATCCAGTTGTTGCACAACTACAACTCCCAGCATGCATGTACAGCCATTGACTGTCTGGGCATGCTGGGAGTTATAGTTTTGCAACAGCTGGAGGCACACTGATAGGGAAACATTGATGTATGGGGTGTATTGTGTGTATATGTATTGTATGTGATGTGTGACATCGCATACAGTACTGTACAGTTCTTTAAATACCTTCAGGGGAGACAGAATGTCCTCCATTACGATCCTGCCGACTACAGCTCTATAGGAAAGGAAGGGGAGCAGCTCATTGGATGCCTGCAGCAAGATTCTGCAGGCTATTGGCTATGGCTGCACTGGGGGGGCGGGGCTTACACAGAGCTCACAGTGGAAGCCTCCGTGAGTTAGCAAGACAGCATGTGAGTAACAGGAGGCAGAACGGGGCACACGGGGCACATTAAACAACTATCTGTCAGTTGCTGAAGTTATCAGCGCTGTCAGATAGCTGTTTGTACGATGGCCCCGACACACAGCAGCATCGTATGTCGAGGCTGCCTTCAACATACGATGGGCTCTGAGAGGCCATCATATGTTGAAATGATCATATGTCGGGGCCATCATAAGTCGGGGGATCACTGTAGTTGATAATGTCCATTGCTGACAATGAGCTGGTATTTGAAGCTCTTTACCTTTAACTTTTGATAGTAAAATCATATAATATTGAAGGTTTTATCGAGAGTGATGTATGTGTAAATACTTAGCCAAGTCTAATCAGTACCTTATTTATTATTTGATTTATATGTTCTTTATTAAATATATGAAATAAGTCTGATTGCTTAAAGGAGTTATCCACGAGTAAAAAAAAAACAGTGCCACCCCTGTCCTCAGGCTGTGTGTGGTATTACAACTTTGCTCTATTAACTTTAATCAAACTGAGCTGCAATACCACACACAACCTAAGGCGTGGCACTGTTGGTTGAATAAATCATCTGTTTTTCTAATTCTGGATAATCCATTTAACCCCTTAACGACGAGCGCCGTAAATGTATGTCCTGGCACGTACGTCCTAAGCATAACCGCGAGCATCGGAGCGATGCCCGGATCATGCGCAGCAGGTCCCGGCTGCTGATCGCAGCCAGGGACCCGCCCGTAATGGCAGACACCCGCGATCCTGCGGATGTCCGCCATTAACCCCTCAGATGCCGTGATCAATACAGATCATGGCATCTGCAGCATTGCGGTCACTAAAATGGATGATCGGATCGCCCGCAGCGCTGCCGCGGCGATCCGATCATCCAGCACGGCAGCCGGCGGTCCCCTCACCTGGCTCCGGCCGTCTCCCGGCATCTTCTGCTCTGATCTGCCTTCACGCAGACCAGAGCAGAAGATGATAGCACTGAACAGTATTAGCAATTGAATGATTGCTATAAATAGTCCCCTATGGGGACTATTAAAGTGTAAAAATAAAAGTATAAAAATAAAGTTTAAAAAATGTGAATAACCCCCTCCCCCAATAAAAACATTAATTGTCCCATTTTCCCTATTTCACCCCCAAAAAGTGTTTAAAAAAATGCTATATACATATTTGGTATCGCCACGTGCGTAAATATCTGAACTATTAAACTAAAATGTTAATGATACCGTACGGTGAACGGCGTGAACGTAAAAATAAAAAAATTCCAAAATAGATGCTTTTTTATAACATTTTATTCCCAAAAATTTTTATAAAAAATGGATTAAAAGTTCTATATAAGCAAATATGGTATCATTAAAAAGTACAGATCACGGTGCAAAAAATGAGCCCTCATACCGCCGCTTATACGGAAAAATGAAAAAGTTATAGGTCTTCAAAATAGGGGGATTTTAAACATACTAATTTGGTTAAAAAGTTTGTGATTTTTTTTAAACGCAACAGTAATAGAAAAGTACATTATCATGGGTATCATTTTAATTTTATTGACCCAAAGATCGAAGAACACATGTCATTTTTACCGTGAATTGTACGGCGTGAAAACAAAACCTTCCAAAATTTGCAAAATTGCGGTTTTCTTTTTGATTTCAACACACAAATAGTATTTTTGTGGTTGCACCATACATTTAATGGTAAATTGAGTGATGGCATTACAACGGACAACTGGTTGTGCAAAAAACAAGCCCTCCTACTAGTCTGTGGATGAAAATATAAAAGAGTTATGATTTTTTGAAGACGAGGAGGAAAAAACAAAAACGTAAAAATTTTATTGTCTGCGTCCTTAACCTCTTTAGGACATAGGACATTCTCTAACGTCCCCGCTACCTGGGCTTTAATGCCCAAGGACGTTAGAGAACGTCCTGTTTTATTTCCGGTCTCTGCCGCGCGTCGGGCAGAGATCGGAACGGCATTTCTGCTGAAATCTTTCAGCAGGCATGCCGTGCAAATGCCGAGGGGGGTCCCGGGACCCCCGCATGTCGGCGATCGCAGAAAATCGCATGTCAATTCAGACATGCGATTTTCTCCTATTCCGGGCTGATCGGGTCTCTGGTGACCCAATCACCCGGAAAATAGGGATGCTCGGACCTGTGAGTGACAGGCCCCAGCATCCTGCAGGGTAGGAGTGAGGTCGCAATGCTGCGATCTCCTCCCATCCCCTGCCATTGGTCAGAACTGATTCTGACCAATGGCAGAGCAGGACAGTGAGTTGCCATGGAAACCCCCCGTTCTGCCCACCCCTGGATGTCATGCAGAACGGGGGGAGAACATGGAGGCCGGTACCTGGAGGAGAAGACTTGCAGGGCCCGGCAATCGTCGCAGATATTCACCGGAGATCCCGGCTCAGGTAGGGAATCGACGGTGGGGGGGGAGAAATGAAACTGAAAGTAAAGTGATTTTTACTGTGGCAACCACTAGGAAGGCCGAACTGCAACTCCCAGCATGCCCAGACAGCCAAAGGCAACAAGTTTTGCAACATCTGGAGGGTTATAGTTTGGGGACCACTGTTACAGTGGTGCCCAAACTGTAGCCCTCTAGATGTTGTGAAACTACAACTCTCAGCATGCCTAGACTGCCCAGGCATGCTGGGAGTTGTAGTTCTGTAACATCTGTCCCTTCAGATTTTGCAATTTTCATGACATTTTTGAAAATTGCTGCTCTACTTTGAAGCCCTCTAATGTTTTCAAAAAGTAAAAATATGTTCATTTTATGATGTCAACATAAAGTGGACATATTGTATTTGTGAATAAAAATCTAATTTATTTGGAATATCCATTTTCCTTACAAGTAGAGAGCTTCAAAGTTAGAAAAATGCTAAATTTTCAAATTTTCATGAAATTTTGGAATTTTTCACAAAAAAAGGATGCAAGTAACGCCGAAAATTTACCACCAAAATAAAGTAGAATATGTCACGAAAAAACAATCTCAGAATCAGAATATTCGGTAAAAGCATCTTAGAGTTAGTAATGCTTAAAGTGACGGTGGTCAGATGTGCCAAAAACGCTCTGGTCCTAAGGTGTAAAATGGCCTGGTCCTTAAGGGCTTAAAGGGGTATTCCAGGCAAAACCTTTTTTTATATATATATATATATATATATATATATATATATATCAACTGGCTCTGGAAAGTTAAACAGATTTGTAAATTACTTCTATTAAAAAATCTTAATCCTTCCAATAGCTTCTAAAGTTTTCTGTCTAACTGCTCAATGATGATGTCACGTCCCGGGAGTTGTGCATGATGGGAGAATATCCCCATAGGAACTGCATAGCTCCTGGGACGTGAGTCATCAGAGAGCAGTTAGATAGAAAACAACAACTCAACTTCAGAAGCTAATAACTATTGGAAGGATTAAGATTTTTTTAATAGAAGTAATTTACAAATCTGTTTAACTTTCCGGAGCCAGTTGATATATATAAAAAACTTTTGGCCTGGAACACCCCTTTAAGGCCCAAATGGGCTGCGTCCTTAAGGGGTTAAGAGTGGTGCAGCCTTCTCGGTATCGCCGTAGAATCCTTCTGGCCAAGTGGAATAGTAGATCAGGAGAAGAAAAGGCTGAATTTATAGCGTGATCCACCAGTCAGAGAGTGATGCGTTTATCACAAATATCTTTATTGGCCAAACATAACATGTTTCAGGGCTAAATGTACTGGCGTGTATACACGCCAGCTCATCTGATGAAGAGGCTCCTATACCTTGAAACACGTTATGTTTGGCCAATAAAAAAATTTCTTCTTTTTCCTGGTCTACTGAGCCTAACAGCAAGCAGTGAGTAGCAGATTGAGGGGGAGTGAGTCAACTAGTAGACAAGCAATAAAATGGAGGGAAAAAGCGGAGGTAGCGATGGGTGCGGTGTAGGTCTTTATCTGGTATAGGTGGGTACCCAGGTGGGGGTTGCGTGTTCCTTGCCGGTGATGGTAGCTTGGTATGCAGGCCAGCAGCATGAGGACGGAGCCCAGAGGAGAGTCCGTAGAGTAATGCAGAAGTATTAGAGGAAAAAAGCTGCCTTGGCGCTCTCAAGGAAGTAACCCAAGTCGTGGGTATTGATGCAAAATAATTTATTCTTACAGCATAAGAAATCAATGAAAACAATAAATAAATATAAAGCAATACGCGTTTCGGGAATCACAGCTCCCTTTTTCAATTGCAGATGGTTTCAGTATAGCAAGGTAACAGGTATATGTGTTTAAATACATGAGAAAATGGCGTCAAAAACAGGTGAGCTGGTGACGTCATGTGGGGTAGATGCCGGGGCCAGGTAGGGGCCAAGCATTAAAGACCTAAATAATAAAACATATTCAAAGAAGGGGCATGAAAACCACATAAAACATGTAAAAAACCATAGGTATAGTCTTTTACAGGAGTATTTGGAAGTTCAAACTGAACCGCGAGAAGTGTCCGTGGTGGCGACCAATCAGGAAGCTGCCGGCGTCCGTGGGACCAATCAGGAGGCAGTAGGAGGAGGCTTTCATCGCTGTGCAGGGTAGCCGCTGTGGGGAAATGAATGGAGACGAGCCTCTTGAAGCTGATTGGCCGCTTGCTGCGAGAGGTGAGGAGGTGGCCAATCAGGAGCGAGACGTGCTAAGCTGAGTACAGTTACGATGTCATAGGGGAACATGAGCCGTATGGGAATAAGTCCAAAGAGAGTGGGCGGGATGCTGATTGGCTGTCTGAGATCTTAGATGAGCCAATCAGAGGGGGGACGTATAGGTCCGGTTGCAAGTCTTTGTCGCTGGTGGCGGTGGAATAAAGTTAAAAAAAGTTCTAAAAAATTCAAAAAAATTAGCCAATTGCTGTTGGATCGGTCCAGGTGGCGTCCAATCAGAATGAAGACGTGTATATCCTCTACGGGAGATTCCTAGAGGCATCGGCGGCGAATCCATTTTGAATAATAGCTGCTGGGCAGGTCCCGGCGGCGACCAATCATGAAGAAGGATGTGTTGTAGTGCTGTCAAGATGCGGATGTCAGACTTTATCATCGTCCGGGCGGGCTGTCATCTGATCTTGAAGTCAGAAACACACTCGGAACTTGTCATGGAGGAGCAGGAAACCTGTAAGGGAGTAAGGAGGTAGATGCTGAAGGGAGAGACAGGTGGTATTGGCGGCGTCTTGCTGTCAGCTTGTCCCGCATTGAGGAGGCCTCTGGTACGGCTGTGAGGAGGCATCTGGTACGGCCTATAGGGGAGTAAAGAGGTAGAAGGGGAGGGGAGAGACAGGTGGTTTTGGTGGTGGCTTGCTGTCAGCTTGTCCCGCAGTGAGGAGGCATCTGATGCGGATGTCATTATGTCATCACGACGTATGTATTATGTGACGTTTTCGATGTATTCATTCAGACCAGAGGGTGTCAAAGTTTTGAGGGTGAAGATCCAGAAGTTTTCACGTTTCCTCAGTACTGCAAAGCGGTGGGCGGTGTCAGCGGAGATGTGTTCAATGGGTGTGATGGTGTGACCCGTAAAGTTGCTGCTGTGCTTTTCCGCTGCATGCCTGGAGACACTGTGGAGTTAGTACCCCTTGGTGACATTGGATCTGTGCTTGTTAATGCGCTGATTCAGTGGCTGGATGGTACGCCGACGTACTGAAGACCACAGGGGCACTCAAGGAGGTAGATCATGTAGGATGTGCTGCAGTTTATGAAACTCCTGATGGGGTAAGTGATGTTGGTAATCTTGCAGGTGAACTTGGTGCATTTGTTCGCAATGTTGTTGCAGCATTTGCAGAGGGGTTTGATGCACTTGTATGAGCCGGTGACAGGTGGGGTGTCCAGCAGGGTAGTTTGTTTCTTTGGTGCTTTGAGTTTACTGGGTGCCAGCATATTCTTGAGAGACTTGTTCTTCGTGAAAGTAATATTAGGTCTGGGTGTCAAAATGTCTTTGAGGAAGGGGTCCAGCAAGAGAGTTTTCCAGTGGTTAGTGATGATTTTCTTGATGTTTTTGTGGTCATCGTAAGTAGTGATGAAGTTGAAGGAGTGGGTATGTTCAGGTGGGTCATTGTTGGTGACCTTAGGTTTTAAACACTCTTTCTGTGAAAATTTGCTAGCCTTGAGTTTGCTCTGGTTGATGAGTGAGGTGGGGTAGCCTTTGGATTTGAAACGCTGGTCCAGGATTCTACTTTGGTCCACAAAATCAGAGGGTTCAGTGCAGTTTCTTCTGATTCTTTTGTATTGACCAAAGGGGATGTTCTGAGTCCACTTCTTAAGGTGGCAGCTGTCATAGTTGAGGTAGCTGTTCCCATCCACTGACTTGAAGTACGTCTTAGTCTGGACCTGGTTGTCCTCAGTGTGGTAGACAATGACACCCAGGTATTCAATGGAGTGCCCTGAGTGGTTAGAGGTAAATTGGATGTTCCAGGAGTTTTCATTGAGGGACGTGAGGAAGTTGTTAAGGTTTTCCTTGGAGCTGTCCCAGATGATGAAGATGTCATCTATGTATCTTTTGTACAGTATGCAGTGTTTGAACAGTTCGTCTGTACAGTACTGTATCTTCGAAGTGCCCCATGAAGAGGTTAACGAGACTAGGTGCGAATCGGCTCCCCATCGCTGTGCCACAGCACTGGTGGTAGATGCTGCCGTTGAACTGGAACGTGTTGTTCTGCAGGATGAAGAGGATGCTGTCCAACTGACAGCTGACAGCAAGCCACCGCCAAAACCACCTGTCTCTCCCCTCCCTTTCTACCTCTTTACTCCCCTATAGGTTTACAGCTCCTCCATGACAAGTTCCAAGTGTGTTCCGGGCTTCGATGACAGCCGTACCAGATGCCTCCTCACAGCCATACCAGAGGCCTCCTCAATGCGGGACAAGCTGACAGCAAGACGCCGCCAATACCAACTGTCTCTCCCTTCCCCGTCTACCTCCTTACTCCCTTACAGGTTTCCTGCTCCTCCATGACAAGTTCCCAGTGTGCTCCGGAATTCGAGATCAGATGACAGCCCGCCCGGACGATGGTAAAGTCTGACATTGGCATCTTGACAGCACTACAACACATCCTTCTTCATGATTGGTCGCCGCCGGGACCTGCCCAGCAGCTATTGGTGGTATTATTCAAAATGGATTTGCCGCCGACGCCTCTAGGAATCTCCCGTAGAGGATATACACGTCTTCATTCTGATTGGAAGCCACCCGGACCGATCCAACAGCGATTGGCTAATTCTTTTGAATTTTTTTGAACTTTTTTTGAACATTATTCCACCGCCACCAGCGACAAAGACTTGCAACCCGGACCTATACGTCCCCCCTCTGATTGGCTCATCTAAGATCTCGGACAGCCAATCAGCATCCCGCCCACTCTCTTTGGACTTATCCCCATACGGCTCATGTTACCCGATGACATCGTAACTGTACTCAGCGTAGTACGGCTCGCTCCTGATTGGCCCCCTCCTCACCTCTCGCAGCAAGCGGCCAATCAGCTTCAAAAGGCTCATCTCCATTCATTTCCCCACAGCGGCTACCCTGCACAGCGATGACAGCCTCCTCCTACTGCCTCCTGTTTGGTCCCACGGACGCCGGCAGCTTCCTGATTGGTCGCCACCACGGACACTACTCGCGGTTCAGTTTGAACTTCCAAATACTCCTGTAAAAGACTATACCTATGATTTTTACATGTTTTATGTGGTTTTCATGCCCCTTCTTTGAATATGTTTTATTATTTAGGTCTTTAATGCCCGACCCCTACCTGGCCCCGGCATCTACCCCACATGATGTCACCAGCTCACCTGTTTTTGGCGCCATTTTCTCATGTATTTAAACACATATACCTGTTACCTTGCCATACAGCAACCACCTGCAATTGAAAAAGGGAGCTGTGACTCCCGAAAGGCGTCTTGCTTTATATTTATTTATTATTTTCATTGATTTCTTATGCTGTAAGAATAAATTATTTTGCATCAATACCCACGACTTGGGTTACTTCCTTGGGAGCGCCAACGCAGCTTTTTTCCTCCAATACTTCTGCAACTAGTAGACAAGACATTAAAGCATTGCTTTCAGTGTTAAAGGGGTACTCCGCCCCTTGACATCTTATCCTCTATCCAAAGTATAGGAGATAAGAGTGATAAGTTGTCTGATCAACTGGGACCCCTGCAATCTTTGGGCATCACTCCGGCATTTTGAAAATTTTTGTTTATAATGCTGGGTTCGGGCAGCCGTGGTTGTGACGTCACGCCACACCCCCTCCATTTATGTTTATGGGACCACAGAAGTCAGGCCCCCTCTCATAGAGATGAACGGGGGTATGACTTCACGACCGCGCCCGCCCAAACCCAGCATTTTGAACAAAAATATTCAGAACGCCGGACGCCCCGTGATCAGACATCTTATCCCTTATCCTTTCAGGAGTCATTTTTGGTGAATGAAGTGATTTGCAAATAGGTTAGGAATCATATAGGCTATTGAATGGAGGAAAAATGTTTGAGATGACAGTAACCATGTACATATTGTTTACTAAAGTCATAAACAATGAGGCAAAACTGTACTTTTTTATATGTAGTTTACTGTAATATTGTAACAGTGACATCTATTCAAACATCAAGTGTGGTCAGATTCTGTAGATATATTAATTCCATAAATCAAGAATAGCGTCCTGTACTGTCCATGGAGGGAGGAGCTGTAGATTGGTTACTGGCAGCCTTTGTAGGTAGTTACAGCGCTCTCCTCTGTAATAAAAACAAGAAAAAATCTAAAATGAAACGTAGCACAAATACACATTGATATACAGTAAATATATAACATACACATTGCAAATATATTACTTATTACTCTTTTACATACTATTGATTTTTTTTTATCACTTCTTATTACATTTTTTGTAATGTGACCAAAAATCTTCAACTATGGCATTTGGAATCTATATTTATTTATTTTTACGACATTGACCGTGCAGGATCAGGAATGGAAAAATTTTATAATTCAAATGATTCCAAACACTATGATACCAAATATATTTATTTAATTTTCTTTTTTAACATTTTGTTTATTTATAAAATGGGAAAGGAGGGCGATTTGGATTTTTATTAGGGTGGAATTTTTAAAATTGTTATAAAACTGGTGCCTGTTATAAGCAATTGCTTGTTTGGTCTCATATATCATTGTAATGTACCGTATAAGCATTACATTGATCTATGAGACCAGTGTTCTATTGCTATAGTCTGTCATAGGCAGGCTGTATTAATAGCTGAGCCATGGCAGGTGCTGAGGACAAGCTAAGGCCTTGTGCTGCCCTGGCAACCCATTAACTCCCCGAGATTACATTATAGGGGGGGAGGGGGGCAATTGGTCACTGAACTATCAAGCATGCATCTAAAAATTGTTTAAATGCTGCATTCTCAATTGATCATGGCACCTGACCAGTTAAATGGTGGACATCATAGTGATGTAAAATGTCCATTATTACCAGCAGACATCAGCTGTAAATGGCAGCCAGCACTTGCCAGGCGTGGTTTCCTCATGTATTAGGCTTTGTAAACCAGATTGGGGCTCGTGTACAATGTATATTATATCTTATATGACCCTTAGCCAGAGCATACATAGGGCATCTCTCTGTGAGGGACTTATCTTTCCCTGTATTACTTAGGCAACCAGGGTCAATGTGTAATTCCTATTTCCGCCTGTGGTGGCACTGCAGGAAAATTGACCACTTACTGCCACATTTCCTCACAGATAACAACTGACCACTGGGGACCCAGAAGTGAATTTCTTTGCAATCAGCTTATTGCAACAAAGAGGGATTGACCACAGTAGTGAACCTCTTTAACCCAATGATAGGTTGCCATTCTCTTTCTTACCTGTTTGGTAATAGTCGTATACTTTTACATTTGCCGGTTTCAAGTCCTGGACCTGGTTCACTTGCTGTATCACAAGAGTGTATTGAAATGATGTACGATCAAGCTTAAGAAAGATACAGATCAATATTTAATGATTTGTTTGTAAAGTGAACAATTTTATATAAAAGATCTGGCTTAGAACAAGTAGAGAGCAATGGGCCAAATACTGTTCCCTAACTGGAGCCCCTAATGGTCAGTGCCCACCCCTGATGATCGACAAGTACTAGAAAATTATACAGCTATTTGTTTGCCTTATCTAATTTTACTACTCTTGTTAATATTGTAGGTTTTTGTCACTGTTACAGATTTTATTTATCTGACTACTATTAAAATGCTACTTTCCTACCCTGGACACCACATCCTGCCCCTTATGTAACTCTGTTGACACCAGTGTACTCCTCTCCTGAATTTTTCTGTCACCTCCCATGTGTCAGTATAATTTTACAAGCTATTGATAGTTTAATGGCCCTTATTTATTTCCCCAGTCATTTTTTTTTCTATGGGAGATTTTGGTTTTTTATACCAGGCAAATTACACTGAGCAGTCATTACATTAAACCACCTGCTTCATTTTGTGAAGGTCTCCCTTGTGCCCCAAACCTGGACTCCCCACAACCTGAAAAAGGTGTTCTGTGGTATCCTACACCAAGATGTTAGTTGTCGAGTTGGAAGATGAGCTCTCCTGTAACACAACAGATGCTCAATTAGGTTGAGATCTGAGGAAATAGAGGCCAAGTCAACACCTTGAACTTTGGGTCATCTAACTCAAACCATTTCAAAACAATTTTTGCAGTGTGGCCAGGGCCTTATCCTGCTGAAAAAGGCCACTGTCATTGGGAATCTCGCTGCCATGAAGGAGAGTTCATTACGAATTTCATGAAAAATTTTATTCGCAACGAATGCGAATATCACCATTCGTCTATCTATTAATGAATCACCTCATTAAACTCCATTTAGTGCGGTCCAGGCTCCAGGGCATCTAAAATGGTGGATCCACATGTGAGGACATGGGGCAATGAACTCTGGGAAGGGGGAACAATGGTAGGAGGGGTGACCCTGAATCACATGCAGGATGTAGCCTATCAGCAGCCAGTCACCCCTGTGATGTCACAGCCCCATATAATCAGCAGCCATATTCTGGCTAGTCACTTCCTAGTCATTTCCAGCACCGTTTCATCTCCTAGTCATGTCAGCGTTCTGGTGGACAGAGAGTAGTGCAATTTTCACTGAAAATAATTTTTACTGCAGCCATTAACCTCCCAGTCACTTTCTACAGTATATTACGGTGAGGGGCAGAGAGCTGTGTGCTGCCTTATACATTTGAACAAGCTGTCTCAGCTTGAGAAACCTTAGCAGAGGAAGATGGAATAATTTTCAGTGCATTTCTGCCCTCTTTGTTTCACAACAAATGGTCTGTGATAGTCAAATAATCCATTCCTCATAGTCTGTGAGAGATCACAATTTTCTTTTACTTTTATAAGCGTACTGTAGTGCATTTTTCTGCTCTCATTAGTGCATACCACATACCTACATCTAAGTAGTGTACTATTTTGTACTAGGGATCGACCGATATCGTTTTTTTAGGGCCGATACCGATAATCGGTGGAGGTTAGGGCCGATAGCCGATATCTTGTACCGATATTCCGGTATAAGTTATTGGCTATTTATCCCCCCGCGACACCGCTGCAGATCATTGATTTAAAGCGGGCGATTTAAATCAATGCACTGCAGTGGCTTTTGCGGTGCCATAGACCGCCGCCGCCACCCGCTTCTCTCCCCTGCCTGTCTGGGGGTCCTGAGACCTATCACTGCCACCGCTCCGCATTGCACCGCGACCGCCGCCGCACCGCACCCGCGACCGCAACCCCCCCCCCCCCCCGACCCGCCGCACCGCACCGGCCCCATTTCCTCCCCCATCCCCGGTTTTATAATTACCTGTTCCCGGGGTCCACTCTACATCTGGCTCCGGTGGCGTCCTCCTGAACTGTCACTGTGCGCACTGACGGTGACGTCACGTCGCGCACATCACGTCACTCGTCATTGCGCACAGCGTAACGCAGGACGCAGCAGGAGCAAGAAGTAGTGTGGGCCCCGGGAACAGGTAATTACAAAACCGGGGGAGGCAATGGGGCCAGGGCGGTGCGGTGGGAGGTGCGATGCGGTGCGGCGGGTCAGGGGGGGCGGTCGCGGTGCGGTGGGGGCGGGGCATTATCGGCTTATCAGCAAGGTAATTGCCGATACCGATAATGCCCAAAATCGTGATTATCGGCCGATAATATCGGCCATACCGATAATTGGTCGATCCCTATTTTGTACCTGTTAATCTGTCAAGGGACTAGATACTGTGAAAGTCCAGGCAAAAGTAATCACCGGCTAGTGTTTTACTCCAATAAATTTTTAAGCATACTATAGTGCATTTTGCAGCCCTCATAAGTGCATACCACATACATACATCTGAGTAGTGTACTATTTTGTTAATCTGTCAAGGGCCTATATACTGTGAAAGGACAGCCAAAAATACACACCTTCTGCTGTTCTAGACAATTACTGTTTTAATCCCTTAATGACCAAGGACGTATATTTACGTCCTTGGCCGGCTCCCGCAATACAACGCGGGGTCACGCGGTGACCCCCCCCCCCCGTGTCATATCGGGTCAGTCCCAGCATGTAACTCATGCCAGGATCCGGGGCTAATAGCGCGCAGAAGCGATCGTGGTTAAAGGTTAACCCTTTAGACGCGGCGTTCAAAGTTGAACACCGCATCTAAAACAAAAGTAAAAGCTTCCTGGCTGCTCAGTGGGGCTGATCGGGACCACCACAGTGAAAATGCCTCTTACCTTCCTCCGGCGCGTCTGTTCGGCGATTGATTGCTCGGCGCCTGAGATGCAGGCTTGAGTAATTGACCGCCAAGCTATGGCTTTGCAGTGATCAGTGTATAAGATCAGTGCAAAATCAGTATAAGATCAGTGCAAAATCAGTAATTTAACCATTTCCCTAATAAAAGTCAAAATCACCCCCCTTTTCCCATAAAAAAAACATGTAAATAAAAATAAATATAAACATATGTGGTATCGCCACGTGCGTAAATGTCCGAACTATAAAGATATATCATTAATTAAACCCCACGGTTAATGGCGTAAGCGCAAAAAAATTCATGAAAAAATGAATAAAAAGTGATCGAAAAGTCTTATCAATACAAAAATGGTACCAATAAAAACTTCAGATCACGGTGCAAAAAATTAGCCCTAATACTGCCCCATACGCTGTAAAATAAAAATGTTATAAGGGTCAGAAAATGACAATTTTAAACTTATAAATTTTCATGCATGTAGTTATGATTTTTTCCAGAAGTATGACAATATCCAACCTATATAATTAGGGTATCATTTTAATCATATGGACCTACAGAATAAAGATAAGGTGTCATTTTTACTGAAAAATGTACTGCGTAGAAACGGAAGCCCCAAAAAGTTACAAAATGGTGTTTTTTCTTCAATTTTGTCGCACAATGATTTTTTTTCCGTTTCACCGTCGATTTTTTGGCTAAAATGACTGATGTGAATGCAAAGTAGAATTGGTGGCACAAAAAATAAGCCATCATATGGATTTTTAGGTGCAAAATTGAAAGGGTTATGATTTTTAAAAGGCGAGGAGGAAAAAACTAAAGTGCAAAAACTGAAAAACCTGTGGTCCTTAAGGGATTAAGCGTAGTGAAGCGTATGGTATTCCCCTTATATAAGCACTAAGTATGTCAGGCAGAGAAGTGTCAAGACGTGCACAGAGGAGTGGCAAAGGCCTAAATTCATCAGGCATAGGCAGAGGTCACAGCAGACTAGGGGCGAGTGGCAGCAGGAGTCACAGCGAGAGGCCTGAGCTCCCGGTATCAGCTAGCGGTCATGTCTCGACCAGCAACCCATCTGCCCTCATCGATTGGTTGACACGGTCATCCACTTCAACACAAGTGACATCTGATACCCCCAGTCAACAGTCGGTGTGTTCCTCAGACACATCCCTCAGTTGGTATGCCCCGGGAGCAGTCCCTGTCCTCCCATTGCCTCTGTCCTATGCTATTCCCTCCCCTACAGAAGAAGTATCTTATGCTGTGGGTTCAGCTCGACTATTCAGTGAGGATAATCAAATAGAGGACAGTCACCAGCTACTGCCCAGCCAAGAAATGTAGGAGACAACCGCCGCTTCCTCCGCTTGGGCGGGCAAGTGATGAGGAGAGTGATGTGGGAGGCGATGTTGCCAGCGTTCAGGGTCCTGAAGCAAAAACTGTTGGGGAACCTAAGGAGAACATCAGTGACGTGCAGACACTTATTGATGATGATGAAGCCGATCGCAATTGGGAGCCGGGTGCAGATGGGACTTCATCATCATCAGGAGAAGAGGGTTGCAGGTTGCCTGTGAGGCAGCAGCTGAGCCAGCAAGGTGGTAGCTTGGTTGGCAGTCAGCATGGTGGCAGAGGTGGAAATTCTGGAGCCAAACATGCCAGGGGGAGACAACCTGCTTTGCGGCAGCCTGCCTTCCCAGGAGGTAGTGGAACAAGGGTTCCTGGAGATGGCGGCAGTAGAAGTCAATTAGTGCAGACTTTTAGAGGTTAGCATAGTCAATTAGTGTGGAACGGAGGAGGTTAACATAGCGGCAGAAGGTGAAGCGTTTGTCGACAGAAGGTGAAGCGTGGCCAGGGTCCCAATGTTGGTACCACGGCCCTGCGTCAACATATGCTGTGCCACCATAAAGCGGCCTGGGAGAACCATGGCTCTGATGTAGTGGTCCAGCCTGCTGCATCCCCCAGTGCCACGCCGCTCCCATTTTCAGCCAGCCTAGGCTCCACCACCTCAGCCGAAGAGATCTGTGTGTCATACCCTCCTTCTGTCACTCCAGATGCCCTTTCTCCTCCTACGTTTAGCCAGTCCTTCCGCCAGCAATCCATCAGCGAAGCCATGTCCAAAAGAAAACAGTATGCAGCCACTCATCCAACGGCGCAGAAGTTGAATGTACTCCTGTCCAAGTTACAGGTGTTGCATTCCCTCCCTTTTCAAGTGGTGGACTCTGCACCTTTCAGAGAACTGATGGCTCGTGCCGAGCCAAGGTGGAGAGTCCCAAGCCGTCATTTCTTTTCAAAGAAGGCAGTATCACCCCTGCACAATTTTGTGGAAGAGAAGGTGAGCCAGTCCTTGAGCCTGTCGGTATGTAAAAAAGTGCACGGCAGAGCCGACGTATGGAGCTGTAACTATGGTCGGGGACAATACATGTCCTTTACGGCTCACTGGGTGAATGTGGTTCCTGCACAGCCACAGCACCAAGTTGGACAGGTCACACAGCTGCTTTCTCCTCAGCATACCATGTGTACAGGGCAAGGCGGTGTCAGGCTGTTCTTCGCATGGTTTGCCTTGGCGAACTGAGTCACACAGTCATTCATAATAAAAATCGAAGCATGGCTTACTCCACGATAACTGAAAATGGGAACCATGGTGACCGACAATGGGAAAAACATCTTGTCTGTGCTGCGACAAGGAAGGCTGAGCCATGCGCTCTGCATAGCACACGTGTTCAATCTGGTTGTCAAGCAGTTCCTGAAGTGTTCCCCACATCTGCAAGACATCCTAACAATGGGAAGGAAACTTTGCGTGCACTTCAGCCAGTCGTACACCGCAAAGCACACCCTCCTTGAACTGCAGCATCAGAACTAGTGATGAGCGGCATTGGCCATATTCGAATTTGCGATATATTTTGCGAATATATAGACGAATATTCCCACTATATTTGCAAATTTCGCATATTCGCTATATATTCGCATATGAGAATATTAGCATATGTGAATATTTGAACATTCGCGTATTCGAGGAAGAATACAGTGAGGGGGTGGGTAACTTTACTATTGGTTGCTAGGGATGTTGTTGATAACCTCTGACAAGTGTATTTGTATCATTCTAATTGTCCCAAAAGTGAAAAGAAGGGATATGCAAATATTCACATATGCGCATATGCATAAACACTAATATTCGCAATTTCAAATATATAGCGAATATATTCGCAAATTCGCAAATTTGCGATATTCGCAATAAAAATTTGAAATGCAAATATTCACACCCAACACTATTAAGAACGGTATCCCCCAACATAGTCTAATTTACGACATTGCCACTCGTTTGAATTCCACTCTCCATATGTTGGTCCGACTTTACGAACAGAGAAAAGCCATCACCAATTTCTTGATGATCCAAGTAGATAGGGGTACTCCCCTGTGTAACTTCAATGTCAACCAGTGGCAGCTCATACGTGACACCTGCCGTTTGCTCCGGCCCTTTTAGGAAGCCACATTATTAGTCAGTCACCAGGATTATGGGATGAACAACGTCATTCCACTGCTTCATTTCCTACAACATGTATTGGAAACAATGGCTGATCAGGGCACTGGAGACATGGCGCCTACATCTCATGACCAAGTGATCCCTGTGGGGGCTGAACTGGAGATGGAGGAGGAAAGGGAGGGGCACAGTGGAGCACAGTTTATGTTTCACGAGATGAGCGTTTTTTCTAGTCATCTGACAGGAGAGGAGGAGCAGCCAGAGGAGCTAGAGGGTTATGAAGAAGGCGAGACAGAGGACCCAGACGCACCGTGGGAGTATGCAGTGGAGATGGAGTTAGGGAGTCCATCCAAGTCAATTGCACTAATGGCACGATGCATGCTCACTTGCTTGCGTAGCGACCGCCGAATTGTCACCTTTCGGCAGCGGGATGACTTCTGGCCCGCCACCTTATTGTACCCTTGCTACCGCCACAAAATGGGGGCCTTTTTTACACCCACTTAGAGAGAGGTCAAACTGACCTACTACAGAGACAGTTGGCCGATGCCTATCTGCGCCATCGTCAATCCTCTCGCAGTTCTGATTTGGGGGGCCCTCTGAACTTACCTTCCACTGACTGCCATGGCAGCTGGGGAGGGGTGGGGTGGCAGGAGCAGTACCAGCTCCATCAGCAGCAGCTTGAGTCTACAGTCGCTGATGAATACCTTTCTTCACCCACATAGTGAATCAATTCATCAGCAGCAGGTAAACCTGGAGCAGGACCTGAACCAGCAGGTAGTGGCATACCTTGACATGGCCATGCCAACACACCTTGAAGATCCACTGGA
Source organism: Hyla sarda (assembly GCF_029499605.1). Classification (NCBI taxonomy): domain Eukaryota; kingdom Metazoa; phylum Chordata; class Amphibia; order Anura; family Hylidae; genus Hyla; species Hyla sarda. Next base: position 26,291,849 of record NC_079195.1, read on the forward strand.
CTTCTGGGCAGCCAAACTTGATTTGTGGCCACAACTAGTAGAGTTTGCCCTGGAAAAGCTGTCCTGCCCGGCCAATAGTGTGCCATCAGAGAGGATGTTTAGTGTTGCGGGGGCCATAGTCACCCCAAGGAGAACTCGTCTGTCCATGAAAAATGTGGAGAGACTGACCTTTGTGAAGATGAATCAGGCATGGATCAGTAACGATTTCCACCCACCAATGCCTGATGCATCAGAGTAGATTGACTATGGTGCCACACCAACACTTCACAAATATGGATAGTGCCAAACAGATTTAAGGCGCTGCTCCCCAGTTGCAAACATTCCTCCGCATCAGACCTTTTTTCACCCACCTTGGTCACCGGGTACTGGTATTGCCACCCACTGCACCACTCTGTCACTGGGTCACTTTCAGGACTCCTGAGGCTGCTGCCACCTCCAGGCTGTCTCATTCTGCCACCATATGGTCTCCTCATACTTCTGCCACCTCCAGGCTGTGTCATTCAGCTACTATATGTTCTACTCATGCTGCCACCAACTCCATGCTATGCCATTCAGCCGCTATATGTTCTCCTAATGCTGATGCCAACTCCAGGCTGTGCCCTTCAGCCACTATATGGTCTCCTCATGCTGCCGTCAACTCCAGGCTGTGCCATTCAGCCACTATATGTTCTCCTAATGCTGCCGCCAACTCCAGGTTGTGCCATTCAGCCACTATATGGTCTCCTCATCTGCCACCAACTCCAGGCTGTGCCATTCAGCCACTATATGGTCTCCTCATGCTGCCGCCACCTCCACGCTGTTTCATTCAGCCACTATATGTCCTACTTATGCTGCCACCAACTCTAGGCTGTGCCATTCAGCCACTATATGGTCTGCTCGTCTGCTGCCTACTACAGGCTATGCCATTCAGCCACTATATGTTCTACTCATGCTGCTGCCAACTCCAGAATGTGCCATTCAGCCACTATATGGTCTCCTCATCTGCAGCCAACTCCAGGCTGTGCCATTCTGCCACTGTATGGTCTCCTCATGCTACTGCCACCTCCAGGCTATGCCTTTCAGCCACTATTCAGTCTCCTTATCTGCCGCCTCCAGGCTGTGCCTTTCAGTCACTATATGTTCTACTCATGCTGCCGCCAACTTCAGCTACTATATGGTCTCCTCATCTTCCACCAACTCCAGGCTGTGTCATTCAGCCACTATATGGTTTACTCGTGCTGCTCGGCCTGGGACATTACCTAAACATTTTAATGGTAGCACTAGCTACCATAAATCTTCATTTTCAATTTGAAATATCATTTTTTAATCTTAGAGATTGTGAAACTCTATGATCTCCTCATGCTGCCGCCAGCACCAGGCTGTGTCATTCAGCCACTATATGCTTTACCGATGCTGCTGGGCCTGGGACATTACCTAAAAAATTTTATGGTACCATAGCTACTATAAATCTTCAATTTAATTTGGAAAATTCATATATTAATCTTAGGGATGGTGAGGCTCTCTCTGTAGGCCAGAAATAGCCATTTTTAATAGTGCTTCGCCAGCGAAAAAATTTGGGCCGAACCAGATTTTTTCAGAAAATTCAGCGAGTCAGCCGAATCAAATTTTTAAAAAATTCGCTCATCTCTTGTACTGACCCTTACATACCAAGAACACCTCACCAGACCAGCTGTTCTGGAGATGCTCTGACCCAGTCATCTAGCCATCATAATTTAGCCCTTGTCATAGTCATTCAGATCCTTATACGTATACCCATTTTTCCTGCCTTCAAGAAAAACTTAAAGAAATTACTTTTAACTACCGTATTTATCGGGGTATACCACGCACCGGCCTATAACACGCACCCTCATTTTACCAAGGATATTTGGGTAAAAAAAGTTTTTTACCCAAATATCCATGGTAAAATGAGGGTGCGTGTGTGCGCGTGTATACCCCGATACACCCCCAGGAAAGGCAGGGGGAGAGAGGCCGTCGCTGCCCGCTTCTCTCCCCCTGCCTTTCCTGTGGTCTAGAGCCCTGCTGCTGGCCCTTCTCTCCCCCTGGCTATCGGCGCCTCTGCCCGTTCTGTCCCCCTGACTATCGGTGCCGGCGCCCCATTGCCGGCGCCGATAGCCAGGGGGAGAGAAGTGGCGCCGACAGCCAGGGGGAGAGAAGGGGCAGCGGCACCCATTGCCGGCGCTGCTGCCCCGTTGCCTCCCCCCATCCCCGGTGGCATAATTACCTGTTGCCGGGGTCGAGTCCGCGCTGCTGCAGGCCTCCGGCGTGCGTCCCCTGCGTCGTTGCTATGCACAGCGCGGTGCACTGACGTCATGCACCGCGCCGTGCATAGCAAAGATGCAGGGGACGCACGCCGGAGGCCTGCAGCAGCGCGGACGCAACAGGTAACAGGTAACCCGGCAACAGGTAATTATGCCACCGGGGATGGGGGGAGGCAACGGGGCAGCGGCGCCGGCAATGGGTGCCGCTGCCCCTTCTCTCCCCCTGGCTGTCGGCGCCGCTTCTCTCCCCCTGGCTATCGGTGCCGGCAATGGGGCGCCGGCACCGATAGTCAGGGGGACAGAATGGGCAGCGGCGCCGATAGCCAGGGGGAGAGAAGGGCCGGCAGCAGGGCTCTAGACCCCAGGAAAGGCAGGGGGAGAGAAGCGGGCAGCGACGGCCTCTCTCCCCTGCCTTTCCTGGGGGTGTATCGGCGTATAACACGCACATAGACTTTAGGCTAAAAATTTTAGCCTAAAAAGTGCGTGTTATACACCGATAAATACGGTAGTCCTAATATTTTCCAATCAAGTGAAATTATCCTTTTTTTTTTTCCTGGAAAACTAACACAACAAAATGTATAATCCGTGCTCACACGACAAGACATATCCACTGACCTCGTCAAGGTAAATAGTAATAGAATCTCTTTTGTTGTTAATTTTCATGACCAGGGGTGATGTCCCAGGCTAAAAAATGAAGATTGGAAAAAATAAATGAATTTACAATTCAAGGAATGTTGATATCATTATGTCCTCATTGTCACTACTTTATACAATCAGTTCCCAAAAACCCACAATACTGTGTAGAACGTTATATACCGTAATATTAAAATATTAAAATCCTATTCCACAGAAGACATCAATATAAAATAAAATTGTCAGACAAACCCCGGAGAACATTTTATCAAAGTGTATCAAGAAAATAGCCTCTGCACAACAGATGGTACAATGCTGCCATCTAACCTGGTCTCCTAGGTCATCAAACGGCTGGAATCCTGAGAGCATTTCCACTTCAATAAGGACCATATTAGTAACACGTCTCTTTCCAATGTAACTGTAATAAAAGAGATGGGCCGGAGCAAATACGCAAAATTACAGTGATAAAAACAATGGAAACTTTAGTTATATGCAATCTGAGAAAAATTACTCGCTAGATATAAGGTAGAAAGATGGATATACCAAACAAATACGCAGCAGCACTCCGGATATCCAGAGTGCTGTTGCGTATCTGTTTGGTATATCAGGTTCTGGTACTGATAAGTCTATAATTATAATAGTCGGTTTATTTGAAAAGTAGGAGAGAGAATAACAACAAAAATATCCAGAAGAATGCATTTCAAATAAGTTATGAATTGATTATGAAATGTGTATTTGATTCCCTATCAATCAACAAGATTTCTGGCTCCCAGGTGTCTTCTATACAGATAATGAGCTGAGATTAGGAGCTTTGTTTTTGAAGGCTAATATGTAGCTGAAATGTTGCATGTTTTCTTTGGAAACCAATAAATCTTAAAATCTCTTTTTTGCACAAGATACCGGAGTTTCCTGTTCAGTGCTAAATAGGTAGATATGACAATAGATAGATAGATAGGTATGAGATAGATAAGAGATAAATAGATAGATATATATGAGATAGATAGATATGAGATAGAAAGATAGATATGAGATAGAGAGATAGATAGATATGAGATAGAAAGATAGATATGAGATAGATAGATATGAGATAGATAGATAGATATTAGATAGATATATATGAGATAGATAGATAGATAGATAGATAGATATGAGATAGAAAGATAGATATGAGATAGATAGATAGATATGAGATAGATAGATATGAGATAGAAAGATAGATATGAGATAGATAGATAGATAGATATGACATAGATAGATATATATGAAATAGATAGATATTAGATAGATAGATATGAGATAGATAGATAGATATTAGATAGATAGATAGATAGATAAGTAGATAGATAGATAGATAGATATGAGATGTATATGAGATAGATAGATAGCTAGATAGATAGACATGAGATAGATAGATATGAGATAGATAGATAGACAACTAGATAGATAGATAGATAGATAGAACCAAGGAGATGAGTAGTAGTAGCAGGGTGCGGGCAAGCAAAAGCAGTCCCAGTCGCAGACTGCATAGATAAATCCACAACGATGATCCAGCTGCACATGTTGATCCAGCCAGCTGGATCATCTTTGTAGATAGATAGATAGATAAATAAATAGATAGATAGATAGGAGATAGATATGAGATAGATAGATATGAGATAGATAAATATGAGATAGATAGATAGGAGATAGTAGTAGAGGAGGGAAGCAGCACTCCTGCGATAAAAGTGAACGGGTGCCTGACTGCTGTTGATCTGGGTCAGAGATCCAAAGTGAAGTAGTCAAGTAGAAGCAGTGGCACTCCAAGCTGGTGAAATAAAGTGATGTCTTTATTTACTCCAAAGTGAGCTACGTTTCGGCAGCCTCCCGCTGCCTTTGACAAAGGCAGCGGGAGGCTGCCGAAACGTAGCTCACTTTGGAGTAAATAAAGACATCACTTTATTTCACCAGCTTGGAGTGCCACTGCTTCTACTTGACTAGATAGGAGATAGATAGATAGATAGATAGGAGATAGATAGGAGATAGATAGATAGATAGGAGATAGATAGATAGATAGATAGATAGGAGATAGATAGATAGATAGATAGGAGATAGATAGATAGATAGAGATAGGAGATAGATAGATAGATAGGAGATAGATAGATAAATAGGAGATAGATAGATAATAATTTTTTCAATGATTACCTGACTGTTATCTGAAGAAGAAATATTCCTGTATTGTCACAACGTACTATTTTTGCATTAATATTAAAGGCAGATGGTGCTGGTTGTGGCAGAACATTGTATTTTAGGACGATCTGTTAGCAAGAAGAAGAAAAAAAAAGGTCTCAAATTAACTGAACATTAAGGACAAAAGGACAACAACCATAAAAGAAGAATTTTCCACACAGATCAGATATAAAGTTTACCATAAACTGTCATTCTCAGCATTGAGGGACACACATCTTGTTCTGCTCAACCATTCAGTGGCTTTGCTGCCCTGATACCATTCATCTTTTGCTGGTCTTGGCTTTTCTCTTTATTTTTTACTTTGATTATGTTTTTCTAACCTATATAATGTATATAAACCCCATAGTAAGTCACCTGAATGAACACGCAGCCAGTCCCTTTAATAAGCAGGTTGTATTCCCCAGGAATGTCTGGTAGGGGAGCCGTCTGGAGGAGAAGACGATTGGTTTCATCCACCTTGAATACCTTCAAAGTCTTGCTGTTCTTAGAAACCGTGATTGACAAGATGCCTTTAGGACTGAACGTTAGCCTCGTGTACTTGGCCAGAGCTTGAATTGCCACCACTGTATCCTGTAATAGGCAGAGGTGTGTAAAAAGATGCAAAAGATGCCACAGACATGAACAATGCCAGATGCTTTACCTGTGTAGAGGAAAAACCCCCGTAGGGATTCTGCTGTTTGATCAACCAGGTGACAATCTGGGAAGCTTTTAGGATATCACTTGGTGATACTATCGGGGCAGTAGTCAGCGCCAGGAGGACATATGCGGATAACTCTACACTGACCGATACTGAGCTACTAGAGGACGTCCAGTACAGGTTACCTCCTAAGAGAGAAATTCAACAAAGATGTCAGGACCCCAGTGCACAACGTATAACATGTATAATACCTGCCACCATTTATAATTCTTATATAATTTACGTTTTAAAGGGGTACTCTGCTCCTAGACATCTTATCCCCTAGCCAAAGGATAGGGGATAAGATGTCTGATCTCTGGTGCGGCACCCCAGTCATCTGGTGCACGGAGCGAACTTTGCTCCGTGCCGGATGACTAGCGATGCGGCGCCAGGGCTTGAACCGCTATGCTCCCTCCCATAGACTTGCATTGAGGGACATGGCCATGATGTCACGAGCCTCAAGAGTCACAGCCGGCATTCTAAACGAACGCCGGGTGCTGTAGGGAAATCGCAGTTGGTGTCCCAGCGGCGGAACCCCCCACCCCCACCCCCCGCGATCAGACATCTTATCCCCTATCCTTTGGATAGGGGATAAGATGTCTAGGGGCGGAGTATCCCTTTAAGTGACAGAGAGTCCTTAGGGCTTCCTCAGCCACCAGGGTCGATGTTCAGTTGCCCCTTCTGGACCCCCTAGAGCATTAGAGCATTCTTACCAACACTTATGTGGTAAAAGTGTTTAATTTGAGCCCCGAACTTGAACAGCCCCAAAATGCCTACTTTTGGGTGGGATTTGCATACATCCTACCTCTGTTTTAATCTGCTTTTCAGGATTGCTCCACATAAATTGGGAGTGCTGGCAAATATGATACAGGCACATCTCTTGTGGAAATTGTCTCTATGGAAAGCTGTGACCAGCAAGGCAGAGGCGTAGCTTTTAGCTTCTGCGGCCCCCTTATGGACCAGGGCCCCAGTGCAACTGCTTCCTCCACTACCTCTATAGCTACACCCCTGCAACAAGGTGAGAAAGCTGCAAAAAATCTTAGCCATGTCTTGCTACATCTATGGGGGAAGGTAATGGTGCTACAATTGGCCACAGACATACTGCTCTCCTCTGCTATCAGTTCTGTACCATTTTGCTGAATGGTTATATTGCTGCTGCAATGCATTATTTTTACAATTGATTGCTTTTTTAATTTATTTTTTTGTTAATAGAGTATGTTTTTCATATACATGTATCTTTAAAGCCACTGAATTATTTGTCGAGTTTGAGAAATCAAACTTGTCCTCAGTGTCCCTGCCCTGCTTGTCCTCAGTGTACAGAGCCCCACTTGTCCTCAGTGTACAGACCCCCGCATGTCCTCAGTGTACAGAGCCCCGCTTGTCCTCAGTGTACAGACCCCCGCATGTCCTCAGTGTACAGAGCCCCGCTTGTCCTCAGTGTACAGAGCCCCGCTTGTCCTCAGTGTACAGAGCCCCGCTTGTCCTCAGTGTGCAGAGCCCCGCTTGTCCTCAGTGTGCAGAGCCCCGCTTGTCCTCAGTGTGCAGAGCCCCGCTTGTCCTCAGTGTGCAGAGCCCCGCTTGTCCTCAGTGTGCAGAGCCCCGCTTGTCCTCAGGGTGCAGAGCCCCGCTTGTCCTCAGATTGCAGAGCCCCGCTTGTCCTCAGTGTGCAGAGCCCCGCTTGTCCTCAGTGCGCAGAGCCCCGCTTGTCCTCAGTGCGCAGAGCCCCGTTTGTCCTCAGTGCGCAGAGCCCCGCTTGTCCTCAGTGCGAAGAGCCCCGCTTGTCCTCAGTGTGCAGAGCCCCGCTTGTCCTCAGTGTGCAGAGCCCCGCTTGTCCTCAGTGTACAGAGCCCTGCTTATCCTCAGTGTACAAAGCCCTGCTTGTCCTCAGTGTACAGAGTCCTGCTTGTCCTCAGTGTACAGAGCCCTGCTTGTCCTCAGTGTACAGAGCCCTGCTTGTCCTCAGTGTACAGAGCCCTGCTTGTCCTCAGTGTACAGAGCCCTGCTTGTCTTCACTGAACAGAGCTCTGTTTGTCGTCACTGCACAGAGCCCTGCTTGTCCTCAGTGTACAGAGCCCTGCTTGTCCTCAGTGTTCAGAGACCTGCTTGTCCTCAGTGTAAAGAGCACTGCTTGTCCTAAGTGTACAGAACCCTGCTTTTCCTCAGTGTTAAGAGACCTGCCTGTCCTCAGTGTACAGAGTCCTGCTTGTCCTCAGTGCACAAAGCCTTGCTTGGCCTCACTGCACAGAGCCCTGCTTCTCCTCAGTGTACAGAGCCCTGCTTGTCCTAAGTGTACAGAGTTCTGCTTGTCCTCAGTGCACAGGGCCATGCTTGTTCTCAATGTACAGAGCCCTGCTTGTCCTCAGTGTACAAAGCCCTGCTTGTCCTTAGTGCACAGAGCCCTGCTTGTCCACAGTGCACAGAAACCTGCTTGTCCTCAGTACACAGAGTCCTGCTTGTCCTCAGTGTACAGAACCCTGCTTGTCCTCAGTTTTCAGCGACCAGCTTGTCCTCACTGCACAGAGCCCTGCTTGTCCTCAGTGTACAGAGCCTTGCTTGTCCTCAGTGTACAGAGTCCTGCTTGTCCTCAGTGTACAGAGTCCTGCTTGTCCTCAGTGCACAGGGCCATGCTTGTCCTCAGTTTACAGAGCCCTGCTTGTCCTCAGTGTACAGAGCCCTGCTTGTCCTAGGTGTACAGAGCCCTGCTTGTCCTAGGTGTACAGAGCCCTGCTTGTCCTCAGTGTACAGAGCCCTGCTTATCCTCAGTGTACAGAGCCCTGCTTGTCCTCAGTGTACAGAGCCCTGCTTGTCCTCGGTGTACAGAACCCCACTTGTCCTCAGTGCACAGAACCCCGCTTGTCCCCCCACACTTCCTGTATTTAGACTCCTCACAGAGACACATAGACAATAGCTGTAGGGACAAAAATGTACACATTTTTTAACCAATGTATAGTACAAATATACATATAATGGTATTGTCTACATTATATAAAAAGTGTTTGTTAACAACAGGTACACTTTAACATGATTGCCTTGGCCTTTCACTATGACATCAATTGGTACTGTGTTTGTCTAACTTTGTTTATTGTTGATTGAGATAATTCTAAATATGGGGGGGGGGCTTTGGATAGCATGTCTGAGGTTTGGTCAGTAGGATAAAGCGAATTTCAATTTTCAATGTGATTAATCATTTGCTTGTATAGTATTGTATTGAAAAGAAGGGTTGGAATATTATTCTTTACAGGTGGTTTGAAGGGTTAGCATTTGTGTTTATTGCTATATTGATTTTAATGGGATTCTGCTGCACTGTGCACAAGGTAGAATTTCCGATTTTGGAGTCCGCAGAAAAAATAGACACGTCTATTCTTTCTGCGGATTTCGCACAGAAATGCATTGCCGTCTATGAGACGGTGCATTTCCGAGTGGTCCTAGTGCCAGCATGTTCTTCCGGTGCTCTGCTGTTGGGGGCATGTCCACACGGAATTTTACCTAACAGTCCCATTACTACAGTAAATTTAATCTGGGACAGGGAAAGGAACTCTGCTTTTAGAGAGTGTGATGTGATGTCAGAGCCAAAAGCCACACAGCTCAGATGATAATGGAAGATGTCTGCACTATGGCTAATAACATTATATTAGCAGGTTGCTTTTTTACATTTTTTGACACGATACACAAGTAATTTTTTTTTTCAGACAACCCCTTTAGCTTTTTTTTTAATTCAGTACTTCTCTTCTCTGCCATAGATGATAATTATATTACCTGAGGACACCGCGAGCAGTAGAAGTTTGTTCACAAGTATCTGCTTGGTTGCCAAATCATTGGCCAAGGCGAAAGTATACGCCAGTAGTGCCATGGTGTACGGGTTTGTAGTCTTTGTTATATTATTTTTCAGACAAGCGAGAGCACGAACCAGCATAGAGTCCTGGAAGATTTTGAAGATATATTATGGTTAGTTTTAGACGTGGATATGTGATGCTATCAGTTCCATCATGACTTGCATCCATAATGCGGAGGAATAAATGTGTCGGTATTACTTTTATCTGAAACCAATGAACAACTGCTCAGGTCGACTGCTATATGTCAACATAAATCCATTTAACAGTGGGCAATAATTCAGTATGAGCTATGACACATAATTCAGTATGAGCTATGACACATATACCATATGGTCAGGCATGGTAAACATATACAAGTAATTGGTGTAAAATGTATCAATAACTAAGAGATTTATGTTCACCGATCTTTACTATCTACAAGCCATAGTTGGCTCTTTACTCACATTCCCTGGGGTGCCACGTTCCAGAAGGGCCGATGTGATGTAAGCGCTGAGGGAAATGTCATCATTTACTCCACCCTGATAAACATAAAGTATTGCAGTCTTGCTTTGGCATATTTTTTGTACATAGAGAAAGTATTATAGTAGTTATATTCATGTACATTATGAGCAGAATAAAAGTAGTTGTATTCTTGTACATAAAAGACAGTATTATAGTAGTTATATTCTTGTGTATAGGAGGCAGTATTATAGTAGTTATGTTCTGTACATAGGAGGCAGTATTATAGCAGTTATGTTCTGTACATAGGAGGCAGTATTCTAGTAGTTATTTTCTTGTATATAGAGGCAGTATTATAGTACAGTGGTCCCTCAACATAAGATGGTAATTCATTCCAAACGACCCATTGTTTGTCGAATCCATCGTATGTGAAGGGGTTCATGCAATGTAAAGTATAGGAAGTTATACTCACCTGTCCCCGCCGCTCCAGACCCCATCCTCACCGCTCCCGATGCTGTCCCGCTGCTCCGGTGTCTTCTTCGGGATCCTCTGGCTTCTACCGCATCTTCTGCAGGGTCCGGGCCTCGCTTTCTGGTGACGATATTATGCTGCTGCGCCGACACGGCGTGCGTAGTGATGTAATAACGATGCCGGAAAGCAAGGCCCGGACCCTGGAGAAGATACAGAAGACGCCGGAGGATCCCGAAGTGGACCCGGAGCAGCGGGGATAGGTAAGCGAACCTGTCTGGGATGCTTAAACTGCTATCCGACAGCAGCTTAAGCATTTTACGCTGTCGGATAGCAGTTAATGCGATGGCCCCGATATATAAAAGCATCGTATGTCGATTTTATCATATGTCGGGGCCATCGCATGTCGGGGGGTTACTGTAGTTCTATTCTTGTATATAGGAGGCAGTATTATAGTAGTTATATTCTTGTATATAGGAGGCAGTATTATAGTAGTTATATTCTTGTATATAGGAGCAGTATTATAGTAGTTATATTCTTGTATATATGGGGCAGTATTATAGTAGTTATATTCTTGTATATAGGGGCAGTATTATAGTAGTTATATTCTTGTATATAGGAGGCAGTATTATAGTAGTTATATTCTTGTATATAGGAGCAGTATTATAGTAGTTATATTCTTGTATATATGGGGCAGTATTATAGTAGTTATATTCTTCTATATATGGGCAGTATTATAGTAGTTATATTCTTGTATATAGGAGCAGTATTATAGTAGTTATATTCTTGTATATAGGAGCAGTATTATAGTAGTTCTATTCTTGTATATAGGAGCAGTCTTATAGTAGTTATATTCTTGTACCTAGGGGCAGCATTATAGTAGTTATATTCTTGTATATAGGAGTAGTAATATAATAGTTATATTCTTGTATATAGGAGGCAGTATTATAGTAGTTATATTCTTGTATATAGGAGCAGTATTATAGTAGTTATATTCTTGTACATAGGAGCAGTATTATAGTAGTTATATTCTTGTATATAGGAACAGTATTATAGTAGTTATATTCTTGTATATAGGAGCAGTATTATTGTAGTTATATTCTTGTATATAGGAGCAGTATTATAGTAGTTATATTCTAGTACTTATGAGCAATATTGTAGTAGTTATCTTGTACATAGTGGCAGTATTATATTAATAATTTCTACTATAAGAATAGTTACATTCTTCATCCAGTGCAGATGTAGATTTTACCTTCATGGCTGAGTGATATAGTTTCCCTCGACTGATGAAGCAGCCATCAACTCCCTGCTGTAGACCAAGCCAAGTCACAGCCTGGCTCAGGACGTTATCATCAATAAATATGTAGTTTTTAGCCTGGGAGAAACACTTTATCACAAAAGCAGTGAGCCTGGGGACATAGAGATTATTATTAGTGACCAGTAGGATGTAAATCCTCAGACTTGGAAAGAATGGCAAACCAAGGGAAAAAGCAAAAATTAAATTCGGATCCTGGCGTGAAGAAAATATAGCCAAAAAGTTGTGTAAATGTTCAGAACATAATTAATTTCATTAGTCTAATATAGAAAAAAACAATGAAAAATGGTAGTAGGGGATGCAATTTCAAACATCTGCTTAGATGTACAATTTGTGGCTGCAATACATTTAATATTTATTTGCCACAGATTGCAACTTTTTTTTTGTTATGTAATGTCAGAATTAGGTAATATGTGAACAGATTCATGTTATTCCTACAAGAGCAATTATGTGACATTACAATTATGTGGCATTTGTAATGACCTGACCTAGTTGTGCCCAAAGTGTTAAACTTTTTTGGACTTGCGCAAAGCTTGTGGTTGCTGTAGCAATGCCCTGGCCTATGCTGTCTTGTTTCTTTGGCCAATGAGGAGTCGCTTTTACATCCACACCCTGCTAGCTCTGGATATTTAAGTTTGCACTGTCCTATTAGACACTGCCTGTGAAAGAGCTTGTACTCTGTAGCTAGTTATATCCTGCATCTGATTCTGTGTTCTGGTTCTGTGACTTTCGCGTTAATATTGGTTAACCCTTTGCTATTTGATTCAGGAACTTCTGTTGTATGTGTGTTTGCTTGGCTTTTTGTTTGTCTCCCTCTGAGTATAGTATACTGTGCATGTAAATCCATTGTGTCCTGACTGTTTCTCCATGACCTTTGCTGTATTTTGTGTAGTTTGTTGTTTTGACCTGAGACATCCAAGCACTTATTCCAGAGTAGAGACAGTCTTCTAGGGAGGGACAGGGAGGGAGGGACAGGGACCTGGGTAAGAGCTAGAGTGCCTTGTATCCCTTTCCATGCATGACAGCATCATTACTATTACTGCCTTTGTAGTTATGACTGTGACAATGTTCTATTCTTTAAACAAATCTAAAAATGTAATTGAAATAAGAGGGGAATTTACAGGAAAAAAAATCTCCCTGTAGAGTTTAACCGAGAGAAGAAATTAAAGGTGTACTCCAGATGAAAACAATATTTTTCAAGTCAGCTGGTGCCAGACAGTTAAATAGATTTATAAATTAGTAGTAAATGAAGAAAAAAGGTGTCCTGCACTCACCGCTTCTGTCCAGGTAATCCTGCTCCCATCTCGGGTCACGACTCGAACACGGAGGGCATGGGTTGTGGAGCGCTCAGAGGCGACTGCCGGCGGTTTCACGCATAGGAATGCGCTTCATCCGGCCTCGTTAACGTCATCGCGCTGTGCGAATTATAAAGGTGCAGCTGGTGAGTCACATGATTCCAGGTGAACTCTCACCCCGTGTTACATTCAGAAGTGAACGGACCGAAAAGCCACATAAGGAAGCAAAAAGCAAGTTAGGTAAGTACATAAATACTAATAGACCTAGATATGCCCTGAATAAAGAGAAATTTATAAAAAAAGGGGAAAAATCTAATTTATCATTTAACCCTAACGGCCCCTGTGCGTCAAGGCGCAATATCCATCGCGCCTCAGCACGCAGGAGCAGACGACGTCTATCTCCTCCAGAAGGGTGACAAGGGATTGTTTCAAGACCTCCAAATTTTAACGTGGTGCAATTTCCACCATGTATGGATTGCATATGCTGAACAAATCTTGGGGATCCACCTCCTTTGAGGTTTTGTAGCCTATCTTAATGTCAATGCCATGAACATGGTATTTACGAGTGTGTTTGGGGGAGATAGTCTCGAATTTTTGGATCTTAAACTATATGTGGAGAATAACCAGCTTCTGGCACAAGGCTATAGGAAAGAAGTGGCAAGAAATGCTCTTTTACACTATAAGAGCTCCCACCCTATTGAAACTAAAAATTCTATTCCGTATAGCCAGCTTTTACGTCTAAAAAGAAATAATAGCAAGCAGTCTGATTATGAGGAACAAGCAGGACACTTACTTACACGCTTTAGACAGCGCCAGTATCCTAATGAAGTATTGGCCGAGCTTACAGGAGAGGTGCAACTAAAAACAGAGAGGATTTACTTATAGATTCAAAAAATAAGAAAAAAGATTTTCAGTCCACCACTGAACAAAATTCAAGATTCACGTTTGCTTTTAAAAACAGCCCTCTGAATCACGTTATTAAATCTGCCATCACTAAGAACTGGCATCTACTCATGGCAGATCCAGATATTGTGAATACAGCACAGAATAGACCTATAGTGACCTTCAGAAAAAACAAGACGATCGCTGATTTATTGAAGGGTCAGAAGTTGAATAGAGAAGCATATCCCAAGGAGACTTGGTTGTCTGGTATAGCCCCGAAAGGGAATAAGAAGTGCGGTTTCTGTCCTCAATGCCCTCACAACATTAATGCGATTTCTATTAAATTAGGGAGTTATGTTTTTGAAATAAAACACCTCATCACCTGCCGGAGCACCTTTGTTGTATATTTTTTATTTTGTAGTTGCCAATTCTTTTATATTGGAAAAACCGAGAGACAACTCCGGGCCCGAGTACGTGAGCATATGTACTCGGTTCGAAAAGGAGGTGGATCCCCAAGATTTGTTCAGCATATGCAATCCATACATGGTGGAAATTGCACCACGTTAAAATTTGGAGGTCTTGAAACAATCCCTTGTCACCCTTCTGGAGGAGATAGACGTCGTCTGCTCCTGCGTGCTGAGGCGCGATGGATATTGCGCCTTGACGCACAGGGGCCGTTAGGGTTAAATGATAAATTAGATTTTTCCCCTTTTTTATAAATTTCTCTTTATTCAGGGCATATCTAGGTCTATTAGTATTTATGTACTTACCTAACTTGCTTTTTGCTTCCTTATGTGGCTTTTCAGTCCGTTCACTTCTGAATGTAACACGGGGTGAGAGTTCACCTGGAATCATGTGACTCACCAGCTGCACCTTTATAATTCGCACAGCGCGATGACGTTAACGAGGCCGGATGAAGCGCATTCCTATGCGTGAAACCGCCGGCAGTCGCCTCTGAGCGCTCCACAACCCATGCCCTCCGTGTTCGAGTCGTGACCCGAGATGGGAGCAGGATTACCTGGACAGAAGCGGTGAGTGCAGGACACCTTTTTTCTTCATTTACTACTATTTGGTGACTACGGTCTTTATTGTCCTAGCACCTCCGTTGCCAGGGTGGATTTCCAGTCTAGCGGGACGCCGTCTCCATCTCGTGGTCTTAGGAGGCCCAAGGTATCGGTGCCACTGTTGTTTCTTGTTTACTTTTAGATTTATAAATTACTTCTGTATAAAAATCTTAATCCTTCCAGTACTTATCAGCTGCTGTATGCTCCACAGGAAGTTGTTTTTCTTTACGGAGTTATTTTCTGTCTGACCACAGTGCTCTCTGCTGACACCTCTGTCCATGTCAGGAACTGTCCAGAGTACAAGCAAATACCTATAGCAAACCTCTCCTGTTCTGGACAGTTCCTGATACGGACAGAGGTGTCAGCAGAGAGCACTGTGGTCAGACAGAAAAGAACTCCAGAAAGAAATACAACTTCCTCTGTAGTATACAGCAGATGATAAGTACTGGAAGGGTTAAGATTTTTAAATAGAAGTCATTTACAAATCTGTTTAACTTTCTGGCACCAGTTAATTTGAAAAAATAAAAAAAATTCCACCGGAGTACCCCTTTAAAGCCACAAAAAAGGAACAAAAGAAGAGGGTTTAAAATATTTACCAAGTACTTCCTTCGGCATCGCTCATTCCGAATGCACTGTATGAGCCATCAGAGCGTTTGAAGGAGAGCTGTCGCTGGTATCCTGGTAGCAGGGAACATTACAATGGTAGATGGTAAAGATGTTTAGTTTAGTTTTTGCTGAAGGCTTAAGAACAAATTCAAACTTTCACAAAGCACAAATTGTACCAAATGAATACTTTTCATCTATTTAAATCATTGGTGATCTGTATATCTTTATACAGAATCTAATATCAGATCCTTACTAGAGGGTCCATATACCATATGTACATGGAAGATCTCATACAGATCAGCTCCAACACTATTAAACCTTATGGGAAAAAAAAAGTTATAACTCACCGCTTTGCAGGTAACCTATGCCTTTATCTTTCTGAGTAGTGTCCAGCTGTCCGGTGGCTTTGAGATAATCCAGCACATATATAGTGGGTCCCATGGTCAGCATGTTTTGTTCTCCACAGCCATACGGCATTACGATAAGTCTATCGAGGTTCTGCAGCGCTGTCCCTATAATGTCACCTGAGACAAAATGTTCACATATACAATACATTCGGGAAGTTTTTAGAACCTTTCATTTTATTCACATTTTGTTGCCCCATAATGAGAATTTTTGCTAATTTATTAAACATAAAAATGTGTCATGGACATAAGTATTCAGACCCTTTGCTATAATGTTTGAAATTTAGCGCTGGCTCCTCCCATTCTTGAACTAGTAACACAATATGGCACTCTTAATCCAGATGATGGGTGCACGAGTAGGGTCCCAATCCTTACTTAAATGCAACAAATGACTCGGCACTCAAGATAATGCTTATGTGGGGTTTATTTCATACGCAATCCAAGTAGATAACGTTTCGGTCAGGTATTGACCTTCATCAGATCTGGATTGCTGCAGAGTATAGTGATTGAAGATGCGGCTAAAAACGCTGTGATATGGGTCCTGTGTAGAGAGAACGTAGTAGACTACGGTCGCTCTACAAAGGACCTATATCACAGCGTTTTTTAGCTGCATCTTCAAGCACTATACTCCGCAGCAATCCAGATCTGATGAAGGTCAATACCTGACCGAAACGTTATCTACTTGGATTGCGTATGAAATAAACCCCACATAAGCATTATCTTGAGTGCCGAGTCATTTGTTGCATCCTCCCATTCTTGATCATCTTTGGGATATTTCTAATCAATGTTTGGAGTGACCTGAAGTAAATTCAGCATGAAGAAAGCTC
The DNA here is from genome assembly GCF_029499605.1 of Hyla sarda. Lineage (NCBI taxonomy): Eukaryota > Metazoa > Chordata > Amphibia > Anura > Hylidae > Hyla > Hyla sarda. Next base: position 26,308,774 of record NC_079195.1, read on the forward strand.
GACCCTGCGTGAAGGAGGCTTGGCTCCCTGCATGAGGAGTTCATTACAACATATGCTTGCTAAAGGACAAAAAATTTAGTTAAAAAGGACATCCTCAGATGCGTGTGCCTCTCAATAAATCCAGCAAGGTTGACTAGGGAAAGCGTAAATCAGCAAATGAAGCGCTGTTCTTAGTAAATCCCCCTCTTGTTTACCATCATTTACCTTTAAAGGGGTACTCTGGTGGAAAACATCTGGTGCCAGAAAGTTAAACAGATTTGTAAATGACTTTTACTTAAAAATCTTAATCCTTCCAGTACTTATCAGCTGCTGTATAATACAGAGAAGGTTGTGTAGTTCTTTCCAGTCTGACCACAATGCTCTCTGCTGATACTCTGGACAGTTCCTGACACGGACAGAGGTGTCAGCAGAGAGCACTGTGGTCAGACTGGAAAGAACTACACAACTTTCTCTGTAGCATATAGCAGCTGATAAGTACTGGAAGGATTAAGATTTTTAAATAGAATTAATTTACAAATCTGTTTAACCTTCTGGCACCAGTTGATTTAAAAAAAAATGTTTTCCACCCGTTTAAGATTTCAGTAGTGACTTTTTTCTCTTACCCAGCACAGATATATAGGCGCTCTCTGATTTTTTCACCCATATACTTGGAAGCGTAAGTGAGAATAGTCTCTGTATGCTGTTCACGGAAGCTAGAAAGAAATCGAGAAATAAAATTTTTAGACAACATATTTTATCTCTTCCAGAAGTCCTATCCTGGTGGTTCATATATGGTAGAATTTTCCAAGAAAAAAAGTCTTATATACAGGTCTACAAGGGTTATACACAGATCAGCTATAACATTAAAACTACTGAAATGTGAAGAGAATAACATGGATTATCAAGTGGCAATATCACCTGTCAGGGATAAAATATATTAAAGGTGTTATCCAGGTTCTATTTGTTTATTATTTTTTTTGTGTCCTAAATGCATTAAAATAACAAACCCGCATCTCCTCACATCTCCAATGCAGTGCTTATCCCGAGTAGCCCGTTGGCACACCACTCTTCATTATGGAGTGAATGTCAAGTGACCTTCCAATGAATCAGCGGCCTCAGTGGTCACATGCCATACTCCAGGCATCGTCATCGACTCCCATCACTGACTGGTGATGCCCAGAGTATGCCACTTGACCACTGATGCTGCTTATTTGCTGCAATGGTCATGTGAGGTCTTCTCCAAAAGGAAGATGGGGCTGCCAAAACATCATTGATGCAGGAGAGGATACAGGCTAGCCCATCTGGTCGGATCCCACAGCTTTAGTAAAGCAATGTGATGGAAAATGTTGTTTTGGCTATGATAGTAAGGCGTCAGGTCACACAGAGCATAGCAGCTTGCTGTACATGGGGCTGAATAGCCTCCGACCAGTCAGTGTGTCCATCCTGACTTCTGTCCACCAAGGAAAGTACCTACAATAGACACATCAGCATCAATACTGAACCATGGAGCAGTGGAAGCAGGTGGCCCATTCTGATAATTCATTCATTTTCTGGGGTATTCCAGGATTTTTAATTTTTTTTTATTTGACTGTGCTACAGGGGCTGTAAAGTTAGTGTAGTTCATAATATAGTGTCTGTACCTGTGTGCGACCGTGGTCTCGCAATTCTTCTGTCATTTTCACCCGAATATTTATTTTTAGCAGCAAACTTAGGTCTCAGATTTTTCCAGTTTGCAGTGTGTCGAGACATGACATTACCAGTCAGGTGTGCAAAGGGAGCCTGCCCTGCTCCAATGGGTGGAGCAACCGCTGGGTGGGAGAGAGATCATTTTGCAGCAGCTGCAGGCACCCTAGTTAGAGAACACTGGTCTTTTGAATGGAATGCAGCTCATTTGTGTTTCAGTGGGTGGGGTGGCTCATTTGTGGGAGGGAGGAAAGTGACCTCTCAATTTCAAACAAGGAACAATGGGATTTGTAGTTTAAAAGACCGAACTTCAACAGGAAACAGTCAGTTCACAAAAAGCTAGCCACAGTGTTATGGTAATCTCACAACAGCCATTTAGCCCCAAGACAAGCACGGATTCTTCCTAAGCATGTCCATTACTGTCTGGCAGGTACGTACTAAAATTACCTCATGGTGGATAACCCCTTTAATATTATATAGACGGCTGGGTGCATCGCTTACCTAGAGAAAAGATGGCACTTTTATAGATCAGAGGAAGAAGACAGACCTAAGGGCAGTGTGATGCTCTGTGCAATTGGAGTGATTTATTAAAATCTGTGCAAGGGAAAAGTTGACATGTTGCCCATAACAACCAATCAGATTGCTTTTTTTATTTCTAGAATATAAATGAAGCAATCTGATTGGTTGCTATGGGCAACAGGTCAACTTTTTCTCTTCCGGTTTTTGTATATCACCCTCAAATGTTCTGCTGGAAAACTTGGGTCCTGGCGTCATGTCAATATTACTGTGGCACGTATCTAGCGGGATCCCTAATAGCAGTGGCCTCTGTCAGCAAGTTAATTCCCCAACCACACACAATTGTCAAGGAATGCCGAACATGAAAAAAAAGATCAAAGTGGTGACTCGGCCTTCAGATTTCCCAGATCTCAACCCGTTTGATCATTTATGCGATGTGCTGGAGGAACAAGTCCCATCCATAAGGTCGCACCTCACACCTTACAGGACTCACAGGGTCTGCACTTTCCAAAGTCTTGTGGAGCCGAGGGGGAGCAATGCAATATGAGGCATTAGGTTGTAATGTTATGGCTAATCGGTGTTTGGTAAATTAAGGGTTAAATCTATCCAACAAACTCTCCACTAACCAACTCCAAAATAAATATGTGTTACCGTTCAGACATAGGTAGATATTTTCAGTAATTTCTTTCCTGATGCCTCCAGGCTAAATGAGATAAAAATAAAGAAAGAAAGAAAGAAACGCTAAAGGCAAATTTAGTTATGAACAAAAAATCATATAACTTATAAGTCAATCCCATTGGGACATACATTATTTTGAACATATGTTTATACAGTGTTACTATAGATTTCTGAAATTTACCTTGACAAGAAGTTGTCTTTGCAGTATGTCTATATTTCCTTTTGCGGGCACGTATGGTACCTTCCCATTGCATAATTCTTTGCTGGTCACTGCTTCTACTCTCACTGTCAGGGTCAACGATCCTAGGGAACACATAATTATATATATATAAGGACACAGCCCATTTTGGCCTTAAAGGGGTGCTCCGCTGTAAACATCATGTGAGATAAAATGTGGATACCCCCGCGATCTCCAGGCTAGCAGAGGCGGCATACGGAGCATGGAAGCTTGCAGCTTCCGTTTTCGTGATGTCACGCCACGCCCCCTCCATTCATGTCTATGGGAGGAGGCCTGATGGCAAGATCATAGCCTTCACGTCTCCTCCCATAGGCGTGAATGGAGGGGGCATGGCGGGTGGCATCACCAGTCATCGGGCACAGAGCAGAGTTCACTATGTGCACCGAATGACAGGGGTGTCGCAGCCGCTGGGGACCCCCATGATCTAACACCTTTTCCCCTATCCTTTGGATAGGGGTTAAGATGTTTAAAGTCCAGACTGATTTTCATCTTTCTTCCTCCCCTTCTAAAAATCATACCGCTTTCAATTTTGCACCTACAGACTCATATAAGGGCTTTTTTTTGTGTGTGTCACCAATTGTACTTTGTAATAACATCACTCATAACATAATCTGTGGCAAAGCAAAAAAAATAATATCTTATTTGTGAGGTGAAAGAAAAAATAAATAAATAAACACCATTTTGTAACTTTAGGGGGTTTCCATTGCTATGCAGTGCACTTTTTGGTACAACCGACACCTTTTCTTTATTCTGTAGATCCATACAGTTACAAGGATACCAATATATGTAGGTTTTAGTTTAGTTTTACTTTTAAAAAAATCCTAACTACATGCACCAAAATTGGTATGTTTAAAATTGTCATCTTCTGACCGATATAATCTTTTTATTGTTCCATATACGGAGATGTGTATGGGGACAAATTTTTTGTTCTGTGATCTGTAGTTTTTATCTGTGCCATTTTTGTTTTGATAGGACTTTTTGATCGCTTTTTTTTATTTTAGGGTATATGAAGTAACCAAAAATGCACAATGTTGGACCTTGGTATTTTTTTACGTGTATGGAATTGACCGTGCAGTTTAGCTAACCTTATATTTTAATAGTTCGGACATTTACGCACGTGGCGGTACCACATGTTTATGTTCATTTTTGATTACACTATTTTATTTTAAAAATGGGAAATGGGGGAGTGATTTAAACTTTTATAAGGAGAGGGGCTTATTCACATTTATTAACTTTTTTTTTTACACTATTTCGATTGCCTACACTGTTCAATGCTAAGCTTTGGCTAAGCATTGATCAGTGTAATCGGTGCTCTGCTGCTCCAGCCTGCCATGGCTCGGGACATCAGAGCACCAATCGGACAGCAAGGTAAGGGCTCTCCCGCCATCCACTTAGCTGATCGGGACATCGCGATTTCACTGCGACAGTCCCGATTAGCTCCGCTGAGCTGCCGGGATCGTTATTTTAATATTTAATACATCGCGATCCACTTTGCTTGCGGCATCTAGAGGGTTAATGCCGGGCATTGGCCCGAATCGGAGATGTCCAGCATTAACCCTGGGTCCTGGCTGCTGATAGTAGCCAGGACCCACTGTGTATGAAGCACACTCAGGGCATAAGTGTGCTTCAAACATCGGTAACAGGACTGGGGAGGACCCATCAATGCACTGCTTGTAGTGTTGTTCTATGGATCTCCAGGTAGGCCCCAAATGAGTTATATGGAAGTACATATTTACAGTAACACTTTTATACTCATAAATTGGGCATCAGTAAAGACTAAAAATCCCAGCAGCAAGTGATCTAATCTACAGGCAGCTTGTAACAGTCAGCCTGATCAAATGAAGGATTTTTCCTGGTGGGCCAACATATAAAATGCTCCACAGGTCACCACACACTAAATTTCCCATGTGGAAATTGACCTGCGGAGTAGATGTCAATTTATGTTGTTGATACACTGTGAATGCTAAAGGAAATCCATAGCAAAATCTGCAACAATACATTTCACTGCAAATTCATTGCAGATTTTACTTCCCCATTAATGTCAATAGGGAAAATCTACACTCAATTGACAATGCTTCCGCAATAAAACTGTAGACTAAGAAATATACACCGTAGGTCTGTTCCCACAGTGGGATTTGTTCCAATCTCATCTGTTTTGATTCCTCTGTATTGCAGATTTTGTGTCAGAAAATCCAAAGAGAGAAAATCTGCCATGAAGTGCCTATGAACTTACCCTTAGGCATGTCTTACATAATCATATCGGTATATGTCTGTCCTATGAATCTGTATTTTTATCACTGTCCATAAATAAGCATTTTTCATCCTCAAAATGAATGAAAGCGTGCTGGGCTTTTAAAATATAATTAAAGTAAATAGTTTCATATTATTGTACCCGATTCTGAAGCCTTGTGGAAATTACCTATGATGTTGGGAGTGATACTCCAGCTAATGGCAGCTGTTTGACCGGCGCAGACACAAATAGACCTCAGGCAGCCCTGGCAATTCTTCACTGAGAAATCTGTAGAGCTGAGCAGGGTTACCTGGACCTAAGCAACAAAGCACATGAGCTGCTGAGAACACAGGATCTCACTTTAATTTGAAGAAAATCTAATGTTTAAATGGATAAACCAACTTTAAAGTGTACTTGTCAGATCCCACAAAAACTGTACCTAATCCTGACCATGTACATCAAATTTTCATACCTCTTTTTATTAGCTCAGAGTGTTATAAATCCTCTCAGGGGAAGGGGCGTGTCCCTCCTTGTGGTGGTGGGAGGTAATTGGTGTGTAGTGGGAGGGGATGTGTCCATCCTTGTGGTGGTGGGAGGTGATTTGTGTGTCTGCTCATGCAGTCTTGTCTATGAGTCATCTCTTGTCCATGACTCATGGACAAGAGATTACTCATAGACAAGACTGCATGAGCAGACACACAAATCACCTCCCACCTCCACAAGGATGGACACATCCCCTCCCACCATACACCATCTATTTGTTATTTCTTAAATAAAATTGCCATGGTTCAAAGCACATTTGGCACTGAAATTTAAAGGGGTACTCTGGTGGAGCACAATTTTTTTTTCACATCAACTAGCTCTATAAAGTTAAACAGATTTGTAAATTAAATATATGTAAATATTTGTAAATTACTTCTATTAAAAAAATCTTAATCCTTCCAGGAATGATCAGCTGTTCTATACTACAGAGGAAGTTTAGTTATTATTTTCTGCCTGACCACAGTGCTCTCTGCTGATACCTCTGTCTGGTTGTTGTGGTGTGGTGTTTTCTCTTTCCTCAGTTGCTCACTGACCGGAAGAGCCACTGTTTATTCACTTTTTTTGTCTCTTCCTTTGTGGAAAAAAATTAAACCATCGTGAGCAAAAAATAAAAAATAAAAAAGAGGGAGACAAAATAGTCAATAACTAATGGAAAACAGAAGAGGACAAGAAAAAAAAAAGGCGACAAACAAAAAATCTTCACTACTGCGGCAATATGTTGTATGGCAACATCCGATGATGTATGGCAACACACAACTTGCCTTCTATCAGGACATTGCACCGTCTATTCTTGCAAAGAGAAGAATCATGAAACCTTTGGTAGACCTGCCACAACTCATAATGTTCAATACGCCTGGCTGTACCCTTTGGTCTAGCCGTCCTCACTACCCATGGCCACCTCAGAAGATCTTCTGCACTACTGTTTTTCGAACCCTGGAAAGTTTATACTCGCCGGGAAAATGGAAAACCGAAGATGACCTTCCACTTCTTCCTCCTCCCGGTCCTCCCTACTGTGAGGTTGCACTGCTTTGTATCAGGCTGTTTTCTTTCAGTTATTCACATTGCTGTGTTGCAGTTATGCCATGTTATCACTGGATTGTATATTATTGCCTCCACTCCTCAGCAGCTCCTTAGTGACTCTTTGCCCTCTCATTGTCTCACCTCGCTCTCACCCACGCTCTGACTCGGCTACTGTGACAGATGACTGCGGCGACTGTGACAGATGACTGTGACCTCTACTTACATAGTTACATAGTTAAGACATCCGTCCATCAAGTTCAACCAAGGAATTACTTATAATGTTAAAGGGCTGAATAGTCCTAACAAGAGACATCATGTCATTGCTGTTCTGCGCAAACTCAAAACCTCCATAGCATTTCTTCAGGAAACCCATTTCGGTCCGCTAAATACTGCTGTTCCTAAAGAGATACTTATCACACTGGTAATACTCCACCAATCCCACCTCCAAAGGGGTCTCGATAGCAATCCACAAAGGTTTCCGCTTTCAACTCCTCAGTAAATACTTCGACTTGGATGAGTGAGCCTCTATTGCCTCTAGTGCATACATTTTGGCTTACATATATGCCCTGAACTAGGGCCAGGTTCACTGGCTGCTAAAAACACTGGAGGAGCTTAAGCTCTTTGCGAGGGCCCAATAGTCCTAGGCAGCGACTTTAACCTGGTTGATTCCACGACAAAGCGCTCTTTAATTTCATAATGAGCCCTACGCAGGTTACACACATCCCTACATGAGGCATGTCTACTTGACTCGTGAAGGACACTGCACCCCTCCATGCTAGACTAAACATTTTTCTCAACAGTAAACAACTTATACCGAAGGCTTGATTATGTCCTACTTCGCTCCAGTGTTCTACCTACCCTAACTTAGGCATACATTGACAATATGTTTATCAAATCATGCTTCTGTGGTTATTACTCTCCATATGGCTCATCTCCCGGGCAGGAAGTGAAGGTGGCGACTTAATAAGACGCTTCTTGACAGAGACTCAGTGTATGAGGATATCTTGCGCATATGTTTGCGCATATCTCTACGTTCTTCTCCGACAATGTTTGGTCTACACATTCATACCCTCTGGTCTGGGAGACACATAAGGCCTACATTAGGGGAATCTTTATCCCTTAGGGGTCTAGGGTAAAACGCATGGCACAGAAAGCGATTGATTCTATCCTTGCCCAAATAGCTGCTTTGGAATACATGCATAAAATCCTATTTATTACAGTGATGTTTTGCAGTATACTAAGAGGTGCCTTGGTGCACTTCCCTTGAATCTTGTACACAAAATGCATTTATTAATATTTTTTGTAAAAACTTGAAAATGTTCAATAAAATGTAAGTTTAAAAAAATCTCTAGAATGATGTACACTCATGCTGACCTTCTATTGCTGAGGGAGAAATTGTGAAATATTTAATACACACGATCAGCTAAGGCACTTTTATACTCCTGACAATGTAACTTTGCCCATGGCAACAAGGCAGGGTCATGCCCTCTCTAATCAAGGAGACAAGGGATAGGGCACATATCCATGCCATCCAAGACCACATGCGTGACACAAACCATATTACCGATTCTATCACTGCAGCCTTTCAGCATTTCTATTCTGAGCTGTATAACCTCAAACATTCTGAGCATCTCCTTCCACCCTTTGCCAGAGAAGCCCTTATTCATAGTTTCCTCTCCTCACTTACTCTACCCACCCTGGACCTCTCTGCTGAGAACCTTCACATACTAATCACTGAATCTGAACTGACCAAGGTCGTCTACAGTTTCCCGCCAGGTAAAAGCCCCAGCCCATACGGACACCCCTATTATAATATAAGAAATTCTTAACTGTCCTAATCCCTCATTTACTCTGTACATGCAACTCCCTGTACATGCAACTCCCTCTACCCAAACAAACCCAAGAAGCACACAACGCTTATCCACAAAAAAGGAAAGGATCCACAAAGGCCTATCTCCCTCCTAAATCTAGATTTCAAAATATGGGCAAAAATTATTTTCCTTCTTATACATGGTATCATCCCCTCACTGCTCTGAACTAAACAAGCTTGTTTTGTTCTTGGGCGGGAAGGGTGGGACAACACGGCCAAACTTTTCCATACAATTTATCATGCAAAGACCCCTGGGATACCTATGGCAGTTCTAGGAATTGATGCCGAAAAGGCATTTGATGGGGTGGGATGGAATTTCATGAAAGTTAATCTAGAAGCCTTTGACCTTCCAGGCAGGTCACTCAGAGTATACTTTCATTATATGGTCAACCTCATGTCAAATTGAAAGTAAATGACTACCTCTCCCCTAGCTTAAGCATCTTTAACGGTACAAGGCAGGGTCCCCCTGCTTCTTTATTTTAGTCTTGGAGACTCTCCTACAGAAAAGTAGGGAATCCCCAAGATGTCCATGGCGTCTGGATAGGCCAGTCCAACTTTAAAGTTATAGCAATCGCATGATTTGCTTTTCCTTGTTACCCAACCTGTAACTACCCTCCCACAAATTGAAGAAATTCTAACTTACTTTGGTGCCATTTCCAATTTTTAGCATGTCCATCTACCGCCTGCTTTGGCAGACGAATTTTGTCCCACTATTATCCTTGCTGGCTAGGCAGAAAATATCTTGTGCAAAAATATAGTCCCAAAGATATTGTATACCATAACAACGGCTCCGAAATCCTACCTTTCATTCCCTCCGATCTTAAATCCCAGAATTTGTTTGGAAACAGAAGGGCCCATGTCTTGCCCACACCCTCCTGGCCAGGAGTAGGGACAGGCCACCCAGATACTGTAAAGCGATCCAGTTAAACCGCTGGCTTGACATGGTGGCCCCAATTGCACCTTCAGAAGTGCATGCCCTCCTAAATGACACCCATAAGGCCCTGTGGCTCCCTCCTGTCTGCCCACACTTTGGAAATTCTACTCCTGCTATGTTTTCTGGTCTAATGTCCACCTGGAAAGTCATGGCACCTACTCTGGCCCCTTCCCCTCCTCTTATATCCCTTTTTCTTTCCTTCCCTAGCTGACTCGGGCCCCCTCCATGACTTTCTTGCCCATGTGGTCTTTGTTGGGTTCAGTACCTCTGAGCGTCCTGCAGTAATGGGATGACGCCAGACACACAAACAATACAAACCATTCTAACACCATTCTCCGACCTCTTTACACATCTCCACCTTCCAACAATGGTGCAAGTTAGTGTTTTTGAGGGTCTTATCTCTACCTCATCCACTTCAAAGTGTAAAATCTTGTCTCTTTACCAAATGATCACTAATCCATGATCAGCGAATGAGTCTCCATACATTCCCTAATGGGAGCAGAAACTAGGCATTACCCTCTCCAAGTCAAAGATTACTCAAATCCTTACTCATATGCATGGCTACTCTAGGTGTGTTTGACTCCAGGAGAACCATTATAAACTGCTGTCATGATGGTAGAGGACCCATGAGTGTTATTTTTAACCTATAAATTGTCAAAAACTAATCTGTGCTGGGGGTATGAGAATAACTGGGGTTCTCCTACATCTGGTAGGACTGCCCTACCGTTGCCCCCCTATTGGAGGTGGATCGAGCAGGCAATGAGAGAAATTACTTCCACTCAGATTGTCCTGTCCATGGCCGTTATTGCCCTCAGTGTGCCCTCCCCATCTTTTTATCCCTCTAAATACAACCTAGCACTCCATCTCTCTAAAATGAAGACAAACTCCCCTCCAACCATATCTGAGTGGAAGAGTAAAGTCAATGACATCTGAAGGCTCAAGGAATGAATTAGCTGGTCCAACAGGATATATGAAACATTTCTGACTCTTTAGTCACCATGGCGGACCTTCCCTTACTTCACTCCACCTTGCCCTCACTGCCTACGTCCCCTACCTTCCTAACTGAAGACGCAAGTTGAGCTACTCTTGCTCGTGCCTCCCATATGGCAGCTGTGACTCCTTAACCCCCCCCCCCTTACAGACTTCTTCCCCCCCTTCCTGTTCATACTCACCTCCTCTGTTTTGTAGTTACTCTTCTATCGGATCTTGGAACACCCTGACCTAAGGCAAGACCGGTCCTTACTACATATGGCTGAAACTTGCTCATATATATTGGTGATAGTCTCCCACCTTTGCCATTACTAATTGTCAATCTCTGAGATTCCTTCTTCAACTGTTAACATTATTAGGGTCGATGGGACTCCTGTTGTCGTGCTTATGTACTGTTTATAATATGAAACTTTCAAATGAAAAAAAAAAAACAGAATGAAATATAATACTCACAAAGCTTCCTAAAACATTTTTGCAGGCATCTTTTCATAACTCACCATTAAACACTGGTTGAGATAATTGAAGACATTCGCTTTGATAGAGAGCGTCTCTCCTTGGATGATGGAATAAGGCAAAGCAAGATCTACAAAGAACGGTTTAAAGACAGTCAAAGAAGCTTGTGGGGAAAGGCCAAAACCATCGTTACCCATACAGAAGGCTCCAGCATTAAATTGTGTGATGGTGTCTGGGACCGTGACTTGGATGCTTGTTAGGCTAAGTTTACTATATAAAAAAAAAAAGAAATAAAGATAAACAATCATGAAATAAGATACTTTTTAGTATTAAAAACTAGAAATTACACATAACCAAAATAAACTTGCTATTCGAGACACATCCACTAGCTAAAGCAAAACGGTAATCTATATAAAATGAGTTTATTCATAGGTTATTATGTCACTTGAATAGACATGAATGGAGGGGCCATGGTGGGATGTCACAAGGGAGCTTGGCGTGACGTCACGTCTCCGGCCGCAGAAACCCAGTACTCTAAACTTACTGTTTAGAGCTCGGGTGCTGCATGGACATCGCAGGGGCTCCAGCAGCGGGACCCCCGTGATCAGACATCTTATCCCCTATCCTTTCTTTGGCGTTTATCCCTCATGCAATTTGCACAGGCCTATCCCCAAACGTTGCTATTTGCTATACAGTACAAATTCATTACAAAACCGACTGGATTTTCTGAGCACGGACGATTGTGACATTTGGATTTCACTGAGCATTTACTTTGCCTGGAGTGCTATTTATTGTTCTATGTTCAATACGTTGATAGAAGGAATAGCCTAATAATATGCTCAGGTAGTGCTGAAACATCATATTAAAATGCAATAAGTAAGTAGATCATATCATTCCGAATGATCCCCCCCAAAAAATTGCATCAATTTTCTTCATGTCATCCAGAAAAGCTCAAAAGAAGATGCAGTGCTATATCAGAATTACATCCCCTGCACTTTTCCAGTCAGTGGGTGCTCCAGTGCCCAACAACATAAAGTGATGGGATAAACTCGCAATATGTGATGGGATAAACTCACAATTTCTATTATGTAAAACAGGTTTTTACAAAGAAAACATTACCTATCCACAGGATTCCCAATAAGGACAAGGTTCCAGAGCCAGGTGTCAGGGAAAAATTTTCTAATTTTGAGTTCAAATTCTTGAGTCCGCTTTTCAAATTCTTCAGTCCGCTTTTCAAATACTGAGTAAAAAGATTTGATGGTAAACTTCAGTTCCAGTTCAAGCATTAAATGAATACAAAACAATTCTAATTAATAAGTATCTTACTTTGAAAATTACTAATTATCTAGAATTTTTCCTAAATTTTATGAATTAAAGCTGCATAAAGTTGAATAATTCAGAAAGTATCATGGGACCGATGGGTTAATGTTTTTCATTGAAGAAGCACTTCTTTCAGAGGGTGAATCAGCTCCTATCTGGTTTTGTCTGGGCTAGCAAACACCCACGTATTGCCCGATCAATATTGATACGCAGGAAGACAGATGGCGGTCTGGAGCTCCCAGACTGTCAGTGCTATTACCTTTCTGCGATCTTGCAAGAGTTCTTGACAGCTTTCATAACAGAGACCGGAATCTGTGTGTGGTGTCCCGGTACCACATCCTATCCGGAACGTGCGTGTGTGGGTCCCCTTAGCCAGAGTCCCTAGGACGTTGGGGTTCCCATTGTCTAGTTCACCCCTGGTTACCTCTCATCCAGATAGTTATTGCACTAATAGCTTACTTAGGAAGCATGTAAATATTATATCAATGCCTATAAATAGTTAATTACTTGTCTATAGCATAGCAGGACCTGTGGGTCACGTGGTTACGTGACCTCTATGGTATTTCTGCTTAAGGACCTTTGGAGGTCCTTGTGACGCAGTCAATCCCTTCACACTGTGTAACAGTGAATGGCAGATGTTCAGACCAATCAGATTCGCCCTGCCCCGCCCCTGCCCATATAAGGGAGCGGCGGCCATTGTTCTCTCTCTTGTTCCTGTGCAGCCAAGCAGTAAGCATTGCTCTTGTTCCCGAGCTGTCAAACGAGCAGGATCTGCGCAGCTGTCTATCGCAGTGAGTTAGGCCTGAGCCTTGCGGCAACAGCTGATATATCTAGGATTGCGAGTGCATCAATCCCTAAGCACTCTGCAGGATCACCGGACCTTATCTATCCCCTAAATCTGGACGGATCTGCAACAATTACCCTAAATTCAGAGACTTAAATTTTACTCAAGGTCTGCAACAATTGTCAGTCATTGAGATATATAGAGACTGTTTGCCTGAGACTGTATTTGTTCATTGGATGTACCGCAATCATCTAAGTAAAGTTCTCAAAGTTAAAGTTCAACTACTTTGTGGATCTTCAGTCATTCTATTACATGCACCTATCATTACTGGGAAGGGCGGCGATAGGCCGGAGAATTACCTCAGCATACTAGCCCTCAGCCTGGCGTCACAAACTATAGGGTTAACATTAACCCTTCATTTACTGAAACAATATCCCCACTACCAACACCCCCCAAGGGCTACCACATATGGATTGCCCTAGAATCATCCGAGACCCAGATAGACCCCGGAGCCCTTCTTTGGCTTCCTGATAATGCTATTCCTAGGGCAACCCTGAACTCCATACCCCCGGTAATGGCCTCAATTGCTCTGTTGAGGCGATCGTACCTCCGACGGTCCCCCATAGTGTCACCAAATGGCCCCCTATCTCCTGTATTTGGTAATGTGGCCTTCTCCCCAGCCATCTCAGCTACGTCATTCCTAGGCAGGAAGAGAAACCCGGGTGTGTTGCTCAGAGACTTCTTGGACGCCTCTGACTTAAAACCGCTTTCCGCGATCCTGGAAGGTGTCGATCCTTCCCCTGCGGACAGTTTCCAGTATGCAAAATTGCTCCATTTTTACAGGGCTTCCAAGGTGTCTCTGCAGCTGCATCGCCCGCTGACTCCTTTCAAGCGGCTCTGTGTCTCCACATCCTCCATATGCCATAAGATCAGAGTGTTATATAGCCTTCATCTAGACTCACTCAGGAGATGCGCTCCCTTTTAGACGCACTTGGGAGATGGTCATAGGATGCTCGCTAACGAACGAGGAGTGGGCGACTGCAGTGAAGTGGTGCCACGCAACCTCTACATCCTGCAAGGCGCAAGAAACGAATTATAAGCTCCTTACGAGGTGGTATAGCGTGCCGGATCTCCTCTCCTGCTTCTACCCCTTGGTGCCCAATGTGTGCTGGAGATGTGGGGCCCCGGGAGGGACTATCACACACATTTGGATCAACTTCCCTTCCCTTTCCTCTTACTGGTCCCAGGTGCTAGACACTATTCACAGTATGACTGCGGTCCATTTCACCCTTGACCCGACCACCCTCCTCCTCTAGATATTACCGAGTTCAGTAGCGAGAGGCATTATGCCCCTTCTATGTTTCCTGCTTTTAGAGGCCCGAACGGTAATCCCCCATCTTTGGAGTTCCTCTGTCCCACCGACCCTTTTGTTTTGGCTTCAGGAAGTATCTTACTTGCATAGGATGGAGGAGCTTCTTGCAGACTCCCATTGCTCTCTCCGCAAATATACTGCAGTCTGGTCCCCATAGTTAGCATTGCTCACCTCACCGAAATTCACAACCATGCACATGCAATCTCCTGTTGTTGCACCCTAAAATCACCCTTCATGCCCTTTCTCCTTGCTGTCTCATGTGGACGACTTGCCTGGGTACAGCGCTGGGTGAGCTCTGGGCCGGGACCGCCTAGGGATGGTAAGTTGTTCTTTGGACTTTATTTGTGCCTATGATGTGGATACTTCTCTTTTTTTCTTCCTGTATTTCTATCTCCATTACTTCTCTCCCTCCCTTTCTTCTATTCTTTTCTTCCTCACTTCCTCCCTTTCCCTGCTTCGATTCTTTTCTTTTCTTTCCTTTCTCTTTTCCTTCTCCCCTCTCCTACCCACTTTCCCTCCCCCCCCCCCCCCAGCTTTCCTTCTCAATTGCCTCCCCCCCATTTTTTCCCCCACGCGAGTGGATACTCGGTAGCTCGGATTATTTACACCAATAGTAATATGTCTGTTGATCTTACACTTGTTACTTCTGTCATTGGATTACCACTCTGGAGTAATACTGCATTTTCATTGCTATGTTTTGTTTTATGCTTGTCTGAGTGAAAATACAATAAACATTTATTTGAGGGAAAAAAGGCGCAAATAAGCCCTGCTTGCGGCTTTTTTGTGCCTTTTGTAGACACAAAAAACTGTCTAAAGACAGTGATAAATGTCAGCCATAGGCTATACAATGCTCCCTGTCAAAAAATGGGTAAAGAACCTTTCCTCCAGGTGGCTCTCTGGCATCACCTTTTGGAGGTAGAGTCACAGCAAGTCAATTCTCGACCACTTTAAGAGTCTTCAAACATGGAATTTAAGAGTTTAGAAACTGTACTGGGGTTGGGGCAGATGGGTAAGGCTTTGTTCAGACCTCAGAATGTCCGCACGGAAATACTTGATCAATGTCCTGTGTACACAGTTAAAAGGCCGATGCTTCTAGGCGCTCTCTCAAAGCAGGCTTAGAATAATTAACAAAACCAGACAAGAAAATAATACATGAGTTCATGAAGAGGGGGTCCCACCCCTTGAAATGCGTTGTCCGTACATTGGTGAATAAACTCAATATGTATTTAATATTTTTTTCTCCGGTTCGGTTAATTATTCTAACCCTGCATTGAGAGACCGCTTGGAAGCATAGGCCTTTTAACTGTGTACACAGGACCTCGATCAAGTATCTTTCAGGCCGTTTATAGGGATTCCAAGGATGGGAACGATGCTGGCTGCGCTCTAATGATCTAACTACAGAAGTTGGTTACAGGCTTTTGTTGGTGTTGATGTACAACACATAAAAGTGAGCGCATCTTTGTTATTACCAGAGCATTATCTCGATTAAGGAGTAATGGCACATAATTGCGCATGTGTTTCTGTTTCTTTTTGTATATATACTGAATCTCTTTCTTTTGAGAATGATTCTACCTTGGCCCACAATTCCCAGTCATATTCCAAAACTCCTGAAGGTTATGAGCATTGTCTTGAGGGATGTTTCCTCCAATAGTAGAAGAGCTGCTTTGCATATTTGAAGTTATCATTTTGATTTGCTTATTTAAGATTCTAGCTACTTTTTACAACAGACTATAGTTTAGCTACATCCAATGTACGGCTTCCTAGTTTTACTAAATGGTGAAGAAATCAAAAAAATTGTTTGCCTTTAATTAAGAACTTCCTTTCTAATTGTTCAAAAACATTCTTGTGATCAGGGCCGCCGTCAGGGGGGTTCATCCCATACACCTATATGGGGCCCAGAGCTTTAGGGGGCCCAGACGTCCCTGGACCTTTTTTTTTTTTTTTTTTTAAATTGGCCTGTCAGTGAGTGACTGCGACTGTAACTCACTGACCGCTGGGTGCCCCCAGGACTATGACCGGGCCTCATAGTCGGGGGGGGGCCCGCACATTTCTATTAAATTACCTTTTTGTAGGGCGCGGGCCCCTTAAGAAACATAGCAGGGCCGGACAGGTCAGGGGCTGATGGGAGAAGAGACGTCACATGCTCCACGCAGGCAAGCATGTCTACTCCAATCACCTGACCTGTCCCTGCCTACGTCCCGACGCGATCACCAGCATCCTCCTCGTGCAGTGACAGGACTAGGAGCAGCAACCTCACACCGTTGCATCGATCCCCAGCAAGGGAAGTAAACTGGTGCGGGGGGCACAGGGGGCCCAGGGGCAGGGGTGGGGGGGGGTATTTTTGGGCGCATATGGTGGTTAGGGGACTACAATGATGAAGAGAGGTGTGTGTGTGTGTGGGGGGGGGTGTTATGGGGGTGATAAAAGGTGCAGGGGAGAGGTGTTATTCGGGTCATAAGAGGTGCAAGGGTGATAAGAGGTGGGATGGGCCTGTTATGGGGGGTCATGAGAGGTGTAGGGGTGTTATGGGGGTGATAAGAGGTGCAGGGGTGTTATGGGGGTGATAAGAGGTGCAGGGGGGTGTTATGGGGGTGATAAGAGGTGCAGGGGTGTTATGGGGGTCATGAAAGATGCAGGGGTGTTATGGGGGTCATAAGAGGTGCAGTTCCCTGGCAGTTTGCTGGAAGCTAACGTCTGTACCCCGCAGAGTATATCTCTATGGGGTACATGAAGGAGTGTGTCGGCCAGCGCTCCGTGCGGGGTACGGCATGCCCCCCTTCCAGCCGTGCAGTAGATAGCGGGGGGCCCAATGCTCGGACCCCCCGCTATCTATAACTTATGCCCTATCCTTGGATAGGGGATAAGTTATTTTTTTACCAGACAACTCCTTTAATAGCACAGTGTTATTCAACACCGCACTCTGCTCTAATCTAATTAGAAATATATAATTAGAAAATAAAATAAAAAATTGGGGGCAGGCCACGGGCGGGCCCAGGCATTGAGCTGTGTGAGGGACCCCGAAATTTCTGATGGCAGCCCTGCTTGTGATTAAAATGCAAATGGTTCTATGGAAGCGCATAATAGCAAAGAGGTCAGAGTACAGTTTCTTACAGGGAATTTCCAACACGTCTAGAGGCAGTACGCATCTCTGTTTTTCCACTGGCTGCAGTATGCGAGTGTTTGTCAGTATCTTCATACCAATTTCCTGTTATAGGTGATACAAAAAAATGGAGAGGAACAAAGGAAGAATTATTTAAAAGTCTATTTAATGTGCACCTGTTAGATGAAGTAGAAAGCATGCAATCTGTTTTGCTTTTTCAACTAGGGAGAAATTCATTGTTATATAGTCAAGGACAGGGGTCTGACGTGATTCGCGGCCACTGCCCTCCGGACCCAGCATTCTGAACATAATGTTCAGAACGCTGTGTGACTGAAGGGAGATCGTGGGGGTCCCAGCAGCCATACCCCCACGATCGACATCTTATCAAGGGGCGGAGTACCCCTTTACGATGGTAGATCAGTGCAAGTGTCAGAAGAGAAGACCGAAAACAAAATGGAAGGAGCAGAAAGGGTAGACAGTATTCAGGACATACTTTAAATAAAGCGAGCACATCAATAAACTGGTTCGGCTTCCTGCAACGAAAGGGCGATTCTTCATTCACATTATCCGGATATCCTCCTCTTACTGAATATTTAAACAAATTAAAAACCTGAAAGGACGGAAAAACAATGTTTATCTTTTAGGATTATCAATGAAGATTCCAGGAAAGCAGGCAAAGATGGCCCCAATTACATCTCCCATACATCTTGTCCCTTGGCTTTACTAGGTTGCAATTTAACCAATTCACGATACAGTGGCATACTTGCAGAGGGCCCATTGAGTAACATAGTGAACATAATCTATGAGCGACTACATTTAGTCCATATTATGATCGTTTATTCTTTAGTGTGAGACAAAAGTGCAGTGTACTGTGACAATTCTCCCTAATTATATAGTATATGTTTTTCTAGTGTTGAGCAAATTTTTTTTATAGTTTGACTTGTTTGTTTTGCCGTATTGATTCAGTTCAACATAAACCAGCAATAAAATAATCCCCTGAACATGAGCTGCCTAACAGATCCCTGTATAACACTACTAGTAATGTATTTAAGTAGTTTTAAAGTGTTTTTAAAGGGGTACTCCAGTGGAAAAAAAATGTTTAATCAACTGGTGCCACAAAGTTAAACAGATTTGTAAATTACTTCTATATAAAAAATCTTAATCCTTCCAGTACTTCTCAGCTGCTGTATACCACAGAGGAAGTTATTTTCTTTTTGAATTTCTTTTCTGTCTCTCTGCTGACACCACCAGATTTGATATGGGGATTAGTTTCTGCTCTGGACAATTCCTAACATGAACAGGGGTGTCAGCAGAGAGCACTGTGGTCAGACAGAAAAGAAATTCTAAAAGAAAAGAACTTCCTGTGGAGCATACAGCAGTTGATAAGTACTGAAAGGAT
This sequence comes from Hyla sarda, assembly GCF_029499605.1. Classification (NCBI taxonomy): domain Eukaryota; kingdom Metazoa; phylum Chordata; class Amphibia; order Anura; family Hylidae; genus Hyla; species Hyla sarda. The sequence goes on from NC_079195.1 coordinate 26,327,883, forward strand.
TAAGATTTTTAAATAGAAGTAATTTACAAATCTGTTTAACTTTCTGGCACAAGCTGATAATTTTTTTTTTTTTGTATTTCTACCGGAGTACCCCTTTAACCTGTTAAGGACCAAGGACGTACCGGTACGTCCTGAGTCCTTTCCCTTTCTATAACGTCATAGCGGATCGGGCATTGATCGCTGTGCCACGCGCTATTAACCCTTTAGACGTGGCGTTCAATGTTGAACGCTGTGTCTAAAGTGAAAGTAAAACAATGCCAGTTAGCTCAGGGGGCTGTTCGGGATGGCCGCGGTGAAATCGAGGCATCCCAAACAGCTGTGACTCTGCAGGAGGGTCCCTTACCTTGCCTCCTGGTGTCCGATCGCCGAATGACTGCTCAGTGCCTGAGATCCAGGCATGAGCAGTCAAGCAGCAGAATCATTGATCAATGGTTTCCTATGAGAAACCATTGATCAGTGTAAAAGATCAGTGTGTGCAGTGCTATTGCCCCCTATGGGAGCTATAACACTGCAAAAAGAAAGTGGAAAAAAAAGGTTAATAAAGATCATTTAACTCCTTCCCTAATAAAAGTTTGAATAACTTTTTTTTTTCCCCATAAAAAAAAGGGTAAATAAAAACAAATGTGGTATCGCCGCATGCGGAAATGTCCGAATTATAAAAATATATAATTAATTAAACCACACGGTCAATGGCGTTCGCGCAAAAAAATTCCAAAATCCAACATAGTGTATTTTTGGTCACTTTTTAAATCATGAAAAATGAATAAAAAGCTATCAAAAAGTCCGATCAATACAAAAATGGTACCGCTAAAAACTTCAGATCACGGCACAAAAATTTAGCCCTCATACCACCCCATATGCGGAAAAATAAAAAAGTTATAGGGGTCAGAATATGACAATTTTAAACGTTTAAATTTTCCTGCATGTAGTTATGATTTTTTTCCAGAAGTACAACAAAATCCAGCCTATATAAGTAGGGTATCATTTTTATCGTATGGACCTACAGAATAAATATAAGGTACAATTTTACCAAAAAATGTACTGCGTAGAAACGGAAGCCCCCAAAAGTTACAAAATGGTGTTTTTTCTTCAATTTTGTCGCACAATGATTTTTTCCCCGTTTCGCAGTAGAACTTTGGGTAAAATGACTGATGTCATTACAAAGTAGAATTGGTGGCGCAAAAAATAAGCCATCATTTGGATTTTTAAGGCCCAAAATTTAAAGAGTTATTATTTTTTTATAGGTAAGGAGGAAAAACTGAAAGTGCTAAAACGGAAAAACCCCGGGTCCTTAAGGGGTTAAGGCTCAGTTATGGCAACATGTGTTAACCCATGGTAATAAACAGCTTCTACGGATTTTTTTAGGTTTATTCACACTAAAATAAAGCAGCATCAAGTATCCCTGTTTTTGGGTAGATTCCTGCAGGTGTTAAAATGCACGCAGAGGTATTGGAAGACACAGTGGCTTTTTGCAATCTAAAAATAAGCCCTTTTTGGAAGTAGCAATAGGATTGGGGATGCTAGCATAAAACAGAGAAGAATCTAAGATAAGTTTGACATTTTTTGAATGAAGTTGTTTTTAAATTGTGATAATAAAAATAAATCCTAAAATTCACTCTTTAGGGTAATGTTTATGTGATAGCCTGGGGGAGTTGGGTGTAGGGAGTGTAGCTGTGTGGTTACTAAAGGGTTAGCCCTTGTTAACCCTTTCTATTCGTGACACCAGGGTGAGGGCTCCTCTGTAATGCTTATCCTACCGCCACCTTTCCCAAGAGCGATAGGGAGGTAGTGAATAATTGAATGTCCACAACCGAAGAGTTTTACAGAAACTTGTCGGAACTTTACTGAAGATTTTATGCAATCTTTACAACCGGAACAGTCTCTATATATATGCAAAGTCTCTAAGGAGATTGACAAAGGTTGGGACCTTAAGCAATTGAGTCTTAAGATTAGTATGCGCTGTTCCACTGGATTTAGGGGAATTTGTTGCGGTCCAGTAGTCATGCTAGCTTTAGCGGGGATCAGTTTAGAACTCACGGTTTAGTTTTGTGCTGAGGCCGGCAGGTTTTCAGGCCTAGCTTGTCTTTGAAAGTTTCGCAGATCCATCCTGCTAGTTTGGCATCCACGAGAGCAGCAACCCAAGAGAGCGATAATTGGCTACAGCTCCCTTATATGGGCAGGGGCTGGACTAGTGCTAACTGGTCCAATACTGCTGTCAATCACCTTCACATAGGATTAAGGATAACATGTGACCCAAGAACCTCCAAAGGTCCTCTAACATACCATAGAGGATTTAACATGGTCACATGACCGAAGGTCCTGCGACGCTAACCAGGTAAACATACTATACATTATATTAAATATACATTATTATTAAATATGTACATGTAAACATTATGAAATTACAGTAGAAGAGACTCGACTAGGGGCTGTCCCACCTGGGGGGACCCTACCTGAGCGTAGTTACTCTGACTTTGGGGACCACCATACAAGGTGCGGTATGTAATACGGTACCGGTACACCACATTTACTTGAAAATAAAGAAATTTACTTGAAAATTTTTACATTTTCAATTTTTAAAAGAAGGTTTTTAAATGTAGAAAAAAAAACATAAAATTGTACCTTTTAGGGGAGTGGCTGTATTCTTGAAATTAAAGGGGTATTCCAGGATTTTTTTTTATTTGACTATGCTACAGGGGCTATAAGTTAGTGTAGTTCAAAATATAGTGTCTGTACCTGTGTGTGACAAAGGTCTTACAATTTCTTTGTGATTATTGCCCCAATATTAATTTTTAACAGCATACAAAATTACTCATGTCTCGGGATTTCCCAGGTTGCAGTGCGTCGAGACGTGAAATTAATAGTCAGGGGATCAGAGGGAGCCTGTCCTGCTTCAATTTTGCAACAGCTGTAGACCCCCTAGTTAGAAAACACTGTGTTTCAATGGTTGTGTGGGAGGAAGGAAAATGACCTCAAACTTTCAAGCATGGAACTGTGGGATGTGTAGTTTAGAAAACGAAATCCAACAGGAAATACCCAGATCTGGAAGGTAAGTATTAAAGTGGTACTTCGGCGCTTAGACATCTTATCTCCTATCCACAGGATAGGGGATAAGATGCCTGATCGCGGGGGTCCAGCCGTTGGGGACCCCCGTGATCTTGTACGCAGCACCCCAGTTAAAATCAACCTCCAGAGCATGTTCGCTCCGGGTCTGATAACCGGCGACCACAGGGCCGGCAGCGTGTAACATCACGCCTCTGGCCCTCAATGCAAGCCTATGGGAGGGGGTGTGACAGCTGCCACGCCCCCACCCATAGGCTTGCATTGACGGGCGGAGCGTGACATAACACGGGGGCGGGGGCGTGACGTCACACACCGCCGGCCCTGTGGGGATAAGATGTCTAAGTGCCGGAGTACCCCTTTAAAATCACCTTGTGGATAACCCCTTTATTGACTCTCTACACAGTAATGAAGTGGATTTTGAAAAAATATTAAACAATCAACAGCTTTTTAGTATGCCAAAGTACAACCGATTTACATTTTTTTTTTTTTTTTTTTGGTTTTTTTCTTTACGGATTCCAAAACAGCTTTTTAGTCTGCCCAGCGAAGAAGACGGTATTGATTTTTTCCAAGGGTTCCAAAACTTTACCTTTTTGGGAGTAGCTGTAATGAGCGCACCTGACCAGTCTGTGTATTTTCTCCCTGGTCAGGTAAGAGTCACAGTCTTTCACCAATGAGCAGCTGGTGGGTTATATTTCCAGGACTCCAGCCTTTGTGGCTTGGCTGCTGATTTTATTGCACCTTGCACTCTTGTCTGTGTTTGTGCATATGTACCGTACTTTGCATAGCCATAGCTTATTAGTTTAGTCTTTTATGGCTTTTACCAGTGTTTTGTCTGTACAGTGGTCAGTGTTTTCATCTCTAGCTTTGTGTCTGTTTTGTGAACCTGTGTCTTTATTAGTGTTCACACCTGTTTCTGTGAATCCTGAATCTTTATCCGTGTTTAACCGCTTCCCGCAATTTCAGGTACATGTATGTGGTGATTAAGGATGACTTCCCGCATCACCACATACATGTACCTGATGGATTTAAAAAGTCACAGCACCTCCAGGTGTTGTGACAGTTTATTGAGCTTAGCTATGCTGCACAGTCAAGCCTCCCTGAAGCCGGCCAGGGACCAATCGCAGCAGTCCCTGACCGATGATCGCTGCTATTTGTCCGACAGTACAGACTGACCAATAGCAGGGATCTGGCGGGAGTCTCCTCCTTCCCCCTCTCCTCAGTCGCTGTGCTCCGATCCTGAGTTAACCCTGTAGATGCTGTGTTCACTGTGACCGCAGCGTCTATTAGGGTAACAGAAGGAGGGAGCTCCCTGTCCCTGTCAACTGGGACAGACATAGGCATAATTTAATGGAGTACAAATGTGTACTCCATTGAATTATGTGTATATTAGTTAAAAAAAAGAAATATGAAAAAGGTAAGAAAATGTAAAACATTTTAAAAAAAAATTAAAAATAAATAATGTGAAAAAAATTAAATAAATATTTATAATACACCCCAAAACACACCCAAAAATAGTCCCCCAAAAATGTCAACATGTCCCTCAAAAAAAGAGTCCTCACACAATTGTGTCATATAAAAAAAAATAAAAAAAGTTATGGCTCACAGAATACGGTGACTTACAAACATGATTTTTTTTTTACAAAAATAGTTCTTATGCTATCAAATGGACTAAAATGTAAAAAAAAAGTAAATAAATTTGGTATCGCCATAATTGTATGAACCTGCAAAGTAAAGTTAACATGTCCTTTATACTGCATGACAAAGGACCTAAAAAATGTATTAGAAAAAACATCCACAGAATAGATTTTTTAAATGTATACCACCCCATAAAAAAAATTAATAAAAATGATGTACCCCAGAATGGTACCAATAAAAGCGTCAACTTGTCTCCCAAAAATATTTGCACCCCAAGGCCCCACAATTTTACATAATGCCAAAAAACTATCCTAAGCTAAAAGGAGGCCCCAAAATTCACACAGCACGCCTTCATGTATGAGTCCTGTGTGAGAGACACACAAAGTCCACATATGGGATATTTCTAAATAGTCAGAATTCGGGAAATAAATCTGGAGTTGCATTTCTTTGTCAACAATTACTGTGTTACATACAAAATGGATTTTATCACAGGGCAAGAGGCTCACATTATGCAAATCACTTTATTTTTACTACTCCAGCAGCAACCAATCATATAACAGAAAAAAGTATGAATATGCAAATGAAGGCTAGACAGGCATCCAATCATTATGTAGCATAGACCATAAAACTGTTGCTCCTAACTGCATCTTTCTCTTTCTTGCTGCTTGCTATTGTGATTTTAATACCTCAAATTTTATCATTATTCTTATTGTTTTCATTATTATTTCTTCCCTGTTATCATTTTCTTCCTATATTATAAATATTTTCCCCATTTGTGGGCTATTTTTGGCTGTTTTACACGGTGTCTGCTTTGCATCTGCAAAACAATTTAATTTTAAAATTTGGCCTCCACTTTGCTTTCATTTCTGTGAAATGCCTAAAGCATTAATAAACTTCTTTATTGTCAGTCTGTCTACTTTAAGGGGTGCAGTTTTTAAAATGGGGTGATTTATGGGGGGTATCTAACATACAGGCCCCTCAATTCCACTTCAGAAAGGAACTGGTCCCTGAAAAATCAGATTTAGAAATTTTTATCTGGAAAATTGGTGCTAAACTTATAAACCCTCTAACATTCCAAAAAAGTTAAAGATTGTTTATCAAATGATAGGATCAAAAAGTAAACATATTATAAATGTGAATTATTGATTAATTTGGTGCGGCAGGACTATTGTACGAGCAAAAAATGAAATGAAAAAATGCAAAATTTATCAATCAAAACGTACCACTAGTGTAAAGTACGAAATGTCGCGAAAAAAACAATCTTAGAATCGCTTTCATAAGTAAAAGCTTTCCAAAGTTATTACCAAATAAGTGGACACGTGTCATATTTTGAAAATTTGCCTTGGTCCTTAACCCTTTGCATTTTCCTTTTTTCCTCATCACCTTCTAAAAATCATAATGCTTTCAATTTTGCACATAAAATTCCATATGATGGCTTATTTTTTGCACCACCAATTCTACTTTGCAGTGATTTTACCAAAGAATCCACGGCTAAATGGAAAAAAAATTCATTGTGCAACAAAATTGAAGAAGAAATTTCATTTTGTAACTTTTGGGGGCTTCTGTTTCTACGGAGTGTATTTTTTGGTAAACATAACACCTTATCTTTATTCTGTAGATCCATACGATTAAAATACTACCCTACTTATATAGGTTTGATTTTGTCGTACTTCTGAAAAAAATCATAACTACCTGCAGGAAAATGTATACGTTTTAAATTGTCATCTTCTGACTCCTATAACTTTTTTATTTTTCCACGTACAGGCCGGCTAACTTTTTGCACCGTGTTATGAAGTTTTTATCGGTACCATTTTTGCATTGATCGGACTTTTTGATCGCTTTCTATTCATTTTTTTATGATATAAAAAGTGACCAAAAATGCGCTATTTTGAACTTTGGAATTTTTTGGCACATACGCCAATGACCTTGCGGTTTAATTAAAGATATATTTTTATAGTTTGGACATTTACGCACGCGGCGATACCACATGTTTATTTTTATTTACACAGTTTTTTTTTTATGGGAAAAGGGGGGTGATTCAAACTTTTATTAGGGAAGGGCTTAAATGACCTGTAGCTCACACTTGGAGCAATCAAACACCGATTGGACGTGATGGAGCAAGGTAAGGGTGTCTCCGGTCGCGTCCTAGCTTATCAGGACATCGCGCTTACTTTCATTTTCAGCGCGGCGATCAACTTTGATCCCTGCGTCTGAAGGGTTAATAGCGCGCGGCACAACAGTCGGTGCCATGCACTATTAGCCCAGGGTCCCAGCTATGACTAGCAGCCGGGACCAACCCGGTGTGATGTGGGGTCACGGCGGGTCACCCCGTTTTAAACACCGGGATTGGGCACAGGGCATACAGGTGCGCCCTGCGTCCTTAAGAGGTTAAAGGGGTACTCCTGTGGAAAACTTTTTTCTTTTTAAATCAACTGGTGCCAGAAAGTTAAACAGATTTGTAAATTACTCAATAAAAAATCTTAATCCTTCCAGTACTTATTAGCTGCTGAATACTACAGAGGAAATTATTGTCTTTTTGGAACACAGAGCTCTCTGCTGACATCATGAGCACAGTGCTCTATGCTGACATCTCTGTCCATTTTAAGAACTGTCCAGAGTAGGAGAAAATCCCCATAGCAAACATATGCTGCTCTGGACATTTCCTAAAATGGACAGAGATGTCAGCAGAGAGCACTGTCGACATAGTTACATAGTTACATAGTTAGTATGGTTGAAAAAAGACATACGTCCATCAAGTCCAACCAGGCAATTGAAGGGAAGGGTGTAAGGGGTGATAGGTCCAAGCCAGAGGAGAATCAATTTTGATTCTTTATAGACTTCATCTCCATTCTATATAAGACTTTAATTTTGACTTGTGTCCTTCTTCTGAACTTTGACTAAAGAGACACTCAGTGATTTATATATTCAAGATCCTGGAGAGAATGCTGAGCAAGAGACTTCTTATCTTTTCCTTCACATCTGTAGCAGAAGACAATTTAGGGGAACCTTCAACCAACAAACGTATTTTGTTTTTACTAAGTCTAATGATTATGTAAAGATTTATTGCTTCCTTCTTCCTTTCATTGTTAAAATCTACTACGCAAGTCCAATTGAATATCATGTATATAAGCAATACACTGAGAAAGAGAAGTCAGTCCAGCTTCTGCTTTCATTTCAGTTACAACCTGTGTGTGTTGTATCTTTATTGGGAAGCACTATTGGGTATCCACCGGCAGAAGACGACTCAACCATTGGGGTTGAACCTAACATTATTTGGCGCTCGACTCACAGGGACCCACTGCCGAATCACAAGGAGCATCTTAGATATAGTGCGGGACCACTATGGCTCGGGCCTCCGGAGACCACAGACTACACAAAACCTGGCCAGGTAAGAAAAATATTTATTTTTCTTATATCTGTGCCCTCCTGAGATCTGTGGCTGTGGGTCCTGCACTTAGACTGGGTTTTAGAATAGCTAAACTCCTGTGATAGTGGGTCTATTTGAATAGACAATGAACCCATATACCTTCTGTCGGTTGGATAAGTACAGTGTTTCTCCGCAGGGAGACATGGAATGAATGTATGAGCCAAGAGAGGATGGTATGTGATTTTATGAGGGTATTGCCGAACTGATCTGTGAAAGCGCCTAACGGGGTCACAGATTATGCTTAAATCCCGTATTATCACATAAACCATTATCTGGTTGCTAGCATGAGCCTGGAATACATCATAAGTCCAGGACAGGTGTTGTGTGATAGGCCCGTGTATTCTGGGGGAATAAGGTGCGGAAAAAAACAAAAAAAACACACCTAGACGGACACTGACCCTATAAGAGTGATGTGGATGACGGTGAAAAGGCCAGGTGAGCCTTTTAGCATATTAGTCGCCTAGGAGGACGGCAACGAGGGAAAGACACCTTACGAGGGTTTCCCCAATAAGCTACCTAGGAACGGACGGCTAGTATGAGTTAGCTAATATCTAATACAGAATTGTCATGCATCACAGGTAAAGGCCAGGAGAGCCTTTTAATCAGGTAAAAAGGCCAAAAGAGCCCTTTTAACCTACTAGCCGCCTAAGGAGAAGGCAACGAGGGGGACATACTTTCCGAAGTTCCCCCCAATAAGCTACTTAGGACCGGTCGGCTAGAGATGGGTCAGCAAAAGTCCAAGAATGCAGACGGAGAACCCCAGATACACGCTCTTAAAACAATCCTTGAAGAATTACAAGGCAAGGACAGGTTGTCAACCTAGCCCCTGTACACCTACTGAGGGACGAGGTTAGAAAGATGATAGGAGATAACCAGTATCAGACAGTACCTTTAAATAGGCACCTGTATAAACCATGGAGTCCTGCGGAATGTATGGCTCTTGTGCAAAATGCCCCTGACCCACTTACTAAGCCTTTGGGTTTTTGTAGGTACCTGACTCAGGTCATGGAATCTCATAATGCCACATGGCAGGATGGGGAAAACCTTTGCAGGTTAAAAATGCCACCCACCATGTTCTCTCAATTTATAACTGTCACTCATGCAGCTAGACCCAATGAACCCAGGGGAGAGGCCTCCAGACAGACGTTTACTAACTCTCTTAAAACCTTTTGCACGCAAAGACAGAGAGAGAGGGGGACGGTAACAGTGGGCACTCAAACCCCGACCCAGACTGTATCTGACTATTACCTTGGTCTAGAGCAACATTACATAGACGAAGGATTAGACATGGACAGTGACGTAATACAGAGACTGTTTGTAGGTGCTTTTGTGGACGGTTTAAGACCCCAGAGAAGGGAACAACTGAAAGCCCAGGGGGTAGGATCTGACCTACGGGGAGCCCCTAAAAAGACTACAATAGCATATGTCTCTGAAAAATCCCAAGGTGGGGGTCAGAATAACAAAGGAGACAGACCGCGGAAACCCCCAATTTGTTATTATTGTGGCAAGTCAGGACACATAAAAAAAACCTGCAGAAAACGTATTGCTGACGAGGGGAGTGACAAGCAGGACTAAAGGGATGTACGGAGTTAAGAATGAAATCAGAATGTGACAGTGATGGAATACTGAGTAATCAGCGTTTGGAAAGATAGCAGGTTATGGGAATGTTAACAAGTTGAGTTGACTAAAGCTAAGTGAAGGAAATAGAAGCTTTCTGTGAAATCTATGTGTATGTTTGTTATTTCCATACAAATTGTTTTGTCAAGTTGTGTTGTCCACTGTGTATGCAGGACATGGTGTGTTTAATATGCTACATTTTTACGTGAGTCTTGTGATGGTAGAGAACGTGAATTGAAACTCTTTTTTTCTCTTATGTGAGGTATGATACCTTTATGGTCTAAATATGGCGTCTAGGGACTAGCCAGCGCCAAAAATTCCAAGAGGAGGAGCTTGTACATCACATACTGTAGACAAAGAAATAAGTGTTTACCTTATGGGATAGTTTGTGAATACTTTTTAGTACATGTGGAAGTTGCCGGATTAGTGGAAATTCTGGAGTATGCAATGTTTTAGTTGAATGAAGCAGAAAATAATCTCTCAGTGAGACTGTTTTAGATGGCTACTGATAAGCTTTTTGCGTCCGAGTATATATATATATATATATATATATATATATATATATATATATATATATATTTGTGTCACTATTAGGTTTGTTTGGTTGTGATTTCTGATCTCCAAAGATAATATTCAATGTTTGTGTTTGAACACTAGGTCTTTGTGACTTTTTTGTTTACTAATCCTGATCCTGTGTCTTGATATCTGTTTAATATTTTATTGTTCCCTATCTAATTGTATGTCACAGATCATTCTTGGATTAGTCATTTAACCCTTGCCTCTTCTTGCTTATGCTGTTCTGTTTAACACCCTTGTATTGTAGTTCAGGAATAGGCTGGTGGCTAGTTGTCATGCAATCTGTGATTTATTGCTATGTGAATCCCTTTTTGTGTTTGTATTTTTTGAGTCTTTATGGTCCGTCCGTGTAAAAGCTGACACAGCATTCTAACCTGTGTGTGAACAGCTCGACGCTGCAGAGGGGAGCAGCCCCCCCTTCCTGTCTTTATCTCTCAAGACTTTCTGTGTGAGAGCGGCATTCCTAGTTTGTTTTCATTTGTTTTTCTTGTGATTATTTAAATGTAGTTTATCTCTTATGATAAAAATATTAAGTCACCTTTTATTTTGCGTAATTTTGCCATAGTGCTGAAACCTTGTTGTCTTATTGGGTTAAAATTCTGTTCTTGTGAAAGATTGAGATAATTTCAGAATTACATTTTGGTTTGTGAGAGGGAGTCAACCTGTTGATTCCATTCACTGACTTATAGCAGCTTGGTAGTCTGGTCTTCTTTCCAATCCATTACACTCCTCTCTACACTAGATAACTGTGCCCTTGAATCCAGCTTCATTGCTCTCTGGTGGAGAATGACTGGATTCAGAGGGGGGAAGAGATGATGGGAGAGGGGCATCATTTATTACAAACTCTGTGTATAATAATGATGATGATGATGATGATGATGATGATGAATGCCTGTATAGAGTTAATATTACAGGAGACAGCAGGGTTCTCACATGATGGGGTATGTATTCTGCATGACACCAAGTAGTCAAAAGAACAAACTCTCTACCTGCTTGCCCAGGGCAATAAGGTAATGATTTGGCTGCACTAACTGGAAACTTAAAGACTTGGCTGGGGTAAAACCGCTAACAGACTTATCTGGAAGACTTTTCTCACCTCTTCAGGCAGACCAATAAAAGAGGCAGAGAGTTGGAGCACTCATGGAGGGGTCTGCTAATGTCAGAGGAGGTGGGAATTGTCAGAATAGGGCCCATATGAAGACTGGTACCTTAGAAGCCAAAAATAATGAGTTGGCTGACACCACTACAGAGGCAGTCGCCGCACTGCCAGTGATATCTGTCAGAGACGTGAAGGTGAGCGTGGGAAAAAAAACCCTCACACCAGGCAGATGTTGCTGATATTCCAAAAGAATCTTGGAGGATGTTAAGGGACAGAGGAGAAAAGACGGCATATGGGGGACTTCTGCAAAAGTCTGCCTGCCTAGAACTCTGCTTCCCAATGATAGTCCAAGTAATACATGGTAAAACACATTTTGTCCAAAGGGGCCATGCTGCAAGTCATAGACAAATCCTGGATAGCCCCTGGTATCTCCACTACCGTAGTAGCTTTTCTTCAAGCCTGTATGACCTGTGCTTTATACAATCCAGGGAGGACTATACCAGCCCCCTGAAAGTATACCCAAAGCCACTCAGTCTGCTCTAGAGAGTCCAGGTAGATTACATAAGCTTGACCCCTTGTTCAGGCTATGTGTTTGTCTTGGTGTGTGTTGATCTCTTTAGGCTGACCTGAGGCCTACCCCATGGGGAGCATGTATTATAGTTATAACATTTAGTATGAGAATCTGTCCTCATATGTGCAGTTCTTGTGAAAGTATCTGAAACTAACATGTGGGCAAGTGTTGTCTTTCCTTCCCAGATCCGGACAGCATTGAAGAAACCCACACGCTACAGCCTGGAGACTACGTGTATGTAAAGAAACATACCAAGAAGTCCCTCGAGCCCTGATTTGAAGGACTATATCAAGTCCTCTTGACTACAGCCAGCTGGATTCATGCATCACACTGCAAAAGACGGTATCTGACCATGACAACATGACAACTGTCTAATATGTTACATCACAACCTTACATGATGAGCTAGAAAAGCATCTAGATAACAAATTCTTGAAACACCACTTAATGTTGGCAAAAAATCTCACAGTGAAAGATTGCTGGATATGCACACATGCTCTTACATCTGCCCAGAGTATGCCTTATTTGGCTATCCCTGTGCCACCACATGAGATGTTCCAGGGGAATTGCTTCGACACATTAGCAAGCAACAAGCCACGGTACACAAAACATTGGTACACTTCAGTGGGGATTCCAATAGTGGGATGGATTGGGCAACCCTGGTGGCAGGGAAACCTGAGCAGTTTTGGACAAGGACCACAGCAGATACTGACCTTTAAGGGGGGCTCCTGGGTAGCACGTGAAGTCACACAAATACTAGACCTAGGACGAATACCCACACAGGGGATAAAGGTCAGTTTTAGCAGAACATCTGTAAGTACTGATACATTTAAGCCTAGTCAAATAGAGAGGTGCTTACATGACAAAAACTGGCTGAATAATATACTTTTTCCTCAAGGTACCAAAGAAGAGTCATAACATGACAGGACACCAAAAATGTAATGAATCCTCATATTACCAGCCCTATGACCCGACATGTAATAACCCAGATATTGGTTACTGTGGTACATTGGGACAGAAACCTGGATGGTGCTACATGACTAACGCCTCAAGACTAGTTAACAAACTGATAAATCAACATTCCTTGTATTGGGAACTCCCAAGAGGCACATATTGGGTATGCGGAAGGGGGGGGGCCTACAAGTGGTTACCAGTAGGGGTTAATGGTACATGCACCCTAGCAAGACTCACTCCCTCGACTTTTGTGATACCCAACAAAGACGTTGACATGAGAGCAGTCCCAAGACACATGCTATACCAGAGAGCAGCTGACAACAAGGAAAGAGAAAATGGAAGACCACACGTAGTTCAGATGGGAACAGCCAATAAACTCTTCAGCACTCTCTTTGTATACCCCATGATGATGCAAATGTGGGACAAATTAGTTGAGGCCACTGACTACCTTGACGACCAAATATATAACATTCTGGAAATCTCTAACACCTCTGTGTCTGTACAACTAACCAGCACACAATAGTTCTTGATTACCTTACAGCTGCTCAAGGGGGAATGTGCCAGATTATAGGCCCCACTTGCTGTCACTACAGACACCACAAGTACCATCCAGATGCACTACCAACTTGAGAACGTACAAAAACTAAGGGAACAGTACGCTAAAGACAATGACCAAAATAAAGATAAATGGTGGGGGGATACTTTCTCCATAATGAACCCAGCCACCTGGTTGAAAGGTATTGGGGGATGGGTAGGAGGTGCCATACATTTTATATTACAAGTCGCAGTTGTTATTCTTTTATCTTATTTAGTTATTAAGCTTTTGATGATATGCATAAGTCGCTGCAAATATAGAATCGGTAAATACTGAGTATTGTTTACTTCAAATGAATGGGTTAACATAAACATTTTATGTTGTTTTCCCAGGATGTAGAAGGAATAATGACCAGCATTTGTTTTCAGGTTCTCATGTCTCTTCTCTTTTTCGTTTGTTTTTAGATTGACATCACACCTGAAACACTCTTCCTAGGTGAGGATGCCGGTCCATTACTCAGGGGACGGAGCCAATTTAAGAAGACTTGGTTCCCTCAGACAACTCGCGGTCTGGGATAGTACCTGAGGAAAGACCCGCTATACACCTGACCTGGAGGATCCAGTTCTTTCAGATGATGATGTCAAAGGGGGAAATGATAGGTCCAAGCCAGAGGAGAATCAATTTTGATTCTTTATAGACTTCATCTCCATTCTATATAAGACTTTAATTTTGACTTGTGTCCTTCTTCTGAACTTTGACTAAAGAGACACTCAGTGATTTATATATTCAAGATCCTGGAGAGAATGCTGAGCAAGAGACTTCTTATCTTTTCCTTCACATCTGTAGCAGAAGACAATTTAGGGGAACCTTCAACCAACAAACGTATTTTGTTTTTACTAAGTCTAATGATTATGTAAAGATTTATTGCTTCCTTCTTCCTTTCATTGTTAAAATCTACTACGCAAGTCCAATTGAATATCATGTATATAAGCAATACACTGAGAAAGAGAAGTCAGTCCAGCTTCTGCTTTCATTTCAGTTACAACCTGTGTGTGTTGTATCTTTATTGGGAAGCACTATTGGGTATCCACCGGCAGAAGACGACTCAACCATTGGGGTTGAACCTAACAGGGGATAAGGGAAAGGGATGTAGTTTTATAATTCTGCATAAGCATTAATGTTATTTTGTTCCAGGAATGTATCTAACCCTGTTTTAAAGCTGTTAATTGTTCCTGCTGTGACCAGTTCCTGAGGTAGACCGTTCAATAAATTCACAGTCCTCACGGTAAAGAAGGCGTGTCGCCCCTTTAGACTAAACCTTTTCTTCTCCAGACGGAGGGTGTGCCCCCTCGTCCTTTGGGGGGGTTTAACCTGGAACAGTTTTTCTCCATATTTTTTGTATGGGCCATTTATATACTTATATACGTTTATCATATCCCCCCTTAAACGTCTCTTCTCAAGACTAAACAATTGTAACTCCTTTAATCGCTCCTCATAGCTAAGATGTTCCATGCCCCATATTAGTTTAGTCGCGCGTCTCTGCACTCTTTCCAACTCCGCAGTGTCCCTTTTATGAACAGGCGACCAAAACTGAACAGCATATTCCAGGTGAGGCCGTACCAATGCTTTATAAAGGGGGAGTATTATGTCCCTGTCCCTTGAGTCCATGCCTCTTTTGATACATGACAATATCCTGCCGGCTTTGGAAGCAGCAGCCTGACATTGCATGCTATTCTGTAGTCTGTGATCTACAAGTACACCCAGATCCTTCTCTACCAGTGACTCTGCCAGTTTAATCCCCCCTAAGACATACGACGCATGCAGGTTATTAGTACCCAGATGCATAACTTTACATTTATCCACATTGAACCTCATTTGCCAAGTGGATGCCCAGACACTTAGTCTATCCAAGTCATCTTGTAACTTATGCACATCCTCTATAGACTGTACCGTGCTACAAAGCTTGGTGTCATCTGCAAAGATAGAAACAGAACTGTTAATACCATCCTCTATATCATTGATAAATAAATTAAACAACAGCGGGCCCAGTACTGAACCTTGGGGTACACCACTAATAACCGGGGACCAATCAGAGTACGAATCATTGACCACCACTCTCTGGGTTCGATCCATGAGCCAGTGTTCAATCCAGTTACAAACTAAAGTTTCCAAGCCCAAGGACCTTAACTTACCTGTCAGACGTCTGTGAGGGACAGTATCAAATGCTTTGGCAAAATCCAGAAACACTATATCCACAGCCATTCCTCTGTCAAGGCTTCTACTCACCTCTTCATAAAAGCAAATTAGATTGGTTTGACAACTTCTATCCTTAGTAAACCCATGCTGGCTATCACTTATAATACTATTATCCCCTATGTATTCCTGTATGTAATCCCTTATAAGTCCTTCAAACTATTTACCCACAATGCACGTTAGACTTACCGGTCTATAATTGCCTGGCGAAGACCTAGAGCCCTTCTTGAAGATTGGTACCACATTAGCCTTGCGCCAGTCCCTTGGCACAATACCAGACACCAGAGAATCACTAAATATCATGAACAAGGGTACAGATATTACTGAACTTACCTCTCTAAGAACTCTTGGGTGTAGTCCATCCGGCCCTGGAGATTTGCTTACATTTACTTTACTTAACTTACCTTGTACCATCTCTACATTAAGCCAGTTCAATACATTATATGATGTGTTACCAGCACTGACCTGGCCAATGTCAGCTCCTTCTTCCATAGTGTATACAGAACAAAAGAACCCATTCAGTAGCTCCGCCTTCTCTTGATCGCCCGTGACAACCTCCCCATTATCATTATTAAGGGGTCCTACATGCTCTGTACTTCGTTTTTTTGCATTTATATATTTAAAAAATATTTAGGATTAGTTTTGCTTTCTTTGGCCACCTGTCTCTCATTTTGAATTTTTGCTGTTTTTATTACATTTTTACAGATTTTATTAAGCTCCTTGTACTGTTTAAATGTTATAGCTGACCCATCAGATTAGAATTTTTTGAAGGCTATTTTTTTGTTGTTTATTGCTCTTTTCACCTCATTTGTCAGCCATGTAGGATTTAGTTTTAACCGTTTATATTTGTTCCCCTTTGGTATATATTTAGCTGTATAGTTATTTAGAGTTGATTTAAAGATGTCCCATTTACCTTCTGTATCAGTATTTGAGAACACCTCCCCCCAGTCTATGCCCTGTAGTGCAGCTCTCAGCCCAGGGAAATTTGCCTTTTTAAAGTTATATGTTTTTGCCTTCCCCGCCTGTCTTTGTTTTCTACATTTTAAGTCAAAAGTAACTATATTGTGGTCGCTATTACCAAGGTTTTCCCTCACAGTTACATTACCAACCAGCTCTGCGTTGTTGGAAATGATCAGATCCAACAAGGCATCACTTCTTGTTGGGTCCTCCACAAACTGGCCCATAAAATTATCCTGCAATAAATTTAGGAATTTTCTCCCCTTTGTAGTTTTAGCCAGCCCCCGGCCCCAATCCATATCTGGATAGTTAAAATCTCCCATTATTACCACTGTACCTGCTCGGGCGGCCCTCTCTATTTGTTTATACAGCCGACCTTCTATCTCTTCAGTGATATTAGGGGGTCTGTAGATTACACCAAGTATTATTTTTTCAGTATTTCCCTCCTTTTGTAATTCTACCCACAGTGATTCCACCTCCTCAGAATCATCACACACTATGGCATCGTTCACACTGACTTTCATACCACTTCTTACATACAGACAGACTCCACCACCTTTTCCGTTCATTCTATCCTTGCGAAACAATGTAAACCCCTGCAGATTGACAGCCCAGTCATGCGAGGAGTCCAGCCATGTCTCAGTGACCCCAACTATATCAATATATTCCTCCAGTATCAAGGCCTCAAGCTCCCCCATTTTATTTGCTAGGCTTCTGGCATTTGTGAACATACACTTTACATTTCCATTAAGTTTTACACATATAGTCTCACTAATGGGATTTTCAGAGTTATTGGGGTTAATGTTATTATTTGAGTTATAAGGGCTAATTGTACTATTTAAGTTATTGGGGCTAATGGGATTTTTTGAGTTATTGGGTCTAACGTTATTATTTAAGTTATTGGGGCTAATGGGATTTTTTGCGTTATTGTGTCTAACGTTGTTATTTAAGTTATTGGGGCTAACGGTATTTTTTGAGTTAATGGGGCTTTTTGTAGTTATTGAGTTATTGGGGCTAATGGAATTTTTTGAATTATTGGGATTACAATTTTTCGGGCTACATTTATTTTTACAGCTGGTTTGTAACGCATGAATCTCCTTATCCACTGCTCTTAACCTCCCCCCACAGGACTCCTCTCCACCCACCATTATGTCCTGACATGATATCAGCAGAGAGTTCTGTGTTCCAAAAAGAAAACCATTTCCTCTGTAGTATACAGACCCTAAAAGGTACTCGAAAGATTAAGATTTTTTAATAGAAGTAATTTATAAATCTGTTTAACTTTCAGGCACCAGTTAATTAAAAAAAAAAAAGTTTTCCATGGGAGTATCCCTTTAAGGTCAAAGCAGGCTAAGGAGTAAAAGGGTAAATGTATTTGTATTTTGCATATTTCTCCAAGGTTAGATCCTGTCTCACATAGTGTTGTGTGCCCCTAACTTGTAGTCTATTTGGATTTTCTATTTTTTGTCCCTCCATGTTCGGAGTCTGGTTTTGTAGTTATTCCAGTTTCTCCTATTGTTAGATTCATTTCCTGAGCTTTGTTTTGTCCCTAACATAGGAGTTAATTTGGTTTTTGTATCTAGTGTAAATTACTTCTGTGTATCCTGATCTTGGTCATTGTTTAGACCTGTGGGTCTTTGTGTGTTTTTGTGTCTGCACTTGTTATACAGTATTTGCATGTCCTTTATCTATAGTGTCCTCTAATATGATGGCTCACATAAGTGAGCCATCATGTGATAAGACTTGTAGTAACCTGGGGACAGCAGGAGGTTCAAAAACAGATTTGATTAAAATTTTGCCTGCTAGGTGGCCCAGGCCTGGAAAAAAGTAGTCAAATTCTGCATAGCATGGATTGTGCTGCACACCGACAACTCACATGATTGTGCACATTGGGGACAGCAGGCGGTGGTGAGGTAGTGTTACCTGTAGCCATTGGTGGGCTAGGCAGGCATTGGTGGCCTAGGTATGCTTCTACCCAAGCTTTGTGATGCCTCTTCATGTGCTGACGTAGAGGCCTGATTCCTAAATTTGGACCCTGCCTGTGCCTTACTTTCTCTCTGCAGATATAGCAGTGTGCCTACTTTATGCATCTGGTAACATAGTTGTAACCTTGCTGTTTAGCAACTACCAGCGTACCATGTGCTGTCTTACCAGCGCCGTGCAGCATTCTGGGTGCCATGTTCCTGTTGTATTGCCTGATATGATCTGTGTCTTGCTGTTCTGTCCACTAGGGGCCACGCATCTTTGTAAGCTGCCTGTCCTGATACCGGTCGTCTTCTGACCCCTGCCTGTTATTGGATTTGCCTTTGTATATGCACTTTGTAAATAAACATTTATTGCACTTTATAAATGTGGTAGCCCAGTACGGGATGGTGTTTCCCCGTAATTTTCCTGCCCTCTCAGGGCAGAGTCTCTCCATGTCCCCAGGGCCGCTTTTATGTATTATCCTCTGTATATACAAGTTTTGATATTAATAATGTACTGTTTCTTTAATTGTTATACCATGTGATTGTTACTCAGGAGGCACTAGTGACCAGGTGATCCCCCAAGTGACCTATGGGCTCCTGTGTATGTCTAGAGCATTGGAGGCCTCAAGCCTAAAGTCTGCAGCCACCTGTCAATTGCAAGTAAGCCAAAGTCATCTAATTGTCAGTCATCAAGTCAGTCAAGTCAAGTCTACTGTTTAATCACCGTGGCCTGCACAAAAGTCTGTCTAACTACTGCAAGTCCCAGCAAGCCTTTAAAGAGGCCACACCTGTTGTTCTGGGCCTCAGCAAGTTTGTTTGCTCATCCTGGAGTTTACCTGAACTGCTAAGGTCTCTGTAACCTGCCTGTTATTGGATTTGCCTTTTGTCTTGGACTCTGTTTGCACTTTGTAAATAAACACCATTATTAGCATTGCTGTGCCTGGCACTATCTCTAAGTGTCAGTTTTGCCCCATTCTGCCTGACCGGCTGCCACTTGTGGCACAGTGGCTTCACACCCATAGGGGATTACAATAGAAAGAATTTCCTAAAACATTTTTTCTTAAGCCTGCAGATCATGCACCAGCGTCGACGTCACATGCCCCTGAGCTGCTCAGACCAAAAGGTCTGCTGACATCCTCCTCTTTAAAGCCTCTACATCATCCCCACCACTGATGTGTGATCATGGCCTCCTTGTTCCATCTCATCACATCCACCATGATGCCTTATAGTATGCCCACTATGCCTACTGCAACTAGTGCTATGCTCAGCCACTGCACCCCCCTCCACCACCTCAGCAACACGCTCCAAAGGCTGACCGCTACACAACTCCTCCTCGTGGCTAGTGCTTTCCATCTGCGTAGCAGTAGGGGGGGGGGGGGGGGGGAAGTAGAGACAGAGATCTGAAAACAGAGCATCTAGGACCAACATTTCCTTTACCCGACATATGTTTTGAGAATTGTAAAAGATTTTGTTTCTTGAAACCAATAACATTCACAAAACTCTGTGTACAGAGCAACGAGTGTCACTTGCAGGCGCTATTTACTTTGCTGCTATCATACAACTAGGAATCTATAATACGTGTTTGATAAAACCAATAATATTCACGAAAACTGTATTAACAGGGCAGATGCACGCTCCTTTTACTTTGCGGCTATTTAACAAAAAAGGAAGATATAATGTTAAAATATAATGCATATTTCATTGAACCATTAATATAAATGTACAGAGTCTTTATCACGGTGCGTTTTATCACATATTTTTTTTTTTTTTTAATAGGGAGGTCAGGGACCATTTTTTGTCCGACAGCTAACTTTGTATCAGTAGCTTAAAGGGGTTATCCAGCCAAAGCGCAGCACCTGCATTCTATTCTAATGTGGATGCTGCTCTTTGGCCGGATAACCCTGTGAAAGTGCTGTCTGACATGATTGCCTGAGGCTAATGTGTTTTCTAACATGTAGTATATCTATTTCTATGTTATGGCACATTGACTTAGTGTATGCACAATAGTATACAATTCTATTTTATTTTAGATTTGGCTCTTAACTGTATCTGTAGTCAACTCCTTGTCTTCATTGTTGATCTGAACACTTTTATCCACAGCTCGGATCGAGCACCAAGATCCGGCTGAGGCTTTGATATTGATATATATCTGATCCTTTGGGCTGGCTTCTGTCTGTGCAAATTTCAACAAGACCTGCCAGAGAAGAAGACAACAGGTATGAAGGGTTAAGAAGATAATGTAAAGTCTCTTTATGTGATATAGTGAAGATTTACATATTGAACAAATTGCTAGAAAACCAGTGAGGCTTTGATGGGAATGTTAAGAAGTGAAGAAAAACATAGAAAAAAAAACACAATAAATAAAATAAAAAGCATTTTAACTGTTTATTTTAATCAACAAATGTCGTTACATGTTTTATGCTGTTTTACAGTCACGTACCAGGGAAATGAAATTCCTACCCTGTATTCGGTGCTGGTTGGACATGGGTGCGGTGTCTGAGGGTATGTGCTTATTTTGTATGGAATTTGCCACTAAAATAAAGCCACAAAATTCAAAGTTCACAAATCCATGAGGACTTTACTCATGGATTTGTGAACTGAGCTGCAGCCTCCTTTTCACAGCAATGTGAGGCTGCTGTATGCAGAATCCAGGCTGAATTTCCTAGTGGAAATTTCTAAGTAGAAATTTAGTGCACATACCCTAAGGAATCTCCTTACACTAAATCTTTACACTTTACCCCTGCAAATATATACCATATATCCCGGCGTATAAAACGACTTTTTAACCCCGAATGTTCTTCTGAAAAGTCGCGGGTCGTCTCATACGCCGGGTATTGAGGTCGGGGATAGGAAAACTTCTAATTATCTGCCCAAGCCAGCTCCCGTGTGTGGCTGCAGGCGGGGGCCGGCCAGAGCAAGTAAAAACTAATATTGTATACTAAAAACCAGGGTGCCTCCAGCTGTTGTGAAACTACAACTCCCAGCACAGAAAAGGCTGTCCGGGCATGCTGGGAGTTGTAGTTTTACAACAGCTGGAGGCCCCCTGGTTTTTAGTATACAGTATTAGTTTTTACTTGCTCTGGCCGGCCCCCGCCTGCAGCCCCACACGGGAGCCGGCCCGGGCAGATAATCATAGGTATTCCTATGCCGGACATCCCTGTATCCCGAAAAATCTTTTCGGAACATAAGGATGTCCGCCGGTCACTTACCATTCCCCGGCGGCGCGTGCCCTCCTGCGATCCTCCTGCGGTCCGGTCCTCCGTCTCTATGGTTGTACACAACTATAGAGGCAGAGGAGCGCAGGACCAGGAGGACCGCAGGAGGACGCGCGCCGACCGGGGCCTGGTGAGTGACCGGCCGTGCTATCTTAAGTGATCCGATCACCGCTCCCCGGTCCCGGCACCTACTGATATGGTCCATAGGCCATAGCAGTAGATGGTGACCCGGACCGGAGGAGCGGTGATCGGAACACTGTGGGGGGAGACCAGTACAGACATACAGCCTGCAGCTGGAAGCTGTATGTCTGTTGGGGGGGGGGGAGCTGCCTACTATTGTGGGGGAACTGCTGACCTAATGTGGGGGGAGCTGCCTACAAATGTGAGGGGAGCTGCCTACAAATGTGGGGGGAGCTGCCTACAAATGTGGGGGGGGAGCTGCCTACAAGTGTGGGGGGAGCTGCCTACTATTGTGGGGGAACTGCCTACTATTGGGGGGGAAATGCCTACTATTGGGGGGGAAATGCTGACCTAATGTGGGGGAATTGCCTACAAATGTGGGGGGAATTGCCTACAAATGTGGGGGGGGCTGCCTACTATTGTGGGGGGGAGCTGCCTACAAATGTGGGGGAAGCTGCCTACTATTGTGGGGGAACTGTTGACCTAATGTGGGGGGAGCTGCCTACAAATGTGGGGGGAGCTGCCTACTAATGTGGGGGAGCTGCCTACTAATGTGGGGTAACTGCTGACCTAATGTGGGGTAACTCCCGACCTATTGAGGGGGAGCTGTCTACTATTGTGGGGGAACTGCCGACCTAATGTGGGGGAACTGCCAACTTAATGTGGGGGGAACTATAGTGCCTACCTAATGTGGGGGGAACTACAACTCTATATTTTAACTGTAAAAGTTGGGGGTTGTCTTATACGCCGGCATATACGGTATATAGGTATATCTGCAGGAGAATTCCAAAGTCATAATTCCCAGTATAATCACAGGCTAGAGCAGTCTCATTGATACAGCAGTACTAATGTAGTCAGAAATGGAGCCAAGGGTTATTATTAGAGAGGAGCGAATTCTTGGAAAATCTGATTTGGCCGATTGCCGAATTTCCCCGAAAAAATTTGGTTCGGTCCGAATTTATTCACGGCGAATCACTAATAAGAACGGCTATTTCTGGGTTACAGAGAGCCTCAATAGGGGTGTAGAACACTTTGCCTTGTCGTAACACACATAGGGAGTGTGCTGTGTTAGTGAAATAATACTGTTATTGAGGATGTGGCAGCAGGGTCGGGAGACCATATGGAGACACAATTGAACAGATTAAATAGATTTTAATCCTTATTTAATTTAAATGTATTTTAATTTTTTTAAATCCTTTTTTGAAGACCCATTCTGATGAGCATCGAGCTGGCGGTCCGCCGCGAGCAACCATCTGTTACAGCCCTCCCTCCCCCCCCCCCCCCCCCGACTGTCTTACTCTGTGTGGAACTGGAAATGTTTCATTTAATCAATTATGGTTCATTTTTACCACTCCAACCTGTTTCATTGGATACTTGTGGTAGTTCCAGAGGTAATATATGCAGACGACCACAGGGCCTCAGTCTTGAAAAGGTTACATAGAATTTTTTTATTTAAATTGAAGACTTTGAATAGATTCACAAGATTAATGTGTCAGCAGCATGAGGAGATCACATGGCGGCACAATGACAGAGCCTGGTAATTGGAATGAGCAAACTTTAACTTCTTTCTTGAGGACCCATTGGAAGGCAAGTCTGGCGCCAGCAGCCCAGCCGCGGTAATTCCAGCTCCAATACTGTATAATTGCTGCAGTGTAAACTGTGGCAAAGCTCCCAGTTGTATCTTAAATCAGAGCCGGCGGTCCGCTGCAAGGCCAGCTACCGCCTGCCCCAGCCCTTGTCTCTCAGTGCACCCTTATGCTCTGAGTGTCCACTTGAAAAGGACTGCAGTACCAACAACTTGGACAGGAGCACATTCAGCATCTGTGCTGTTGGATAAGTGGGTGCATACTACTAGAAGTTGCTTCAGTGAAAAAGCCGGTACTTGTATCTTAAAATCGAGCTGGTTTAATGTCCCGGTACCCAAAGCGTTTACTTAAAAACTAATACTGTATGACCACAAAACACAATATAACAAGGAGTCACATGGTGGCAAAATGTCAGAGCCTAGAGGTGGCATCAGCCTGACCAGACCATGGGGCCTCACAATTGAAAAGATTAAAGATATATTTTTTTATTTAGATTGAAGATTTCAATAGATAAAAATTTTAAAAGTTTAATTTAATGTGCCAACAGCATGAGGAGACCATATGGTGGCAGAATGACACAGCCTGGAGGTGGCAGCAGCTTGAGTAGACCATATAGTGGCAGAGTTACCCAGCCTGGAGGTGGCAGCAGCCTGACGAGACCATAGAGCTTCACAATTCAAAAGATTAAAGATATTTTTCAAAATTTAAATTGAAGATTTAAAATAGATTAACATAAAAAGTTTTATTTAATATGCCAGCAACATGAGGAGACCATATGGCCAAGGTGTGTCTGGGTCCTCTGTCTCATCTTCCTTATCACCCTGTAGCTCCATAGCCTGCTCCTGCTCCTCTTCTCCTGTCAGATGACTATACAAACCACCCATTTCACAAAACCTTGCCTGTGCTCTACTGTCCCCCTTTCCCTCTTACTTTTCTTTCAGTTCAGCCCTACAGGGCTCATGTGGCCATGAGATGTAGGCATCACGTCACCCATGCCCTGACTAGCCATTGTTTCCATCACGTGATGTAGGAAATGAAGCAGTGGAATGACATTGTTAATCCCGTAATCCTGGCAACTGAATCATAATGTGGCTTCCTCAAAGGGCCTGAGGAAACTGCAGGTGTCACACATAAGCTGGCACTGGTTGACATTGAAGTTACACAGGGGAGTCCCCCTATCCGCTTGGATCATCAAGAAATCGGTGATGGCTTTTTTCTGTTCATATAGTCTGTCCAACATACGGAGGGTGGAATTCAAACGTGTGGAAATGTTGCAAATCAGACTATATTGGGAGATGCCGTTCTGACGCTGAAGCTCAAGGAGGGTGTGCTTTGCAGTGTACGAGTGGCTGAAGTGCATGCAAAGTTTCCTTCCCATTGTTAGGATGTCTTGCAGATGGGGGAACACTTCAGAAACTGCTTGACAGATTGAACACGTGTGCCATGAAGGCGCATGGCTCAGGCTTCCTTGACGCTGCACAGACTAGATGATCTTCCCATTGTCGGTCACCATGATTCCCATTTACAGTTTTCGTGGAGTAAGCCATGATTCGATTTCTTGTTAAATGCCAAGGAAAACCATGTGAAGAACAGCGTGACACCACCATGCCCTGCACACATGGTATGCTGGAGGGGCACTGAGACTTGTCTGTACAGGGGAGGCTGAGGAAATGGTGGAGGATGAGGAGGCGGAGTCCCTGGCAGTCACAGCCCCTGCCTTTACCCCCCCCCCCCTCATGCTTATGACTGAGTGTCCCGGGTGCCCGAAGTGCTTACTTTGAAAAAAATACTGTCAAACTACAAGATCAATATAATAAGGATATCACATGGCGGCACAATGACAGAGCCTAGAGGTGGCAGCAGCATGGCGAGACCATATGCCGGCACTATGATAGAGCCTGGATGTGGCAGCAGTATGAGGAGACCAAATGGCGGCACAATGACACAGCCTGGAGGTAACATCAGCATGAGGAGAACATATGATGGCAGAATGACACAGCCTGGAGGTGACATCAGCAGCATCAGGAGTCCTGAAAGTGACCCGTGACAGAGTGGGGTGGTGGGTGTTAATACCAGTACCCGGTGACGAAGGTGGGTGAAAGAAGGAGAACTTGGCATAAGATGTGTGGCATCAGGCGGGTGGCAGGATCAGAATAGTAGCATAGGCAGGTAGGCAGAAGAAAACGGTCTCTTTTGTCAAAGTGTTGGTGTGCACAAGTAAATATTGAGGATATGCATTACGTAAAACTTAACTTTTAATATTATTCTTATGATATAATATATGGACCCCCAATTTTTTTTTTTTAACAAAAGGAAAGGTGTGCAAAAAACACCATGTGCCACCTACACCACCAAGCATTGATGCCATGCAAAGACCTCTAAAAGGTGGAAGGGAACAACATATGGTCCATTGTAACAGGTGGGGGTAAATTTCCACCTAAAAACACTGCCATTTCCCAGGGTTTTTAGTTGGAAATAGAGAGAGGTTCCTGTGTGGGGCTGCCCTTTTTAGGACGAGTAACACTTGCCTCCAAAAGGTGGAAGGGAACAATGTATTGTCCATTGTAGGAGGTAGAGGTGAAAACTTCCCCTGTAAGGCCCTACTCTTGCCCTTTTAATTCCCTTTTTGGCAAGTGTTACTCGCCCCTTTTTAGTGCACGTACCAAGTACAAAGAAGAGAATTAATAGTGCGAGAGTAGGGCCTTATAGGGGAAGTTTTACCCCCACCTGTAACAATGGACCATATGTTGTTCCCTTCCACCTTTTAGAGGTTTTGCATTGCATTGCATCAATACTTGGTGTGTAGGTGGCACATGGTGTTTTTTGCACACCTTTCCTTTTGTTAGTTTAAAAAAATTTTGGGTCCATATATTTTATCCTAAGTAAAGTTAAGTTGTAGCTAATGCATATCCCCAATACTTACTTGTGGTCTGATGCGTATGAATTTCTGTAACTGGGGAGCAGCACCTTAATTATGTTTGGCAATATCCATGGCAGCACAATGAGAGAGCCTTGAGGTGGCATCATCAGCATGAGGAGACCATATGGCAGCACAATGAGAGAGCCTCGAGGTGGCAGCATCAGCATGAGGAGACCATATGGAGCATAATGACAGAGCCTGGAGGTGGCAGCATCAGTGTGAGGAGACCATATGGCGGCACAATGACAGAGCCTGGAGGTGGCAGCCGCAGCATGAGGGCCATGTCAACTGAGAATGGAGTCTGAGAAATCCACCGTCTTTTGACTGGGGTGTCGGATGTCACTTGGGATGAAGTGGATGACCGAGTGAACCAATTAATCACGGCTGCTGGGTGGCTGGTAGAGACACAACTGCTAGCTGACACCAGGAGCTTAGACCTCTCGCTGCGACACGCCCCTACTGTGCTGCAACCTCTGCCTGGGCCTGATGAATTTAGGCCTCTGTGCATGTCCTGGCACTTCTCTGTGACAAACTCATACACCAACTGAGTGTGTATATATGTTACACTTATGAGAGGAGGACAATGCTCTCCACTACGCTTAAAACTGTATTAGACTACAAAAACAAGTGTATAGCTTTAGCTGGCCTTTCACAGCAACTAGGCCCTTGTACACCACGTAGGTGTAAGTACAGTTTATACTTATGAGAGGAGGACTATACTCTCCGCTACAAACTGTATAAGGCTACAAAAACAAATGCGTAGCTTTGACTGGCCTTTCACATTAACTAGGCACAAATTAGTTTAACAGGAAAAATATAAAGGACACCAGGCAGGTGTATGTACAGTTTACACTTATGAGAGGAGGACTATACGCTCCGCTACAAAATGTATAAGGCTACAAAAACAAGTGTGTAGCTTTGGCTGGCCTTTCACTAGTCAGACCACACATAGATGTACAGTACTGGGCACCAGTGTACAAGAAAGATATAGTGGAGCTGGAGAGGGTTCCAAGATGGGCAACCTGGGAAATACGGGGAATGGGAGGACTACAGTATACAGAAAGATTATCAGAATTGGGGTTATTTAGTTTAGAAAAAAGAAGGCTTAGGGGCGACATAATAATAATAATAATAATAACTATGTATAAATATATCAGGGGACCATATAGAGATCTCTCCTATGATCTATTTATAGCCAGGACTGTATCCATAACAAGGGGGCATCCTCTACGTCTTGAGGAAAGAAGGTTTCTACACCAGAACAGACAGGGGTTCTTTACGGTAAGAGCAGTGAGACTATAGGAACTCTCAGCCAGAGGAGGTGGTCATGGGGAACTCTGTAAAAAAGAGGGTCTGGATGCATTTTTGGAGAGTAATAACATCGCTGGTTATGTATACTAGATTTATAAGGACAGAACGTTGATCCAGGGATTTATTCTGACTGCCATATTTGGAGTCGGGAAGGAATTTTTACCTCTAGTATGATGTTTTTTTTTTTGCCTTCCTCTGGATCAAATCAGTAGGGACTCAAGGGATATAGGTTGAACTTGATGGACTCTGGTCTTTTTTCAGCCTTATGAACTATTTTACTATGTTCACAGTAACTAGGCCCAAATTAGTTTAACAGGAAAATATATAAAGGACATTACGTAGGTGTACATACAGTTTACACTCATGAGAGGAGGACTATGCGCTCTACTATGCTTAAAACTGTATTAGATCACAGAAACAAGTGTGTAGCTTTGGCTGGCCTTTCTCAGTGTTACAACTGGAGATGTGGATCCGCTGTACCTTGTGTGGATGATGGTTTGGGCCATACCAGGTAATGGTGTCTAAGGAGCTGCTGGTTTTCACCAGAGCCCGCAGCAAAGTGGGATGGACTTGCTACGGCAGGCAGATCCCAGGTCGCTACCCCTGATACGACTTGTCCACTAAGGCAGCCGAGGTGATGTGTGGTAAAGAAGGATGAAACAAACTCATAGTCAGGGACATGGCATTAGGTCAGGGCAGGTGGTACAGCAACAACGTCAGGATACGTAGCAAGGAGGTCAGAGGCTGGCGGCAAAGGAGTGTGTTCAGGGAACGAGGCAGGCAGAACTGGTACACGTTAAGGCAAGACACAATTTGGATAACACTTTCTCCAAGGCACAAGGGCACAAAGATCCAGCAAGGGTCAAAATGAAGTGCTCATACTTATAGGGTCGTGGAGCAACAAGAACCAATTAAAGGACAACTGCAGCGTGATTAACACTTATCCCATATCCACCGGATAGGGAATAAGTGTTTGATTGCGGGGGTCTGACCGCTGGGACCCCCCACGATCTCCCTAACGGGGCGCCGCCATTAGCGCTCATGGTGAGCGCTAAGGCACATAGCGTCGACATAGAGGTAGACGGTGACGCCCCGTCTCCTCCCCGTCCCCATACAGTTCTATGGTGGAGACGGGGAGGCACTAACGCTGACTCCCCGCCTCTCCCAGAGAGATGTATGGAGGAGGCATGCCGACTGCAACGTCATGCTGCGGCCAACACGCCCAATGCACGAGACAGCCGCTGCCCCGTACAGGAGATCACAGGGGGTCCCAGCGGTCGGACGCCCCGCGATCAAACACTTATCCCCTATCCTGTGGATAGGGGATAAGTGTTAATCACGCTGCAGATGTACTTTAAGTGTGTACTGGCCCTTTAAATTTCACAGAGTCGGCACACACATGCCCTAAGAGGCAGGGACACGCGCTGGCAAGCAGGAAGCACAGACAAGACACGGGGATGAAGGGGGGAGGTAAGGAGCAGTGGGCAGAGTGCAATTGCATCGTGGGATGCGAATCGCAGTAAGGACGGCGCCAGTCAGCAGAGAAGGAGTATGTCTGCGACCAGCATGTCTGACCGCGGTGCGACTCGTAACAAACAGTAAGTAGGCCCAAATTAGTTTGACAGGGAAAAAAAAACCTACACCACTTATGTACGCACAGGTTACACTTATGAGAGGACAATATTCTCCACTACGCAACCTGTATTAGGCACTAAAATCAGGTGACTATGGCTTATTGTGCTCACCCTAACTGGCCCCTGTTAGCTTTAGAGTTGTAGTACACCCCCACTGCAGCAGTACAGAGTAACTGGGTAGTACAGCCCAGTACAGTATTATTATGCACTAACAGCAGGTGACAATGGCTTTTAGTGTGCTGAGCCTAACTGGTCCCTATAAGCTTTAGATTTGTTGTACACCCCATTGCAGCAGTACAGAGTCGCTGTGTAGTACACCCAAAAGTGTACTTTCTCTCTATCTCTCTCTCTCCCTTCCCTGTCAGTGCTTTCCTGCAGTGATTTGGGCTTGTGGTGAATCGTTGCTTTTTCTGTTCAACACACACACTGCTCTATCTCTCTGCAATAAAACACTCTCTCTGACATAAAGCGCTGGAATGGCTGGCCGCAATATGGCTGCCGATTATATAGGTCTGTGACATCACAGGGCTGGCTGGCTGCTGATAGGTTGCATGCTGCATGTGATTCAGGGTCATCCCTCCTACCCACCTTCCCAGAGTTCCTTGCCCCATGTCCTCACATGTGGATCCACCATTTTAGATGCCCTGGAGCCTGGACAACACTAAATGGAGTTTAATGAAGCAATTTGTTTCAGATTAATTACGGCAATATTCAGATTAATTACAAATCAAATTTTTCCTGAAATTCGTAACGAATTTGGATTCATCAGAATCGATTCGCTCATCCCTAGTTATTATCAGGAGGACAGTCTTGATGCAAGGAGCCAGAGTAGAAGGGAACACAGGAACCAAGTCAAAAGCAGAACAACAAGAACCAGATTAATACTTCAAGGAACAGAAGCAATATCCAGAAACAGAGTCAAGGTCAGGGTCAGAGTCAATAAGAAGTCAAACCATTAACAATAGCGCAGAGAATGAGATCCAGGACATGCAAGAAGCCACAATCAATGGGCAATGCTTATCAGTGTGAGTCTCCTTTAAATAGGCTGACGGGTCAGATGTAAGTTTGGGGCACAGGTTGCTTTAACAGCTATGCAGATAAAGCGAGAAAACCACAGCCCAAAACAGCAGGGTCATGGCAGAGGACAGAGCCGGCGAAGAAGTGGATAAAGCATCTGGTTGGATAGATACTCAAGCCAATCACTGCAACATTGCAGGAACCAGGCAAAATGAGTAACTTTTTAACAGTCAAACCAAGAATCTTTTATTGAAAAGAATAATGATAGCAGTACAAAAGGCAAAAGTTAAATAGTAAAATGCCTTTTCAGGCATAAAATCACATAGTAACAGATAAAACAGAGAACATGGAGGTTACATCATCTCGTTGGTTCGCACAGAAGCAAAGAACATATGCATGGAAAACAGTATAAATACAGGGCAATGGTAGGATCGGTCGTCCCAAACAGTCGCCTCGAGCACATATAATACCTAGAAAAATTCCCCGCCCCCCAGTTCAATATAGAGAAAGGCAATTCTGCATAGGTGGGCAATAAGAGGAGGCCTGCCATTCTTCCCATAATTTATCAAAATATTCCACCCTGTTCTCACGAATGGCAGACAATTTTTCACAAAGCATAATAAAGTTAACTCTATCGACAACCTTCTGAAATGACAATAACGGGGATTTCCATTGGGCCGCTATATGAATCCTGGTGGCCATAAGAATGAATTGAGCCATTCGAAAGGTGCGGAATGGCATCCTACTGGGTCTGTTGCTTAAAAGACAAAAAGATGGGGAACTGGGCATGCGGTCACCAAATAAATCTACCAGGACCGCATGAACCCTTCTCCACAATTGCGCTACCGTAGGGCAGCTCCACCAAATATGATGCATAGAACCAGCAGTCTGACATCCCCTGAAGCAGAGAGGAGACACCGATGGGTATAGTGTGTGCAATCTAGAAGGGACCATATAGACTCTATGTAGGATTTTAATAGATGTCTCCATCAATGAGACCTGCCAACTACCCTTACTAATAGCCGTGCAACAAGCATGCCATTGGGGCAAAGATAGGGTCACACGGAGGTCACGTTCCCAGGCTACCATGAAGCGCAGTTTAATATCAGTAGGGGGAGCATTTAGATGAGCATAAATGCGAGAAAGCATGCCTGGCAACGTAGGACCATAAAGCAAGGCTGCTTCATAGAATGTAGTATGTACCTGAAAGCCTTTAGGTCCCAACGAGGAGTAATATGATAGGATTTGAAGGGCCCGGAAATATTCCCCAGGCGGGAGTGTATGTATAGAGCAGAGTTGTGTTATGGTGATCAATTGTTTACCCACCAGCAGGTCAGATAATTTAGTTAGTTTAGCAGAGCGCCACCAAGAATATAAAGTGGTGGAGATGCCAGGTTGAAAAGAGGGATTAGAAAGAAAGGGGAGGAGGGGAGGTATAGGAGACTGCAGACGGAATTTGAAGCGAACCAGACGCCAAAGAGACAAGGAAAACAGAGTGATTCGCGCCAAAGAGGAGAGAAGAGCTGAGACAGGACAAGAGGACCACATCAAGGCGGAAAAAGAGTAGGGAGAGATAAGGGATGCCTCCAACCCCACCCATCTAGGGGCATTTTGCGTGGCGTGTGTGAGGGCCAATTGGGCTAGGCGAGCAGCATAGTAATATTTCAGCAGGTTGGGAACCGATAGGCCACCCACCCTTTTATGATAATGCATAACAGTCTTATTAATACGGGGTCATCTCCCATTCCAGATGTAATGGGAAATAGTGTGTTGAAGAGAGCATATGTCTTTTTTCACTACCGGGATGGGAAGGGAGCGGAACAAATACAGGATGCGTGGAAGAATAACCATTTTGCATACATTTATGCGACCTATCCACGAGATATGGGGTACCGTCCACTTAGTGAGATCCGCTCTAATAGAGCGAAATAGTGGAGGATAGTTTGCCGCATATAAAGCTTTAAGGGATGTAGTAAGAGTAACCCCTAGATAGGACAGGCCTTGGGAGGAATCATGAAACCCAAAATTTAATGAAATCAATTGACGTGTCAAAGGTGGGACATTGCAATACATAACCTCCGATTTAGCCACATTCACCTTCAACCCCGACAGCCCAGCAAACCTATCCAAGAGAGTGAGTAAATTAGGTAAAGAAACTAAAGGATTCGTTAACGTCAGGAAAAGGTCATCTGCAAATAGACTAGTTTTATATTCCAGCAAACCCACCACAAGGCCCTTAATGTCAACATTGTCTCTAATAGCAACTGCCAAGGGCTCCATCACGAGCGCAAAAAGCGCAGGTGAGAGGGGGCATCCCTGGCGCGTTCCCCTCCCTATAGATATAGATGAGGGCGAAGTGGAGGGCAGCTTCAAGTAGGCAGTTGGGGCCGAAAAAATGCCACGCAACATGCTAACAAAGGGACCCGAAATGCCAAATTTCGACAGTACCTGAAACAGGTAGGGCCACAAGACCGTATCAAAGGCCTTTTCTATATCTAGCAAAATGAGTAACTTTTTGTTCTAACTTTATGTGATTATAAATTATTATAAAATCTGATATTAATGTTTTCTATAGCTCACTTGTTAGCAGTGCTATGTAGACTGAGACAGAATGAGCAGAGTTAGTTCCTTAATATTAGAGGACAGGAGAGGTAATGACTGTTCTATTATACTGCATAGGCCTAGATATGGCAGGATAATAACAGTTTACACAAAGCAAAGGATCTATATGTACCCCCCTTGGTGTCTGGGGTAGGGCGCTGTATTCTAACTGTAAAGAGATTTATGAGACTCCTATTCATTTCAGCTGTTATAAAAATAATAAAAAATAAACAGCTACAACAATAGTGTTTATTTTCTGTATACTTAAATGGAAATGGAAGAGATGCAGACATTGTAGGGCAGCTTATGAAAGCTAGATACAGATCTTGTGATTAATTTTGAACTCCAAGATCATTCCTTTGGGTTTTAAGGCTTGAAGGGTGTAAATCCAATTTAACTCCCTCCTCTTCAAGTGACTCACCCTGTCCCCCTTCAAGCTTTAAAGCCCAAAGGAATGAACGTGGAGTTCAAAATTAATCACATGATCTGTAATTTATAATTGTCTACGTTAACACACCCAGGACCTTACTCTGTATTCCGGACTGATGTAGAAGTTGGTTTTTGAATTTTAATATTTATTTTTTAAGCACTTTTTCTCACATCTGGTTCTTCTACATTGCAGGGGACGGCGGATTTGTGGGGTGCGTGAAGCCGGATTATACTCTGTTGGGACGAATCGACCGGGCATCGACACCCGTGTCGGCAATCACATCTATTTAGGAACCCTTTTTCTTATGACACCCCTGCTACAACATGTACCTTCACAAATGCAAAGGTGGAACAGTGGATGCACGGACATCACCACAGAGACAAGCGTACTGGGAGGCGTTCCCCGTCAGGTGAGATGGGCGGGGTTATGCCAAGCCAGGTCTCCCGGGATGTGGGGACGGTAACCGCCTTTGCCTTAGCATATTGCAGGAAGACTAGCTCGCCCCAGGTGAGTGTCCCCACTTTCCACGATGCACTAGGATGCCCAGTTCTACCATCACTGACAGCAAAGGAAGACTGCCATCAAGCAAGATGGCGTACTAACATCTAACACCCGCAGTGCGCATGCGCCTGTACACGCCGTGGGTCGTCAAAGCAACATGGGAGTTAACTTCCGGTGTTAGACCGGAAACTTGGCCTGACCGGAACAGATGCCTGTCGAAGCGTTCCACGGAGATGACCCGGTAACACGCAGGCCGCAGCCACCCCCCTGGGACGCAGAAGTATCCAGGACTAATCAATTCACGTATCTAATTACACTTACTGTAAGTCACATACAGTCATGTTTTTAATGCAATTTTACACTTTTATACATTTGCATGATGCCGGCTCCTTATTGGTGTTGATGTGTGTAAATCTGAACCTTGTCATGCAATCTTAATATGCACGATGACTGTATTTTATTGTTTATTGTTTCATTATTGTACTGTAAATGATCACATGTTTCACATTATTTATACTGAGCACTTCCAACCATTTGCTGCTTGACAATGGCTGCGAGAGGCAGCCGAAACGTCGCCTCTGATGAAGGGTGAATAAAAACCACATTTTTTTCACCGAAGTACCTGTGTGCTGCTATTTTGCTTTTTTCTACCTACAAAGCTAGCTATCTACCTGGCTATCTACCTTTCTAGCTACTTAGATAGCTGGCTACCTACCTACCAAGATATTTACCAACTTGGGGGATCGATCTACCTACCTAAGGATGTATTTACCTACCTGCTTATATACCTGCCTATGAGGGGGACTACGTAATAAGTGAACAAACTGCTGTGGGACATACCTACTTTCTCAAACGGGGACCTACTATTCTACACACTTTTACTGTGCAGGACGCATTATGGGGTCTGATATAGCACCTCACCAGGGTTGCCAGGGGCACTAGGTATACAAAAATTTCAGCAGGTACTAAAAGAAAATAAAAGTCGAAGGCCTTGCCAAATTGCTTCCAAATCTCATCCCTCTATTTTCAATTTCTCAATCCACCTCTCATATTGTTTCCTACATTATAGCCAAAGTTATAAGCGAAATATTAATGTCCCAAAATAGTTAATTAAATGCAGTAATGACCGAGGTCCCACCTGGTTTGGAAAACACTTCTCCACATTAAAGAGCAGTCTGTCAGCAGCCACAGATCCATCTTTTAGCAACAGAAATCCCAACATTTTTGGACCTGGTCCAAACATTGACGTGAAGGTGATTGGGATGTTTAAAAA
This sequence comes from Hyla sarda, assembly GCF_029499605.1. Lineage (NCBI taxonomy): Eukaryota > Metazoa > Chordata > Amphibia > Anura > Hylidae > Hyla > Hyla sarda. Next base: position 26,363,204 of record NC_079195.1, read on the forward strand.
TCCTCGAAGTGCTAGGAAAAGATGAATGGGTAAAGTTAGATATGTCATTGGATAGAGTAGACTGAGATTAAAATGGGGAGAAGAAGAGGGGTAAATCTGATAATTTATGGAAGAATATTTCTTGCCTCTTAGGTTGGGTTTTGAAACAGAATGCAGTCAAGGATATTTCTGTAAATGCAGCTACTTTTTTTTCCTTTAAATATCAGATTTCTAGGAAACACTGAGAAATTGTTAAAAGTGTCTCAGCACCTGATCCAAGGGCAACTCATTCAGAGGCTACTTTGGGGCCTTACCCACAAGGATATACCCCAATCGGCTTAGTATCATTCCAACCTCACAAAACCATTATATCTGAGTGCCATATACTGTATCTTAAAGTGCCTCAAAATCCCCCTCTAGCTCCTACCACAATGACCACATGTTACCCCTTACACACGGCCATCCACCCACCAATGAACCACTCACTCTATGGCATCCCAGATGGACAGTGTCCACAAATCCATTCCACAAAGGCATTCAGGTGAACTCCATCGGACCCTAAAAAACTCTGAGGAAGCCACCTCCAGTTCTCTATGCCACCAGACCACCCTTACAGACCACAAAACAACCCACCCCTGGCCCTGTTTAAACTGCCGACTGGCCACGCCTGACACCACACAAGGTACACCACAATGTCAAATAACCAAGATACCTGCAAAGGAAGACAATTCCTCAAGAGGTTCAGCTTAATGTCCCTCATGAATGACCTGGAAGTGCATACCTCAAGATTGTTTCCCCCCAGCATTCATAACCAAAACATCCATGCCCTATCCATCTCCACATAATACTGCACAAAAAGGAGCAAACCCGACCAAAGCAGGCCCCCTTCACCCAGCCACCGCACCTGCACTTCTGCCCTGGAAAACCTCAACTGTTGTCTGTCCCAACGAACGACCCCATGCAAGTCACCCCGCGTATATAAGAGTAGCCTACAATTCACACTAAACAGGGCGCTCCACCTGTAAGACACAATTGGCAAACATGAAAATTTCCATGTAAGAAAACAGCAGTTCACCACATTTCATGGAAATGTCCTTCCATCCATTCCTTTTGGGACAAGGTGATAGATATTACATTTAAGGTCACCGGATATAAATTAGACCACAACCCCCTATCTTTACCTCTTTCTATTTTTACAGAAAATGAGAGAGAGACATCAAAATCTCTTTATTATTGTGTTGTCCTTTTACCCATAAACACTGTATTATTTTCAGACTGTATTATTTTCAAATAGCTGAAAATCAGATCTCAAGGTGCAGACAGAAATACAGAAATAATGAATTATTTAGCCTCTGTGAACTATATCATATAAAAGAATAGGATGTAGCTGGTTTCTCTATAATCACGTGTTTTTATTAATGATAAAAATCATATAAAAAGCATATATATATATATATATATATATATATATATATATATATATATAAAGCTGGAATCTGAGCTGTTTTGCACAGATGTGTGAATAAAAAATCAAGATTGGAGTGCCGCTTCTACCTTCAGTTGTTATATATATATATATATATATATATAATATATATATATTAATTAGCGATAACAATAAAATTGGTCACAAAATCTAAGATAATAGTAATTATTGAACAGTGTGAAATACCACCTTGCTGATCTAAGAGTCAGTTAATCTCAATTAAAATTGCATAAGAATTAATGCCGGCAGTGTGGCTAATAAGGTTGCATTGTGGATGTCTCATTAGTAACAATCTTGGATTGTATATATATCATAGATCCATAGAATAAGTCTTAGTAACAGAAATGCCGCTGAAAAATGTAAGTGGTGTCCGTGCTGTGGGTTCCCACAGGTTGGCACGGGTAGCTCCCGGCCTAGGGAACGTGATACCTGTGATTCCAGAAGGTCAGTGGGGATCGTTGCTAGCAACGGACTTTGCTAGGTTGCGCTGACTGTCTGTGCAGCGTTAAAGCGCAGGCTCTCTCTGCTGCTCAATGGCACGGATTGGCATCCGGCTCGAGGGGACAGAAGTGGGGTAGCTGTGGTAGTGGTAGCACTGATGATCCAAGGCGTCCTTGTGCGGCAGTTAGAACTTGAAGCGCTCAATCACACACAGCGGTGGTCCTGGTTAGCAGAGACTGCAGTGCTTCTGAGGTATGGACCCAAAGGTAGATGAATGCAGAATGGTGGCAATACTGATCAATGTAATAGGGTGTATAATTGAAGACGCATTTCAGGGATTTCACACTGTTCAATAATTACTATTATCTTATATGTTGTGTACAATTTTATCATTTTATCGCATATATATATATATATATATATATATATATATATATATATATATATCTTAATGAATCTGTAGCAAGGGCCCTGCTCGGATTTGAGCTTTTTATATTTATGCTTTTTATATGATTTTTATCATTAAGAAAAACATGTGATTATAGAGAAACCAGCTACATCCTATTCTTTTATAAGATATAGTTCAAAGAGGCTAAATAATTCATTATTTCTGTCTGCACCTTGAGATCTGATTTTCAGCTATTTTCTGATTTTACTGTAACTCAGTATCTCGGTACAGACACTAATTTTAGTGTGCACTTTTCAGTTGACCAATGTCATTACTGTTTCTTTTTATTGTACTTACTGTAAAAGTCATTCTATATATGCATTTTATTTTACCCTCCCCTTATTTTTTTCCCCTTCCTGTGCTTCATTTTGTGGTTTCTTATAATAAAGGTGGTCCGGAGCCACCTAAGCTTTGTAAGCCCCAGGCAGCTGCTTCTCCAGTCATCCAGGCCTCCGCATCAGTGCTTCCTCCTGGACCCAACACAGGGGATCATCTTTCCGCCATGACAAAAGAAAACAACAACACAACATCACAACAGGAAACCCAAAACCAAAAAAAGGGCAGGCAACTCTTTCCCTGCACTTTCCCACTGACCACCGTCTGGCCCACATCCCCTAAACACCTTCCCTACCGGCCACCCCCCAAACCCTTAATCTAACTCTGCTCAATTCCGCTGCTTTACCCCTTACTCCACTACCTGCCTACACTCTATACCGCCTCCTGTCATGTGGCCCCTCCGCTCCACAATTATGCGTTTTCTTTTCTCTTGACCCTTTTTTATTCTACAATAGTATTGGCCCAACACCCTTTATATGATAATTTTCTGTCTGCACTTACAGGCCTCTGTGCGCAAAACAATTGTTTGTTGTCCATTTAGAATGATCCCATCTTTACCTATAACCTGTAAGACAAAAACATAACATTAGATGTGTATAGAACAATTTTTACTTGTTGTAGCATTTATATAATTTTTTTTTTTTATTTGGGGGGGGGGGGGGGGGGGGGGATTTCCCCGGTGCAGTCTTATTAGAGTTGTTCCCAACTGGGTGCTGTGGCATTCTTTCTGGCAAGCTGATGACAGGACATGCTAGGATACCTGTGGTTTAGCACCACAACTGGTGTCTTAGATCACCCAGGCTTTCACATCTCTAGGCCGCAGGAAGTGCAATTTTTTTTCAAGCAGTATTACGGGGGATCCTATCCACAGGAAGCAAACCATGTTGTACCTACAAGGGGGCAAACAATCTTTGGGGGGTCTCACTTACAGGGAGCAAACTACCTTAAAGGGGACAAACTACCTACAGGGAGTACTACGTACAAGTGTCAAAATACCTTCAGGTGGGTCCTACCCACATGGGGCCAACTACCTTCACGGGAGTCCTACTAGGGGGGGCAAACTTCCTACAGGTGGGTTTTACCTATTGGGGACAAACTACCTAAACAGGGCTCTTTCTAGTAATTTCTAAAATTTTCTAAATAACAAGAATGCTTCCAAAAAAACTGAAAAACCATGGATACATAGTTGTAACCTTTAAGGTATGGAACTTTGCAGTAGATCTGTATTGTCTCAAAACAAGATGTTTCGAGGAGAAAACTCTCCATCCTCAGGTAAAAGACAAGACTAACAGCACAATTTGTGCTGGGTCCTTAAATACGTTCAGGAAATTATCAAAGAAAGGGCGCCAACTTTACTTATTAGTCCGCCCCTTAACACAGGCAACATATCATGTAAACCATGTGACCCTATAAAAAAAGACCATATGACAAAATAATATCTAGTGAAGTGTACTAAACCAATCTTTTTCGTTTGCCACGTCGCATGAAGACGGTATTATGTTCTTTTCACATTGCAGTTGGGTTCACGTTTTGCACGTTTTATCTACGACAACTTGCGACTGGGGTCTGGCATCTCAACCTGTTATAAGTTTTGGGTCTTCACACAACCCAATGAGGTGAGAACCTTCCTATTGTGCACGGACAATCTTATATTATACATTGTCATCCTATTAGGTGCTCTGCCTTTTTCTTTTCTACTTGAGTTTTTTTTTTGTTTGTTTTTTAAGGAAAGTAACACTTAAAACATGTGTGTCAAAAATCAGTGCATGGTGCAAGTTTTTAGCCATATTAAGTGTTATTTATAAAAATGTTATTTTGCATGTTGCCTTTTGGCTCCCTGGGAGCTGCCTGAGAACACTTTAGACCTCTGTGTCTTCTTTTCTTCAACACATGGGCCCAGATTTATCAAACTGTGTGAGAGAAAAAGTAGAGAGATTTTTCCTCAACAACCAATCACAGCTCTGGTAAAGTGAAAGCTGAACTGTGATTGTTTGCTATGGGAAAATCTCTCCACTTTTTCTCTCACACTGTTTGATAAATGTGGGCCATTATAATACCGCTTCTATATACAAGAATATAACTACTATAATACTTCCTCCTATATTCAAGAATATAACTACTATATTACTGCCTCCTATATACAAGAATATACCTACTATAATACTGATCCTATGTACAACAATATAACTACTATATTACTGCCTCCTATATACAAGAATATACCTACTATAATACTGCTCCTATATATACAAAAATATAACTACTATAATGCTGCTCCTACGTACAATATTAGAACGACTATAATACTGCTCCTATGTACAAGAATATAACTACTATAATACTGCTCTTATATACAAGAATATAACTACTATAATACTGCTCCTATGTACAAGAATATAACTACTCTAATACTGCTCCTATATACAATAATATAACTACTATAATACTGCTCCTACGTACAATATTATAATGACTATAATACTGCTCCTATGTACAAGAATATAACTACTCTAATACTGCTCCTATATACAATAATATAACTACTATAATACTGCCTCCTATGTGCAAGAATGTAACTAATATAATATTGCCCCCTATGTGCAAGAATATAAATACTATAATACTGCTCCTATATACAAGAATATAACTACCATATTACTGCTCCTATATACAAAAATGCAACTACTATAATACTGCCTCCTATGTGCAAGAATGTAACTACTATAATACTGCCCCCTATGTGCAAGAATATAACTACTATAATACTGCTCCTATATACAAGAATATAACTACTATAATACTGCTCTTATATATGCACAAGAATATAACTACTATAATTCTGCTCCTATGAACAAGAATATAACTACTATAATACTGATGAAGAAATAGATGGTCCAGCGCAGGATAACGTGCAATAAAAGCCAACATTTATTGTAGATTCAAGCCATAGGATAGCAGGACACAGGGTTGCGCGTTTCAGACGGAAAAACCAGCCTTACTCATACAAAGATACAAAAGAAATGGCCATTCCTTTATGGGAAGTGGTGGAAGGAAACTCCCAGGTGAACACCTGGTGTAATCATGCCCACCAGATCCCACAGTGGAAATACAAAAGCATGTGTATACAATTCAGAAATAGACACAATATAAAATACTAACATAGTTACAAAAAACACTTTTTAGAATATAACTATAAAAATTGATATAATAATAGTTATAGTAATGGCCTGGACTGGTTAAAGGCATATATATGTACATGTATAACAAAGGGTATAAATTCCCAAATAAGAAAAAATAAATTATATAAGTATATATAATATATGCAAAGGTATATAAATGTGAATTACAATAACCATAAAACCATAAAAAGGAGAGGCATTGAAAACCGTAAGGTCGCAATCGTAGACAGGGGTACCATCAATTATTGTAATTCCTATTTATAATAAAATTTTATCAATATTAGTAATGTAAAATCACATCCTGTCTACGATTAAGACCCCTAGGAATTCTACAGTCTAATTCCATAATCCAGTATACCTCGCGATCTAGCAATTTTTGCCTGAAATTGCCCCTTCTTTTGGGTGGAATAACCCTTTCAATTCCACATAGGACCATAGAAGAATAATCTCCCTGGTGTACCCGGGCACAATGTTGGGTCACCATTGATGTATGTCGGGAGTTAAAATGAGCAATATCTGAAATATGCTTCCCGGTCCTAGTTTTGAGAGAATTGGAGGTACATCCAACATACTGGAGTTTACAGGTAGTACAGGAGAACATGTAGATAACATGCATAGTGTTGCAATTCATGTATTGTTGTATTTTGCATTTTTTTTCCGGTAGAATAGGAGCTGAATTCAACAACATTATGCATGAATTTGCAACAAATGCATACTTTGTGCCCACACTTATATGAGCCCTTGGTAGTTAGCCATGTTTGTACAGTAGACCTGGTACTTGTAAAAAGACTTGGGGATAATTTTTGTCCCAGAGTGGGAGCTTTTCTAGAAACACATCTATAGCCTGAGTCCATAATGGAACTGTATAATGGATCACCTGTAATAATAGGCATATATTTGTGGACTAGGCGACAGATGGTACTATAATCACTACTGTATTGGGTAACAAACATAACTGGCTTTCTATTCTACCGGAAAAAAATACAAAATACAACAATACATGAATTGCAACACTATGCATGTTATCTACATGTTCTCCTGTACTACCTGTAAACTCCAGTATGTTCATTGCTTCATTGCTACTCTGGTGTTGGTTCACACGGTGCTGTGCGACAGGCGTCTGGTTGGAAGGGTGAGCTGAGTTATCCTATAGTCTCCTACTATAATACTGCTCCTATATACAAGAAGATAACTACTATAATACTGCTCCTATATACAAGAATATAACTACTATAATACTTCTCCGATATACAAGAATATAACTACTATAATACTGCTCCTATATACAAGAATATAACTACTATAATACTGCTCCTATATACAAGAATATAACTACTATAATACTGCTCCTATGTACAAGAATATAACTACTATAATACTGCTCCTATGTACAAGAATATAACTACTATAATACTGCTCCTATGTACAAGAATATAACTACTATAATACTGCTCCTATATACAAGAATATAACTACTATAATACTGCTCCTATATACAAGAATATAACTGCTATAATACTGCCTCCTATATACAAGAATATAACTACTATAATACTGCTCCTATATACAAGAATATAACTGCTATAATACTGCCCCGTGTACAAGAATATAACTACTATAATACTGCTCCTATATACAAGAACATAACTACTATAAACCACAGTAGACAAATGGTGGCACAGCTTCCCGATTTTGTACTTGAGACAAATGTAAAATCCACTTCAGGGGAGGCAGTTCAGTATAAATGCAATACCAAGGGGTGCAGATTATAACTGGATTACAGGTAATAATACACGGTGAAAGGCAGGAAAGAAAATCGCACTCACCCTCTGTAGTTGCAATGATGAGGTTTTATTTTTCCAAGATGTTCATTGGGAAAAGAAAGGCATGAGGTGTGGAGGGTTCCGAGACAAACAACAAGTTTCACACCTGAACGGTGCTTCCTCTGGTTCTCAAACCCTCCACACCTCATGCCTTTCTTTTCCCAATGAACATCTTGGAAAATAAAACCTCATCATTGCAACTACAGAGGGCGAGTGCGATTTTCTTTCCTGCCTTTCACCGTGCATATAACTACTATAATACTGCCTCCTATGTACAATAATATAACTACTATAATACTGTTCCCTATATACAAGAATATACCTACTATAATATTGCTCCTATATACAAGAATATAACTACTATAATAATGCTCCTATATACAAGAATATAACTACTATAATACTGTCTCCTATATACAAGAATATAACTACTATAATACTGCTCCTATATACAAGAATATACCTACTATAATACTGCCTCCTATATACAAGAATATAACTACTATAATACTGCCCCCTATATACAAGAATATAACTACTATAATACTGCCCCCTATATACAAGAATATAACTACTATAATACTGCCTCCTATATACAAGAATATAACTACTCTCATACTGCTCCTATGTACAAGAATATAACTACTATAATACTGCTCCTATATACAAGAATATAACTACTATAATACTGCTCCTAGATACAAGAATATAACTACTATAATACTGCTCCTATATGCAAGAATATAACTACTATAATACTGCCTCCTATATACAAGAATATAACTACTATAATACTGCCTCCTATATACAAGAATATAACTACTGTAATACTGCCCCCTATGTGTAAGAATATAACTACTATAATACTGTCTCCTATATACAAGAATATAACTACTATAATACTGCTCCTATATACAAGAATATAACTACTATAATACTGCTCCTATATACAAGAATATAGCTACTATAATGATCTTTTTATTTAAAACTTGCAACAAAATATTACAATATATTTACAATAAAATTATAAAAAAAGTAAATAAAGTTTCCTCACTGATATTTTAAACACTAAACAAAACATAACATAACTATTCCTCCACTTCACATTATATCGGTTACTTAAATCTCAGCCTCATCCAGATCCCTTAGGCTTCTTAGTTTTTTTCTTACTTGCCCTGCTGTGGCTTGTAGTGCCCCATCTCTTGGTGGACACTAAGGGTCCAGGAACATCTTCTTTAAGTTCATCATCAGGGAAGGTTGAGGGGACCTGCTCCATTGTTGTATCTGTATCTTCTTCCCCCAGCACACTATAACGCCCGAATGTTATCTCCACTGATGGACGTGCGGCTGATCTCGCTGCAGACATGACTTTTCTGAATGTAGCTGCTCCAGTGTCTTGCCATTTTACAAACTGGTACCTGTTCTCCTCTACACTGGTCCCTGTGATCAGGTCAGATGGTTCTGGACTAGGACTAGACGATTGAGGGATTTAGTGAGATTTGTTTGACACTTCACTTATTGGATCATCTCTTACTTCAGTGGCTGGTGAGGTTTCTACTGCAGCATCCATATGGGTTACATTTTGCTCTGCAGTGGCTGCTGGTACTTGTAGTTCAGGATTCATGGATACTTCAGACTCTGCAGTGGCTGGTGATTCTTTTTCTGCTGCATCCAGAGTTGTTACACAAGGCTCTTCACTGTCTGCTGGTACTTGTAGTGCCACTGTTATCACTGGTTTTGTAACAAGGTTTCTGGTACTCTGATGAACATCTGCAGGTGGACGGGCAGTTTCTGGCACTATATCCACACACGTGGGGATGTCCTCCTGTTCTTCCTCCATGGCCTCTGTGAGGGTCTCACCACATTTATTATGTTCTGCATGTGGACACCCTCTGGAAGTGTTCCCCCGGTCCTGAGCACAGGTTACAGATCACTGGTCCAGTACAGTCATCCTTTACATGGTCGAACTGTCCACATAGAGAGCACTTGACCCGGGAGAAGTTAATAGCGAGATGGCGGCCCCCACATCTATGGCACAGACGGGGCTGACCAAGATAGAAACATATCCCCCGCTCTGAGCCCAGGTAGAAGGAGTGCGGCAGGTGTCTGGTCATATTGTTCTGCTGAAGTAGTTGGATCTTCACAGTATATCCTCCATTCCAGATGTCCTCCTCATCATAGATCTTGGCTGGTTCACTCTTCACCACACACTGTCTGCTCAGCCAGAGCATCAGATCCGCCAGAGCCACCACCTCAGACTGGAACAAGATGGAGACCGTCACTACCTGGGGCTTAGACAGCTGGATCACCTGCCGGTTCTCCCAGATCTTGTGTCCTTTGGTGTCATTACTGCAGCTTAAAACTGACATCATAGATGCGGCTGGAGGGGATGTGGATCAGGGCAAACACCTCAGAGGCCTCAAAACTCATGAACTCCTTTACTAATACTTTCCCAATAAATAGTCTGGAGGGGATGGATTCCTCTGGACCTGTATATCGGATCCTGACCTCATTTTTCCTCTGTGGTGTGGGGTTAGCTGATCCTGCAACATTAGAGAACAGTCTCCTGTACTGAGGTCTGTCAGCAGGGGGCGCAGTCCTGGGCCTCTCCTCAGCTGCACCTGGATGTCCTGCACCTGTGTGAACTGCTGATTGCTCTGCATCCTTCATTCCATTCACTGACATTGTGCACAGCTCTACACCTTGCTCTCCATTCACTGCAGGTGGCTGATTGCTATGTACATTATCTGCTGCAGTCTGAATAGCTGGCTCCAGTATTTGTTGGGGCTCACATACAGCAGTATCATATACAAAGTCCGTACATGAAGCACTTTCTTGCACAGCAGCACCATTTGCAGTGCCATTAGAGTCCATAGCAATTAACCCCTTGTTGGCTGGCTCAAAATCCTCTGCAGTATCACCAGCGCTCTCAGACCCCTCACATGTTATATCTGGGTGCAGTGACCCCTTAGTATCTGCACCCCCATGTCTTATGGGTTTTTCCTGCTCCACAATGTCTGTTTTTGCAATGTTTTCTCTCCTCCTCCCACTCTGGGCTCTGGTCTCCCTCTTTCTTTCTTTCCCCCAGTTTTGCACTTTGGGCACCATCTTTGTGCCCCCCTCCAGCCTCTCCTGCAGTATGGTGCGCTCCCGTATACAATCATCCAGCCGCTCACATTTCATCAGCTTTATTTTAGGATCAGTCTCCTTCTTAATTTTATCTCTTAGCTTACAAATCTGCATTTCCATCTTAAACAAACTTTTCTTGGTCACTTTTGTCCTCAATCCAGTAACATTACAAGATTCAGATGACTCACCAGCCACCATCTCCAAATCTTCACCAGCTCCATGCTGCAGGCCGCACTGCAAACCTGGGCCTCTCCCAGGATCCTCTGCCTAGCTTCCATCCCCACCTCCTGGGTCAGAAGCCATGCCTCCTCCCCACAGGGAGCTCACCAGCACACATCTATCCTCTCCTATATACAAGAATATAACTACTATAATACTGCCTCCTATGTGCAAGAATATAACTACTATAATACAGCTCCTATGTACGAGAATATAACTACTATAATACTGCTCCTATATACAAGAATATAGCTACTATAATACTGCCCCATCTACAAGAATATAACTACTATAATACTGCTCCTATATACAAGAATATAACTACTATAATACTGCTCCTATATACAAGAATATAACTACTATAATACTGCTCCAATATACAAGAATATAACTACTATAGTACTGCCCCCTATGTACTAGAATATAACTACTATAATACTGCCTCCTATATACAAGAATATAACTACTATAATACTGCTCCTATATACAAGAATATAACTACTATAATACTGCCCCCTATATACAAGAATATAACTACTATAATACTGCTCCTATATACAAGAATATAACTACTATAATACTGCTCCTATATACAAGAATATAACTACTATAATACTGCCTCCTATATACAAGAATATAACTACTATAATACTGCCTCCTATGTACAAGAATATAACTACTATAATACTGCTCCTATATACAAGAATATAACTACTATATGACTGCCCCCTATGTACAAGAATATAACTACTATAATACTGCCTCCTATATACAAGAATATAACTACTATAATACTGCTCCTATGTACAAGAATATAACTACTATATGGCTGGAATTTCACTTTTTCTTTGGAGGGGGAAACACCAAAAAAACGCCAATTCTGCCGTATGGCGTTTTTTCAGCCAAAAAACACTGCGGCCAGATGTTAGCTGTAAATCAATGAAAAAACGCAAAATTCTTTTTCCACTTTGCGTTTTTCAGTTTGGCATCTTTTTCACTCTTTGTCAGCAAAATCACAGCATGTTGAGCCTATGGCATTTTTTCCCCCTGAAATCGTGGCGTTTTTATCCCATAGTATCCTATGGGAGTAAAAAAAATGGAAAGAAAAACACCATGTGGGTTTTAAGTTTAGTTTTTGCAGGCAGTTTTTATTCTTTTTGGACTTTAGCGATCCAAAAAAGTGATGGAGATACCTTTTTTTTAATAAAATTTCATAGGGTACCATTAAAAAATAAATAAAAAAAGATGGTGATAGTGATGGAAAAATTTGTATGTTTGTATTTATTTGGGCAGGCAGGGAACTAAGAATGTAGCTGACAATAATAAAAATGTAGTGTGTGTGTGTGTGTGTGTGTGTGTATGTGTGTGTTTTTTTTTTTTTTTTTAGGTAGTACTACTACTCCCAGCATGGAACATACTGTTCCATGATGGGAGTAGTAATACCTGTACTAATTGACAGATCGCCCCGCGTCTGTTGCAATCCTTCTGTATAATTTATAGATGCGTCTGGCCGCTCCTCTATGGTCCCTTCCACTGCCGTATATATATATACATATATATATATATATATATATATATATATATATATATATATATACTTATTTATATTTCCAACAGAGAGCTGTGATTGGCCAGATGGTTCCAGCCAACTCTCTGAGGGAAATATGAATAGGTGTATATATAAGTCAGTGCAGGTGACCATAGAAGAGTGGACGGCCGCCTTTATACATTATACAGGAGGATCACAGCGGGTGTCAGGAGTGACACCCACTGTGATCTTTCCTTAACTGCAGGTACTACTGCTCCCAACATGAAGCACACTCTGCTCCATGCTTGGAGTTGTAGTACCTGCATTTGTAGACAGATTGCAATAGGTGTCAGAAGTTACACTTGCTGTGATCTGTTTATTAATTCAGGTGCTACAGCTCCCAACATGGAGCAGAGTGTGATCCATGTTGGGAGCAGTAGTACCTGCAATTAAGGTCAGATAACAGTGGGTGTCACTCCTGACACCTGATGCGATCGTCCCATCTATTGCAGAGATGTGGAGCGGCTTTCTCCTTCGCTCCGCCTCTCTGCACTATACTCTGGCTGGCCAGTGATATGAATAGAACATCACTCATTCATATTTCCCTCTGAGAGCGGGGATTGGCTGTAACCATCCGGCCAATCCCCACTCTGGGCGGGAAATATGAATGAGTGAGGTTCTATGCACATCACTGGCCGGCCCGGAGTATAGTGCAGAGATGCGAGCGCTGTATAGAGCCGCTCCGCATCTCTGCTATAATATGGACAATCAGATTGGGTGTCAGGAATGACACCCGGGGCGATATGTCTATTTGCACAGGTACTACTACTCCCATCATGGAACAGTCTGTTCCATGCTGGGAGTAGAAGTACTACCTAAAAATTAAAAAAAATTTAAAAAGAGAGAAAAAAAGTGAAACACAGACTCTATTAAAAATGAATAAAAATTTTGTTATAAAAAAATATATATTTTGTAAAATAATTTTTTTCCCGTCCCTACTGCATTTTTTTTTCTGTACCCAATAAATTTTGAAAGAAAAAAAAAAAAAAACGCCAAAGTGGCCGAAAATGCAGCCTCCACTTAAATGCAGGAAATTGTACTGGCATTTTTTCTGGCGTTTTTTTCTGTGAAAAACACACAGGAAAAAAGAAACAAGTGGAATCATAGCCTATTACTGTCTCCTATGCACAAGAATTTAACTACAATAATACTGCTTCTATGTACAAGAATATAACTATTTTAATACTGCCCCATATATACAAGAATATACAGTCATGGCTGTAAATGTTGGCACCCTGAGGATTACTATACACGTTTACGTATTGGAACTAAACAAAAAAAGGGAGGAAAAAAAGCAAATTGGACATAATGTCACACCAAACTCCAAAAATGGGCTGGACGAAATAATTGCCAGCCTTTCAAAATTGTGGAACAATAAGATTGTTTCAAGCATGTGATGCTCCTTTAAACTCACCTGAAAGCAGATAAAAAGAAGAGAAGTTCACTTAGTCTTTACATTGTGTGTCTGTGTGTGCCACACTAAGCATGAACAGAAAGAGGAGAAAAGAATGGTCTGAGGACTTGAGAACCAAAATTGTGGAAAAATATCAACAATCTCAAGGTTACAAGTCCATCTCCAGAGATCTAGATTTGCCTTTGTCTACAGCGCGCAACATTGTCAAGAAGTTTGCAACCCATGGCACTGTAGCTAATTTCCCTGGGTGTGGACGAAAGAGAAAAATAGATGAAAGGTGTCAATGCAGGATAGTCTGGATGGTGGATAAGCAGCCCCAAACTAGTTCCAAAGATATTCAAGCTATCCTGCAGGCTTAGGGAGCATCAGTGTCAGTGAGAACTATCCGTTGACATATGAAATGAAATGTTATGGCAGGAGACCCAGGAGGACCCCACTGCTGACACAGAGACATAAAAAAGCAAGACTACATTTTGCCAAAATGAACTTGAGTAAGCCAAAATCCTTCTGGCTTTTTGGTAAAGCACATCATTCTACTGTTTACCGAAAATGGAATGAGGCCTACAAAGAAAAAGAACACAGTACCTACTGTGAGATATGGTGGAGGTTCAATGATGTTTTGGGGTTGTTTTGCTGCCTCTGGCACTGGGTGACTTGAATGTGTACAATGCATCATGAAATCTGAGGATTACCATTGGATTTTTGGTCGCACTGTACAGCCCAGTGTCAGAAAGCTGGGTTTGCTTCCGAGATCTTGGGTCTTCCAGCAGGACAATGACCCCAAACATATGTCAAAAAGCCCCCAGAAATGGATGGCAACAAAGCGCTGGAGTTCTGAAGTGGCCATCAATGGGTCCAGATCTAAATCCCATTGAACCCCTGTGGAGAGATCTTAAAATTGCTGTTGGGAAAAGGCGCCCTTCCAATAAGAGAGACCTGGAGCAGTTTGCAAAGGTAGAGTGGTACAACATTCCGGCTGAGAGGTGTAAGAAGCTTATTGATGGTTATAGGAAGCCACTGATTTCAGTTATTTTTTTCAAAGGGTGTACAACCAAATATTAAATTAAGGGTGCCAATAATTTTGTCCAACCCATTTTTGGAGTTTGGAGTGACATTATGTCCAATTTCTTTTCCTCCCTTTTTGGTTTAGTTCCAATACACACAAAGGGAAAAACATGCGTATAGCAAAACATGTGTTACTGCAATCCTTTTCTGTGAAAAATACTTCATTTTCTTGAAAAATTTAAGGGGTGCCAACATTTACGGCCATGACTGTAACTACTATAATGCTGCTCCTATGTACAAGAATTTAACTACTATAATACTGCCTCCTATTTACAAGAATATAACTACTATAATACTGCTCCTATATACAAGAATATAACTACTATAATACTGCTCCTATTTACAAGAATATAACTACTATAATACTGCTCCGATATACAAGAATATAACTACTATGATGTGCACCGGAGGAGAAGAGAGAGACCGCACCACTACTCGCATGCTGTATCCAGGAGTGTGATCACTGATAGGGAGGGTAGTAGTACGTGGACAATAGAGGTGCCATATGAAGCAAGAAAAAACAATGTCCATACATGCAGCGAGTAGAGAAATGATGCTTCAGTATTCACCAATTTTGATGCATTCCTTTATTTCCACAACATCGCAAAAACAGCTGGCCAGTGGTGGGGAGGGTAGGAGAAGACGCCACAACAGGAGCTGCGGTGGTAAAGGCAACTAATTTCACAGCTAAACTGCTTCCTCCGGCCTTCTGAAGGTCCGAGGAAGCGGTTTAGCTGCGAGACTAATTGCCTTTACCACCGCAGTTCTGGATGCGGCATCTTCTCCTACCCTCCCCACCACCGGCCAGCTGTTTTTGCGATGTTGTGGAAATAAAGGAATGCATCAAAATAGGTGAGTGCAGAAGCACCATTTCTCTACTTACTGTATAACTACTATAATACTGCTCCTATGTACAAGAATGAAACTACTATAATACTGCCCCCTATGTACTAGAATATAACTAATACGATACTGCTCCTACATACAAGAATATAACTACTATAATACCGCCTCCTATATACAAGAATATAACTACTATAATATAGCAAAAAGAAAAAGTAGGGATGTCACTCACCAGGATACTGTGCAAGATTCTTTCATTTTCGACGGTGCAGTAACATGGAGCACGGACGCTACAGGTAGGACTAGCTCATCAGTGAAAGACTGGGTTACAGCTGTTGCACATGCGTATCACGCTTCTTCAGACCCTACCTGTTTCGTAGTGCATCACCATTAAGAATCCTCCTCCAGGTGACGCACACTGGACAGATTAAAAACATTAAATTTCATAATAAAAACAACAAAAATGCAAAGGACAAACTGCAGGTAACATGTCAAAATAGACAGGATTTAATTTAACATTCAAAAAACATAAAAGTACTTGTGATAATGTTCCCATATTAGTATAGATAATATTCTTATAATTATAAAAATACACTGTAGTCGACTCTCTCATTCAACCCTAGGCTGCCCGCAGCATTGAGTTTTATTATCCATTTTGCTTCCATTTGTAATAAAAGCTTCTTTTTATCAGTATTTTCTTTGCTGCGGACAACCTCGAGTCCCTGGAAGAATAAATCGCTGCAGTTTCCACCATGCTTCATTTTCATGTGCTCGATAAAACGCGGTGCACCTTTTTTGGTTCTAACAGAATAAACATGTTCCCTAAAACGTGTGTTTAAAGTGCGTTTTGTGCTACCGATATAGGCCCAGATTTATCAAGCTGTGTGAGAGAAAAAGTGGAGAGATTTTTCCACAGCAACCAATCACAGCTCAGCTAACGAGCTGTGGTAAAGTGAAAGCTGAGCTGTGATTGGTTGCTATGGGAAAATCTCTCCACTTTTTCTCTCACACAGTTTGATAAATCTGGGCCATAGAATCTACCACATGAACAGGTCATGGCATAAACAACCCATTGGGTTCTACAGGTGATCAAGGTGTTAATATGAATAACTTCACCTCCAATATGGGTGATTTTGCCAATTTTCAAGTTAGAACACCAAATGCATGTACCACATTTTTGGTTACCTGTGGGGCCAGATCTTGTGAGCCAGTCAATGGTTTTCGATTTGAAACAGAAGTTGCTACTAGTAACCACATCTCTAAGATTTTTGCTACGTGTAAATGCTATGAGAGGTCTGTCATGTACTAATTTACCTAATTCTACATCCTTTTTGACCAGAGACCAGTTATTATGTACTGCCCTTTTAATGATTTTTTCCAGGGGACTGAACTTGAAGGAAAAAGAAAATCTCGGTAAGACGTTCTGGAAAGGTTTTTCTTTTGCTTTTCTTCTTCTATTTGACAAAAGTAGATGATTCCTATTTTGTTCGAAAGCTCTATTTAAAGCTGTATCTAGAATTTCTTCAGGGTAGCCCCGTACCAGTAATCTCTGCCTCAGTTCTCTAGCCTTCACCAAAAACCTTTTATCTGAATCATTAATACGTCTAAGATGTAGAAACTGTCCATATGGCAATGCCGTTTTGATATGTTGGGGATGATAGCTCGAGAACTGGAGCAGAGAATTAGAGGCCGTGGGCTTCCTGTATCCAGACGTCCGAAGTTCACCTTCTTCCACCTCAATCAGAACATCCAAGAATTCCAGCTTTTTAGGATCAATTTTATGGGTGAATCTAAGGTTCATTTCATTTGTTACATTAAGAAATTCTACAAAATCCCTGAAGTCTGTCTCGGTGCCATCCCAGGCGATGAACACGTCATCAACAAATCTGAGATAGCATCGGACGGACTTCAGGAAGGGATTCTCAGTTGTAAAAATATACTTTTGTTCAAAAGAAGCAACATAAAGATTGGCAGATGTGCAAGCCACGGGGGTGCCTATGGCCACACCCCCTATTTGTCTATACCAAATTTCATCAAACAGGAAAGCATTATTTTTTCATACAAATGCTAGGGACTCACATATGAAGTGAATTACGTTTTCAGATTTTCCAGAGTGGGAAAGAATTTCTCTAATGCAATCCACACCTTTCTCTTGTGGAATGCTAATGTATAAATTTTCTATGTCTATAGTAGCCAATAACATTTTCTGACCACGCTAAATCCTGCAAAAATAAAAGAAATTGGTTCATATCCTTCACCAGCGATGGCACTTCCTGCAAAAGGGGTCGCAGTAACCATTCCAAATACTTGGAAAGAGGTTCTGTGACTGAGCCCCTCCCCGAGACAATGGGTCTACCGGGGGGGGGGGGGGGGGGGGGGGGACAAAAGGGTCTTGTGAACCTTTGGCAGGAAGTACCATCGCTGGCTTGAAGGAAAAAAAGGTATCAATTTTTCGGCTCTTTTTTTAGAAGGTACATTATTTTCTACTTCTATTCTTAATAAACCTTGCAGTTTTTCCCTTATCTTTGAAACAGGATTTCCGTGACATTTTTGGTAGGTGTTAGAATTACATAGCTGTCTCAAGGCTTCAGTAGCATAATATTCAGTAGTCATTATGACAACGTTTCCGCCTTTATCGGCTTTTTTTTAATTACTTTTATTAAGTTATTTCTCTTTTTGAGACCATCTAATGCAGCTCTCTCACCCTCACTTAAATTGCAGGGATCTTTTTTTATAGATTAAAGACTTCACTTCACATAAGACATTGTTATGAAAAATATCGAGATTGATCCCCAGTGTCACTTGGGGACAAAAGGAGGATTTTATCCCACCCTTAAAATCCTCAAGTGACCAAAGAGTATCATCGGAAACGTTTGTGTCCTCTATTGTATCCTGTAAGTCGATAAGATGGTCTAGACATTCTAGCTCGCTCTTAGTTGCGTCTTTTAAGACACTGAACCCCAGAGGACCGACTGATGCTGGGATTTCTCCCTCTAGTGGACTATATGACAGATTTTTATTTGCATAGATTTTTTTCAAATTCAATTTTCTAATGGACTTAAAAAGATCCACTTCAAAGTCCACTATATTGAAATCCTCGGTAAGGCAGTAATTAAGTCCTCTATTAAGTAAGGATAGAATGTCCCGATCAAAGGCAATGTCTGTAAGGTTAATGACTGTACAAGCGTCTTTTTCAGATGTTACTTGTTTCATGTCACTTCCTTGTTGCGCAGAGCACTCCTTTTCGGACGCACCCGATTTTCTTCTCCCCCTCTTTCTAGGTCCCCTTCTTGTCTTCCTCCTAAAGGGCCACTTCCTTTTTTTGGATCGGTGTTTTTAGATGTAGTTTCTTGACTTTTTGTGTTGAAACTTTCCTTCTGGGTTTTTTGCTGTTGTTCACACCCGTCTTTTTGATGTTTTTTTTTTACTAGAGTCGTCATTCCCACTTGAATCAGACTCTGTAGTCCAATAGTCTGTAGTTTTTCGTCTGGGTTGACTGCCCCTTGGTCATCTTGGGCGTTGTTTTTTTGGGCCACCTATAGGGAAGCTTTGTCGGTTTCATAGTCTAGATGATCTCTTATAAATTTATCCTTCTTCTGGTCTTTTATGACCCATTGTAAAGCAACAATTCTTTTTTCCATTTTTTTGGAGAAGGATTGAAACTTTTCTTCATCCAAACATGCTCTTAATTCCGTTTTTGTTCTTAATAGCTCTTCTGTTATTTTTTAATATTCTTTTTCATTTTTATCAATGACGGCTCTTAACATCTGCAGGCAATATTCTTGATGGATATTTTTCACATTTTGACAAATTCTGGGTCTTCCCCGAATTGGGAGGGTTCTTTGTATGCTTTTAACCCTCTCGGGACCCTTTCACATTCAGCATAAGAGAATTAACTGTCCAAAAGAGCCGAGTCTCTTTTTCAGCTAACATGAGAACCTTAAATTCAAATTTTTTAATGCTTAGAACTTGCAGAGTGTCCTTAACATTACATTGATGAAAAAAGTCTCTAACATCCTTTCGTCCGGCTCCTACTGCACCGTCCGGCACTTCAGAGGTACTGTCAGACGAATCTTCAGATTCCATAGTGTGTTTGAGATAGCTTGCTAACTAGGAGTATGGGGTGTGCTCAGACTCACAGAAAATAAGCAAAAATCTTAGAGATGTGGTTAGTAGTAGCAACTTCTGTTCCAAATCAAAAACCATTGACTGGCTCAAAAGATCTGGCCCCACATGTAACCACAAATGTGGTACATGCATTTGGTGTTCTAACTTGAAAATTGGTAAAATCACCCATATTGGAGGTGAAGTTATTCATATTAACACCTTGATCACCTGTAGAACCCAGTGGGTTGTTCATGCCATGATCTGTTCATGTGGTAGATTCTATATCGATAGCACAAAACGTACTTTAAAAACACATTTTAGGGAACATGTTTATTCTGTTAGAACCAAAAAAGGTGCACCGCGTTTTATCAAACACATGAAGCATGGTGAAAACTGCAGCGATTTATTCTTCCAGAGACTCGAGGTTGTCCGCAGCAAAGAAAATACTGATAAAAAGAAGCTTTTATTACAAATGGAAGCAAAATGGATAATAAAACTGCTGCGGGCAGCCTAGGGTTGAATGAGAGAGTCGACTACAGTGTATTTTTAAAATTATAAGAATATTATCTATACTAATATGGGAACATTATCACAAGTACTTTTATGCTTTTTGAATGTTAAATCCAATCCTGTCTATTTTGACATGTTACCTGCAGTTTGTCCTTTGCATTTTTGTTGTTTTTATTATGAAATTTAATGTTTTTAATCTGTCTAATTAGCATGCACCTGTCCCGTGTGCGTCACCCAGAGGAGGAGGATTCTTAAGGGTGATGCACTACAGAACAGGTAGGGTCTGAAGAAGTGTGATACGCACGCGCAACAGCTGTAACCCAGTCTTTCACTGATGAGCTAGTCCTACCTGTAGTGTCCGTGCTCCATGTTACTGCACCGTTGAAAATGAAAGAATCTTGCACAGTATCCTGGTGAGTGACTTCCCTACTTTTTCTTTTTGCTATATGATCAAGATTGCTGTTGTCTGAAGGGACTTGGAACCACATAGTGTACAGTGTCTGCCAGCACTTTCACGGAACTGTTGTGTATAATCCAGGAATCGTACTGTGATTACTGTGCCGCTGAGTAAGAGAAGAAGGAGACTTCTTTGGGGTAGTGGTGTCGACCGTGCATTCTTATTTTCAGTTATAACTACTATAATACTGCTCCTACATACAAAAATATAACTACTATATTAACAAAGGCAAAAGAGAGTGGCAATGCTGGTAGAAATCCCAAAGAGTAACAATATACAGACAAATAAAGAAACCGGGCTTTCAGGAAAACAACTGAGTTCATGTGCAAATACTTGGAGGTGCCGGTAATGTGCAGCAAGTTAGAAGTCCATAGAAGATAAGAAAAACCCACTCACCCACTGTAGATGCTGAAAAACTTGTAAACTTTATTCCGGGATCATCTGTATGACCAAGACAGGTGAGGGACGTGGTGGGAGAAAAAAAAGAAGCAACTAGTTTGGTGTCCTGAGGCGCTTTGTCAAGCTGAGACATAGCGTCTGGGAGAAGGGAACAGGGATTTCAAACATCCAGCGCTGCTGATGTAACAAATGCAAATTAGGTACAATTAAACACATAGAAAAAAAATTTTAAGCAAAGAAAGCAAAGAGGAAAAAACTAAAATTGTGAAGGATGAAATAGAAACAAAAGCCAGAAAGGATATTATAAAAAAATGGAAAAATGCCTAATGATAAAAAAATGTCTGTTACAAAAACACACTAAGGTCTTGACGGTCATTAAGACCTAAACCTTCAAGCACTCTTGTGCACATGATACATCTCTCCTCGCAACAATCGATTTTGTGACGATCAATGCCTGGTAAGTTTTCTTTAACTCTTTGTATACTAAAAAATTATAGCGTTTCTGCATTGTCCCCATGCACTGATCTGACATGTTCTATCAGACGTATAAAGCCATGGCCGATGTGAATGGACCTTAAATGTTCACGAAATCTGATTTTTAGGGGGCAGATTGTGGACCCGATATAAAATCGCTTGCACGGACAAATTACTGTGTAGATGACATACTCAGTCCTAAAGCAGATGAAGTCCTTGATCCAGATTTCAGTACCTCCAAGGGAATGGAATTTTCCTGGAACAAAAAACCTGCAATGTGAACAGTGTCCGCATTTAAAATTGCCAACTGGGATAGAAGAAGATAGCCAAACATTTTCTTTATTTTCTGTGGGGAGGGTACTTCCAACCAAAATATTGCTTAGGCTTTTACTTCTAAAAGAAATCAGTGGTTTTGCTGCAGCAGACTCTCGAAAAACAGGGTCATTCTCAAGAATGAACCAGATATTTTTAATTACTTGTTTCATAATATCAGCCATTATATTGAACTGGAATGAACATACAAAGAGCTGAGTATCTTTTTTTCTTTCTCTTTGTTTTTACTTCTAGTTTTTGGTCACCGAATACAATCTAGGAATTTTTTTGTTTTTTTCTAGAGCCTCATTCAGTTCATTTATGGGGTATCCTTGAGTGAGGATGCGTTGATCCTAGTGAGAAATATTTCTCCTTTTTATTTATTTTTTTAAACATGGAAATTGGATGTAAGGTAACGCCAGTTTGGTGTGGTGAGGGTGAAAACTGTTATGATGAAGTAAGATTACTGGATGCGGTGGGTTTTAGTTACCCTTGGGTTAAGAATTGACCATCTTCAATGACTAACAGGACATCTAAAAATTCCATCGTTGTTTTGCTGATCTTATTAGTGAATTTCATATTAATATTATCATTTCTTATGTACTTTATGAATTCATCAAACTTCTCAGATGTACTGTTCCAAATAATGAGTATGTCATCCACATAACAATAATATTTGACAATGTATGGCAGGAATGGATTATTTTTGCAGTAAATGTAAGTGGCCTCAAAGATGGCAAGAAAAATGATGGCGAAAGAACATGCCACTGGGGTCCCCATCGCCGTCCCCGTACATTGGGCAAACCAATTGTTTTGGAATGTGAAGCAATTGTTTTGCAAAATGAGTTTAAGAGCTTCACATATAAAAGTCTATATTTCATATAATATAAATAAATACAGTTTTTCATCAACATGTAGGAGTTTTGCCACACTACAGTTTCTAGGGACAGGAGGAGATCGTCAGTGTCTTTGATATATGAAGGTATCTCTACCAACACAGGATGTAATAACCATTACACCTACTGTGAGAGTGCTTCTGTAACTGCACCAATGCCGGCCATGATGGGTCTTCCGGGGGGGGGGGGGGTTATGTTCATATGCATTTTTGGTAAGAAGTACCATCGTACACTGATGGAATGCTGTGGAAGCAATTTTTCAGTATTTCTTTTTTTCTGAAATCCATTCTCAGTATATGTTCTTAAGAAGGTTTTTATTTTATTTGCAATTTTGTTGGTGGGATCAGAAGTTAATGGAATAAAACTCGGCTTATACTCGAGTATATACTGTATATATGTGAAGCACTTAAAGGGGTACTCCGCCCCTGGCATCTTATCCCCTATCCAAAGGATAGGGGGTAAGATGTTAGATCGCCGCAGTCCCGCTGCTGGGGACCCCGGGGATCGCCGCTGCGGCACCCCGCCATCATTACTGCACAGAGCGAGTTCGCTCTGTGCTTAATGACGGGCGATACAGGGGCCGGAGCAGCGTGATGTCATGGCTCCGCCCCTCATGACATCACGGCCCGTCCCCTTAATGCAAGTCTATGGCAGGGGGCGTGACGACTGCCACGCCCCTTCCCATAGACTTGTATTGACGGGGGCGGACCGTGACATCACGGAGCCGTGACGTAATGATGCTCCGCCCCTGTATTGCCCGTCATTACATGCAGAGCGATCTCGCTCTGCACAGTAATGATAGCGTGGTGCTGTAGCATCGATCCCCGGGGGGCCCCAGCAGCGGGACCGCGGCGATCTAACACCTTATCCCCTATCCTTTGGATAGGGGATAAAATGTCTAGGGGCGGAGTACCCCTTTAAATTCATTTTGCAAAACAATTGCTTCACATTCCAAAACAATTGGTTTGCCCAATGTACGGGGATCCCAGTGGCATGTTCTTTCCATAATTTTTCTTCTCATCTTTAAGGCCACTAAAATTTACTGCTAAATTATTCCACTCCTGCCATACATTGTCAAATATTATCATTATGTGGATGACATATTCATTATTTGGAACAGTACACTTGAGAAGTTTGATGAATTCATAAAGTACATAAGCAATAATAATATTAATATGAAATTCACTAATAAGATCAGCAAAACAACGATGGAATTTTTAGATGTCCTGTTAGTCATTGAAGATGGTCAATTCATAACCCAAGGGTATCGTAAACCCACCGCATCCAGTAATCTACTTCATCATAACAGTTTTCACCCTCACCACACCAAACTGGCATTACCTTACATCCAATTTCTACGTTTAAAAAAATTAAGCCCAAAAAACTCTATCAACGCTTCTTCACTCGAGGATACCCCATAAATGAACTGAACGAGGCTCTAGAAAAAAACAAAAAAAATTACTAGATTGGATTTGGTGACCAAAAACTAAAAGAAAAAAAACAAAGAGAAAGAAAAAAGATACTCGGCGCTTTGTATTTTCATTCCAGTTCAATATCATGGCCGATCCTGTGAAGCAAGTAATTAAAAATAACTGGTTCATTATTGAGAATGACCCTGTTTTTCGAGAGTCTGCTGCAGCAAAACCACTGATTTCTTTTAGAAGTAAAAGCCTAAGCAATATGTTGGTTAGAAGTACCCTCCCCACAGAAAATAAAGAAAACGTTTGGCTATTTTCTTCTATCCCAGTTGGCAATTTTCAATGCAGACACTGTTCACATTGCAGGTTTTTTGTTCCAGGAAAATTCCATTCCCTTCATCCATCACAATTTTTGTTTTTTCTTCTTTGCTTTCTTTTCTTTTTTCTATGAGTTCTTGAATGACATATGCTCATGTGTTTAATTGTACCTAATTTGCATTTGTCAAGTCAGTAACGCTGGATGTTTGAAATCCCTGTTCCCTCCTCCCAGATGCTGTGTCTTAGCTGGACAAAGCACCTAAGGGCACCAAATTGGTTGCTTCTTTTTTTTTTTTGCTCCCCCACGTCCCTCACCTGTATTGGTCATACAGATGATCCTGGAATAACGTTTACAAGTTTTTCAGCATCTACAGTGGGTGAGTGCGGTTTCTCTATCGGCTCCATTGGGGGACACAGACCGTGGGGTGTATGCTGCTGTCTCTAGGAGGTGTGTGACACTATGGCAACAAAAACAGTTGGCTCCTCCCAGCAGGATATACCCGCCTTCAGGCTCTGAGCTAATCAGTTTAAGCTTAGTGTCTGAAGGAGGTGGACATGGTCTGGACTGCTCCAGACCAGGTCTCCTGTTTTTTTGTTTTCCTGTAGGGACGTGTTAGTTTTTTATTCCCTTTCTTTTCAGTTTTCAGGGGGGGACTCAGGGACTGCGGTTCCCCGTTTCCCCATTGCGAGTGAGGGGGCACAGACATTGCGCATATGCACTGTTAACCCCCCCTCGCCAACGGTCAGCGCCTGGGTGATACCTCATGGGTCCGGGTCCCCCTATTTACCTGCTCGCCTCGCTTGCGCATAGCAGCCAGGCGTGATGCAGGTAACTAAAGCTGACTGAAGACTTCACTGAAGACTCCATTAGGTAAGTTCTTCTGACTGAGGTAAGTACTTTCCCCCCTTTTACGGACTTGCAACCTCTGGAGACCCCCTGTTTTGGCCCACATACACTTTATGGGCTAGCCTTTGCAAGGGCTGTACTTTATTCTGGGGAAGCAGTGGCACCTGAGGGGGCATTTTTTTATGGGGCACTACACTTATGTGTGTGTGTGCTTGGTGCACTTCACTTATATGTGTGTGCGTGTGTGCTTGTGTTACCATGTCAGTGCCTTATATGCGGCTGTCAGCCGCGGCGCTGTATCGGGCCGGACGCTCTCAGCGCCGGTTTACTTTAGTTTTGTAGGCAGCGCCTTATATGCGGCTAAAAGCCGTGGCGCTGCCGTGAGCCGGGCGCTTTAGCGCTGGCTTACTTTCTCTTTCACCGGCAGTCTCTGCCAACGCTTTGTCCGCCCGCTCTCTTCCCCCGGGTGCATAAACGGCCGTCAGGTGCGCTCGGGACAAGGAGCGGGCGCCATGACAGTTCTTTAAGGCCGTCTATAGCTCCGCCCACAGGGCTAGGAGCTCTCAGAGGCGCAAAGCAGCATCCAATCAGCGCCATGGGCGCGATTTTCAGTTAGAAGGGGTCAGTTAATGAGTGCCTTGCTTCAGGCACGCCCCTCTCTTCCTATTGGCTGGCCTGTTCACTCTCTTTTTAGCTGCTCAGAGCGAGTTCTCCTCACTGCAGCTGACAGGGGACACAAACTAGGGTGAGAAAGTTTCCTATCTCCTTTTTTCTTTCTACATTATGTCCGTATCCAGAGCTGTTCCTTCCTCTAAACAGAAACCTGTAACTTCCGTGACTTACTATCTCTGTAAGCTTTGTAATACCAAGATGTCTGGCTCTGCTGAACCCACTTGCCCTGCCTGCTCCACTGCTCCCCCAGACCCCCCTGATGTCCCTTCGGTCCCGGTGGGTTCAGCCGCTCCTCCAGCCTGGGTTTCTTCCCTGTCCCAGTATATGGCTGACTTGACCAAAGTCTCCAGTTCGGTGGCTGATGCCTCCCGGGAAGTGGTGTCCTCCTTGAAGGGGTCTTCCCTGCGCAGGACCTCTGGAAGGGCCCGTTCCTCGTCTACGCATACTTCACGCTCTCACAAGCATCCTAGGGGTGCCTCGTCTGACTCTTTCATTGAGTCTTCAGATAGACGTGAGTGTTCCCCTTGTGGGTCCCCCCCCCCGGTCATCTGGGCACAAATGTCGTTCCTCTAGAGGACGTTCTCGGAGTCGCCGCTCTGCCATGCCAGAGCCGCGTACTCGATCAGGGCCGCCCCCCTCCAGGACTGCCTCTACTCATTCTCATTCCCCTGGTGAACTGGTGGACGAGGCTTCCGAGCCGGCATCTGACTCAGAGGACTGCCCGGACTCAATTGCAACGGTGAACTCTTTGGTGACAGCCCTAAGAGACACCTTTCACTTAGAGGACCCAGGATCTTCGGATGTCAATCCAGGAGTATCCTTTCATCGTGCTAAGCCGGCACTTCAAAGGTTCAGCTCTCACGCCGACTTTGACGACATTCTGGAAAACGCATGGAAGCATCCAGACAAGAGGTTTCCGGGAATCAAGACAATTCAAGAACGTTATCCATTTGACAAGGACCTTGTCACTAAGGTGGTTTCCCCTCCCTCAGTGGATCCACCAATTTCCCGGATCTCTAAGGCGACTACACTGCCTCTGGCAGATGCCACTGCCTTCAAGGATCCCACAGATAATAAGGTAGAATCCTTAGCAAAGTTTGCCACTGAAGCAGCTGGCTCTTCTCTTCTTCCCATCTTCGCCTCGACATGGGTGTCCAAGGGCCTGGCGGAGTGGTGCCAAAAGCTCCATCAGGAAATCTTAACGGGATCCCCCCCGGAGGATCTATCTGCTCTTGCTCTCCAATGCTCTAAAGTTGGGGACTTCCTGTTCACAGCTTCCATGCAGGCAGCCCGTTGTTCTGCTTTTGCTGTGGGTCACCTAGTGGCTCTCCGCTGCTCTATGTGGCTTAAAGCTTGGAATGCGGATGCTGTTTCCAAAAGGTCTCTCACTGAGCTTCCCTTTGAGGGCGGCCATCTTTTTGGCAAACGCCTTGATGAAATTATCTCTGAGGCAACGGGAGGTAAGAGTTCCTTGTTACCTCAAAATAAGGCTCGCCCTACTTCCCAAAGGAAGCCCTTTTCCTTTCGGTCCTTTCAGACCTCTGGCTCCAGTAAAGGGTCCGGGCAGGTGCCCTTGTGGGACAGGAAGGCTCCCTCGTTCCGGCCACGCCCGTCTTGGAAGTCGGACTCCAACCAGTCTGGCCGCTTTGCGCCCAAATCAGGCAACCGCAAGCCCACTTCTGCATGAAGTGAGGCCCCCACCCGCGGTTTATTCTAGGGTGGGAGGTCGTCTCTTGATTTTTCGAGACATTTGGACCTCTCACATTCAGGACTTTTGGGTCAGGGATGTGGTGTCCAACGGTTACCGGATCGAATTCGCCTCCCTTCTGAGGGATCGCTTTTTTCGCTCCCGGGCCCACCGATCTCCTCCTCTGGCAAAGCAATTTCGAGCGGCTCTCCAGTCTCTGCTTCTTCAGGGGGTTATTGTTCCCGTTCCTCCAGGGGAACGGTTTCGGGGTTTCTATTCAAATTTTTTTGTGGTTCCCAAGAAGGACAATTCTGTGCGTCCAATTTTGGACCTCAAGCGTCTCAACCATCACCTTCTCATCCGCCACTTCTGAATGGAATCTCTCCGTTCGGTGGTGGCATCCCTGGAACAAGGGGAGTTCCTTTCATCAGTGGACATCAAGGATGCCTACCTCCATGTGCCAATATTCCCAGGCTATCATCGGTACCTTCGCTTTGCGGTTCCAGAGGGGCACTTTCAATTTGTAGCTCTCCCCTTCAGACTAGCCACGGCTCCTCAGGTCTTTAAAAAGATCCTTGCACCAGTGATGGGCCTGTTACGGTCGAGGGGAATCTCGGTGATACCCTATCTAGACGACCTTCTCATCAAGGCTCCAACCAGAGCCCAGACTCTGGAGAATCTGGACGTCACTCTTCACACTCTGACTCGCTTCGGGTGAATGGTCAACCGGGACAAGTCAGTCCTCCGTCCTACCCAGTCTCTAACCTTCCTGGGACTTCAATTCGACACAGCCTCTGCCCGGATTTGTCTTCTGCCAGACAAACGTCTGGCGCTCCGGTCGTGGGTCCGCTCCCTTCGGTCCCGGGTATCAGTATCCATCCGCACTTGTATGGAAGTCCTGGGTCAGATGGGGGCAACTATGGAGGCCGTACCCTTTGCCCAGTTTCATTACCGCCCCCTTCAACTGGCGATTCTTTCCCGATGGAACAAGTCTCCTCTGTCCCTCGATCGTCAGATTGTTCTCCCTCGCAGGGTCCATCAGTCTCTGCTCTGGTGGCTCCGCTCCCCCCCTTCTTCCCCAAGGGCGGTCGTTTTTTCCCCTTCACTGGCAGGTTGTTACAACGGATGCCAGCCTGTCGGGCTGGGGCAGCGTGTTCAGGGATTGGACGGTTCAGGTACTCTGGTCTCCCCAGGAGACCCTTCTTCCGATAAACATATTAGAATTATGGGCAATTCTTCTTTGTCTTCTTCATTGGGAGTCCCGTCTTCAGTCCCGTCCTGTCCGCGTTCAGTCGGACAACGCCACGGCCGTGGCGTACATAAATCGACAGGATGGCACTCGCAGCTCGGCAGCCATGGCCGAGGTGACCAAGATTCTCACCTGGGCGCAGAGCAAGGTTCCGGCCATTTCGGCGATTCACATTCCGGGGGTGCTCAACTGGGAAGCGGATTTCCTCAGTCGGTCCTCACCTGACCCCGGCGAGTGGTCTCTATATCCAGAGGTCTTCGCACAACTCTGCGACCTCTGAGGCATTCCGGACGTGGACCTCTTCGCGTCCCGGCACAATCGGAAGATCCTTCCTTTTGTGTCCAAGTCCCGGGACCCTCAGGCTCTGGCCGTGGACGCCCTAGCCCTACCCTATCTCTTCCCTCCTCTTTCGCTCCTTCCCAGGGTGCTGAGGAATCTCAAGGCAGAGGACGTCCCCACCATTCTGGTAGCATCAGATTGGCCCCGAAGGTCGTGGTACGCCGACGTAGTCAGGCTCCTGGATGACACTCCACTGCGCCTTCCGCTCCATCCGGACCTGCTCTCTCAGGGTCCTCTTTGCCACCCCAATTTACAGTCGCTGCATTTGATGGCGTGGTGGTTGAGACCGCGGATTTGAGGGCCTGTGGGTTCTCTTCCCAATTCATTCACACCATGCTCAAGGCTCGTGACCGTACTTGGCGGTCTTATTTTTGTTGGTGTGAAGCTCAAGACTTCTCCCCGGTAACCTTCTTGGTTCCCCGTCTTCTCTCCTTTTTGCAGGCGGGGTTGGAACTAGGGTTGTCTCTCAGTTCCCTTAAAGGTCAGGTTTCGGCCCTTACTGTTCTTTTCCAGCGGCCCCTGGCTTCTAATTCTCATGTGCGGACTTTCCTTCAAGGAGTGACGCATGCTGTTCCTCCTTATCGGTCACCCTCTCCCCCTTGGGACTTGAATTTGGTTCTGAGTGCCCTCCAGGGTGCACCCTTTGAGCCCCTTAGAGAGGTGTCTCTCCGCCTCCTTTCTTGGAAAGTGGTGTTTCTTGGTGCTATCACCCCCATCCGGAGGGTGTCTGAATTGGCAGCTCTCTCCTGCCGTTCTCTGTTTCTGGTGATCCACAAGGTTGTTTTCTGGCCAGATCCCTCCTTTTTGCCTAAGGTGGTTTCGGCCTTTTATCTCAATGAGGACATTGTCCTCCCGTCTTTTTGTCCTGCTCCTTCTCATCCTAAGGAGTGCTTACTACACAAGCTGGATGTAGTTCGGGCTGTTCGGTCTTATCTCTCCATCACTTCTTCGTTTCGTCAGTGTGATTCCTTTTTCGTCCTTACGGAAGGTCGTCGCAAGGGACAACCTGCTTCCAAGGCCACCATTTCTCGGTTGATTCGGTCTGTCATTTCAGAGGCCTATCGCTGTAAGGGGAAGATTCCTCCTTTCAGGGTTGTGGCTCATTTTACCCGTTCTGTTGGGGCATCCTGGGTTCTCTAGAATAGACCCTCGGCCTCGCAGATTTGCAGGGCAGCTACCTTGTCGTCTTTGCACACTTTCTCGAGGTTCTACCGAGTTCATACCTTTGCATCGGCTAATGCTAGTCTGGGCCGTAAAGTGTTTCAGGCGGCAGTGGAAAGGCCGTCTGTCTGACTGCTTATCTGCCCACCCAAGAAACGGCTTTGGTACGTCCCACGGTCTGTGTCCCCCAATGGAGCCGATAGAGAAAAGGAGATTTTTTAACACTCACCGTAAAATCTCTTTCTCGAAGGATCCATTGGGGGACACAGCTCCCACCCTTTTGGGATTTTCCTTGGTTCTCTGTCCGAGGGTGTGTTCAGTTATGTTTTTTCTTCTGGTTCTCGGACAGTTTTGGGTTTTTCTTGACCTGTTAATCTCCTCCTATTGCTCTGGAACTTAAATTGATTAGCTCAGAGCCTGAAGGCGGATATATCCTGCTGGGAGGAGCCAACTGTTTTTGTTGCTATAGTGTCACACACCTGCTAGAGACAGCAGCATACACCCCACAGTCTGTGTCCCCCAATGGATCCTTCGAGAAAGAGATTTTACGGTAAGTATTAACAAATCTCCTTTTTCTTATCTTCTATGGACATATAACTACTATATTACTGCCTCCTATGTACAAAAATATAATTACTATATTACTGCCTAATATATACAAGAATATAACTACTATAATATTGCTCCTATATGCAAGAATATAACTACTATAATAGTGTCCCCTATACACAAGAATATGATGACTATAATTCTGCCTCCTATATATAAGAATTTAACTACAATAATACTGTCCTTATGTATTTTCTGTGAAAAAAAAAAGCCACAGCTAGATGTTAGCTGCAAGTCAATAGTGAACTGCAAAATGCCAGATCCTTAAGCGTTTTTCATGTTGTCGTTTTTTTTAATCTTTGGGCATTTTTCAGCTCTTTTGGGCTCAGAGGCTGGTTTTCAAAAATGTCCTCAAGTTAGGAGTATGGCATTTTTTTCCGGAAAATCTTGCCGTTTTCCTCCCATAGGAGTCTATGGGAGTGAAACACACCAAGAAAAACATCATGTGGGTTTTAAATTTGGAGTTTTTGTAGGCGGTTTTTATTCTTTTTTTGGACTTTAGCGATCCCTAAAATGGATGGAGATACCTTTTTATAAAAATTTCGTAGGGTACCATAAAAAAAAAAAAAAAAAAAATAAAGATATAGTAGTGATGGAAAAATTTGTATTTAACAAAATGTATATTTTTTATAATGAAATTTTTATTAATTTCAATTCATGTGGGTGGGCAGGGAACTAAAAATGTAGCCGACAAAAATAAAAATGTAGAAAGGGGCCATTTAAATGTAAAAATGATATATTTTTTCAAATTTATTTTGTGAAACTTTTTATTAGTAATGTAATTTAATAATGTGTTTAATAAATTGTGTATATTTTTAACTTTTTTCTCTTTTTTTCTTTATTTTTTAAACTTTTTTTTAAGGAGAACTACTACTCCCAGCATGAAACAGACTGTTCCATGATGGGAGTAGTAGTACCTGTACTAATAGACAGATCGCCCCGGGTGTCACTTCTGACACCCATTTGCGATCCTCCTATATAATGTATAGAAGCCGCGGTACGGCCGCTCTTCTCAGCAATCCTGCACTATGTTCTGCTATGTGAAGTTATTCACATGAAAGATTCCTATTTCCCACAGAAAGCTGTGATTGGCTGGATGGTTCCAGCCAATCACAACCCTCTTCGGGAAATATGAATAGGGATATATATATATATATATATATATATATATATATATATATATATGGCAGTGCAGGGGACCAGAGAAGAGCTGCCGGCCGCATCTATTTCCATGAATAAATAATATTTGAAAAAAACGCATTATATTTTAATTCTCAGCCAGATACCAACCAAGCAGCAACAGCATGACGTTACCAGGGTGGGCAAGGACGATTGTTACTGGCCCTTCCCAGGCTAAATAACGCCAACCATTTACTGCCTGGGCCCAGGAGCGCCATTTTTGATGCTCCGGGCCTGTTGGTACCGGCTCTTCCCGGCACCTCTGTGGCGGTGGGTACCGGGGTAATAATTGGAGGTTAGCGCTAGCTGTTTTTGGGGCTAACGCTAAGCCCCGGGTTAGTAATGGATTTCGTCAATAAGACAGCTTCCACTGCTAAGCATTAAAATTCATAAAATAAATAAATCTAGTTTATCGCCGTAATCCACCAAATCTGCCACAATCCTCTGCATACACGGATCTGAAACGAGAAGAAAAAAGAAACACCGCTGGGGAGAGCACCCATTGTGTAATGTCTTCCCAAACAGAGAGCCTCCAATTGTTGCAAAACTACAACTCCCAGCATGCCCACACAGCCTTTAGCTGTCTGGACATGCTGAGAGTTGTAGTTTAGCAACAGATGGAGTCTCCCTGTCTGGGAAGACACTGGTAGAAGGGTCTGTTCACATTATACAAAACATACAATGTGAACAGAGCCTCATACTTACCACTCTGCCTCCTGTCTGTAGCTCCACCCCCTAATTATGTCATCACTTGGGGACAGAGCTATACAGACATGGCAGGGGCAGGGAGCGAGGGAGGTAAGGGGACTTTGTCTTCTGCATACACTATATACAGCTATCTATAGATAGCTGTATATCCTGTATACTGCCCAAAGGGGATAGAGGAGCAGGGAGTCCTGTCAGTCTGGTGACACAATTCCCAGCTCCTGTATAGTATACATGGGTACACTATATATATATATATACTATACGGCCAGGGGAGGTGAGAAGAGATGCTTACACTCTGTGGACTGGGCGCACACACCAGGAAAAAAACTGTGGCAGTTTTTCCTGGGTTTTTTGCTGGTGGGAAAAAACCTCAGTGGAATCCGAGCCTAATACTGCTCCTATGTAGAAGAAGACAGAATTATATCTTTTAGAATGCTCACTTATGGCAATAATTTGTTTGCACTGTTTTATCTTTCTGAATGGTTAGAATTGTTCTTTAGCATACAGTACTGTATAACAAGTTATGTGCCCCCTATAGGAGAATATGCTAGGAGATAGCTTTCTTACCACGTAATAGAATATGACGCTTGTCCAGCCTTTCATCAGGTCGCTTCTGCTTATGTTATATTCCACTCGTATGTTGATTTTTATTCCACATAAAATAGTTCCAAAGATGGGCTCCAGTCTTAGCAAGCTCATAGCTTCACTGTAATAGGGACGCACAATCTGCACCGCATTAGCAATATTTCCAGAGCTTATATATCCCTGAAAATGGGTTGTGAGAGAGAGAACATATTAGCTGAACCTATAAAGGTGACAATAGAGACAAAGCTATTATCTTAATAATAAATACATGGCGGCTAGCTTTCCCTGATCTAAATCTGTACTCATACATTTAGTCAAAATTCTTCTCACTTTTTTTTGTTTCAAAAGATGTGTGGTGCCTTGGTGGGGTGTAGGGTAGTTGGGGTGTTGCTGTTCGGGATAATAAAGGGCGCTGTTAACCCTTGTCACTCGTAACGCCAGGGTGAGGGTTAAATACTGTAATGTTGCTAGGGCCTATCGCCACTCTTCCCAAGAGCGATAGGTGAGTGCGTAATAAATGGATTGTCCACAACCACTGAAGATTTTCTGAAGCAGGCAATAGCAATAACAGTCCAGATAACAGAGTCTATTTCTAGTTGAACAGCGATTGACAGTTGGTTGGGATCAGATAAGCTCAATTTAGCTATTAGAATATTCCGTAGCATCGATCAGGTGGATTTAGGGGTGCATTTAGGTCCAGTGATCTTGCGGAGAGTGGCAGTGACTGATTGAAGTATAACTGCTTTGATATAGGCCAAGGCCGCAAGGCTTTGGCCTAGAAAACGTACTTGAAAGTTGCGGAGGTCCTACCTCCTTCAGTGACAGCAACCCAAGAGAGCAAATAATGGCCACAGCTCCCTTATGTGGGCAGGGGCTGGCTGTTTTGAATTGGTCCATAACAACTGTCACTTGCCGTTACACGGCATTGTGGGTGAACATGTGAACCACCTAAGGTCCTTCAACATACCATAGAGTTCTAAGTAATGGGTCACATGACTTAAGGTCCTGTGACGCAAAAAAAGTGAGTAATGCAATATACATATTTATAATTATAATTGTTATAAATATTAACTTACTAAGGGGTGACTAGGGGATAACTAGGGAAGCGGACCCCGACAGTCCTAGGGACTCTGACTTTGGGGACCCCCCAAACAAGGCACAGTATGAAATACGGTGCCTGGACACCACACATGCTAAATCTTAAAAAAAAGGTCCAGCTCTTTACTTGTTATCGCCTATCGAAAGGATAGCAGGTAAGTGTCTAATCACAGGGGGTCCGACCAGTAGGACTCCCCACGATCAACTGCACAGTGCTTGCTCCGGCTTTCCTTGTGCGAAGAGCTGGGTGGCCACTTCCCCTCCAGACATCGAATGAGCCAGAGATACATGAGTACAGTGCTGAAATGCATATTTTCTGCAGCTGGGTAGCAAAATCACCTGAACAAAATGTGCAGCACAAATATGCAGCAGATCCTGTGTGAAGGTACCCTTAAAAAGGTACTCCAGTGCTCTGAAGATTTTATTCAGAATGCTCTGAGTTTGAGGCCATGATCATGATGTCACAGCCACACCCCCTTATGACGCCACGCCACACACCCCTCCATTAATGTCTATGGGAGGGGGCGTGTCAGGTGACACTCCCCTTCCTATAGACATGTATGGAGGGGGTGTGATGTGACATCACAAAGGGGTGTGACTGAGAAGATCACATGACCCCAGGTTAGCCAAAAATTACTTGCATTATATGATATATAGTTCCTAGGCCAATTAAGAGAAAGCATAGAGGTGGGTTTAAGAACCTGATAAAACCTATGCGCTGCATTGCAGCTGCAATCTTGGAGAGAGAACTAAGAGAGGCAGCGGGAGATCAGGTAGGTAAACAAGTGGCTCAGAAGCTGGTGTAGGAAGGAGGGGTTTGGGTTCATGGAGAATTTGTCTGACTTCTATGTTGGATACTGTTACACAGAGCGCTCCGGGTCCCCGCTCCTCCCCGGAGCGCTCACAGCGTTCTCCTGTTCGCAGCGCCCCGGTCAGACCTGCTGACCGGGTGCGCTGCGATAATGTCCCTAGCCGGGATGCGATTCGCGATGCGGGACGCGCCCGCTCGCGGTGCACATCCCGACCCGCTTACCAGACTCGCTCCCCGTCTGTGCTGTCCCAGCGCACGCGGCCCCGCTCCCTAGGGTGCGCGCGCTGGTTCTTTGCGATTTAAAGGGCCGGTGCGCCACTGATTGGCGCATGGTTTTTAATCAGTGTGTTCACCTGTGCACTTCCCTATATTACCTCACTTCCCCTGCACTTCCTTGCCGGATCTTGTTGCCATTGTGCCACTGAAAGCGTTCCTTGTGTATCCCTAGCCAGTGTTCCAGACCTCTTGCCATTGCCCCTGACTACGATCCTTGCTGCCTGCCCTGACCTTCTGCTACGTCCGACCTTGCTCTTGACTAATCCCTTGTACCGCGCCTATCTCAGCAGTCAGAGAGGTTGAGCCGTTGCCGGTAGATACGACCTGGTTGCTACCGCCGCTGCAAGACCATCCCGCTTTGCGGCGGGCTTTGGTGAAAACCAGTAACAACTTATAACCGGTCCACCGACACGGTCCACGCCTATCCCTCTCTGACACAGAGGATCCACCTCCAGCCTGCCAAATCCTGACAGTAGATCCGGCCATGGATCCCGCTGAGGTACCGCTGCCAGTTGTCACTGATCTTACCACGGTGGTCGCCCAGCAGTCGCAACAGATAGTGCAACAAGGCCACCAGCTGTCTCAACTGACTGTGATGCTACAGCAGCTTCTACCACAGCTTCAGCAACCATCTCCTCCGCCAGCTCCTGCACCTTCTCCGCAGCAAGTGGCCGCATCCAGCCTCCGTTTATCATTGCCGGACAAGTTTGTTGGGGACTCTAAACTTTGCCGTGGTTTTCTCTCGCAATGTTCCCTGCATTTGGAGATGATGTCGTACCAATTTCCAACTGAAAGGTCAAAGGTGGCTTTCGTGGTCAGTCTTCTGTCTGGGAAAGCCCTGTCATGGGCCACACCGCTCTGGGACCGCAATGATCCTGCCACTGCCTCCGTACACTCTTTCTTCGCGGAGATTCGAAGTGTCTTCGAGGAACCAGCCCGAGCCTCTTCTGCCGAGACTGCCCTGCTGAACCTGGTCCAGGGTAATTCTTCAGTAGGCGAGTACGCCATCCAATTCCGTACTCTCGCCTCCGAATTGTCCTGGAATAACGAGGCCCTCTGCGCGACCTTCAAAAAAGGCCTATCCAGTAACATCAAAGATGTGCTGGCCGCACGAGAAATCCCTGCTAACCTGCATGAACTTATTCATCTGGCCACCCGCATTGACATGCGTTTTTCCGAAAGATGTCAGGAGCTCCGCCAGGATATGAACTTTGTTCGCACGAGGCGGTTTTCTCTCCCCGGCTCCTCTCTTCTCTGGTCCGCTGCAAACTGTTCCTGTGCCTTCCGCCGTGGAGGCTATGCAAGTAGACCGGTCTCGCCTGACACCTCAAGAGAGGACACGCCGCCGCAATGAGAACCTATGCCTGTACTGTGCCAGTACCGAACACTTCTTGAAGGATTGTCCTATCCGACCTCCACGTCAGGAAAGACGCACTCCGATTCCGCACAAAGGTGAGACAGCTCTAGCTGTGAACTCTGCTTCTCCACGTCTTACTGTGCCTGTGCGGATTTCTTCCTCTAACTTCTCCTTCTCAGCTGTGACCTTCTTGGATTCCGGATCTGCAGGTAATTTTATTTTGGCCTCTTTCGTTAATAGGTTCAACATCCCAGTGACCAGTCTCGCCAGACCCCTCTACATCGCCTCTGTTAATGGTGAAAGATTGGACTGTACTGTGCGTTACCGCACAGAACCCCTCTTAATGTGCATTGGACCCCATCACAAAAAGATTGAATTTCTGGTACTTTCTAACTGCACCTCTGAAATTCTTCTTGGACTACCTTGGCTGCAACGCCATTCCCCTACCCTTGACTGGACCACCGGGGAAATCAAGAACTGGGGTACTTCTTGCCACAAAAAATGCCTTATGTCTGCTCCCAGTCCTGCCAGTCAAAACCCTATGGCTCCTCCGATACCAGGTCTCCCCAAGGCCTATCTGGACTATGCTGATGTTTTTTGCAAAAAACAAGCAGAGACTTTGCCTCCTCACAGGCCTTATGACTGTCCTATTGACCTCCTCCCTGGTACTACTCCACCCCGGGGCAGAATCTATCCCCTGTCTGCTCCTGAAACACAAGCCATGACGGAGTACATCCAAGAAAATTTAAAAAGGGGATTTATCCGCAAGTCTTCCTCCCCTGCCGGAGCAGGGTTCTTCTTTGTCTCCAAAAAAGACGGTTCCTTACGACCATGCATTGATTACCGCGGTCTTAATAAAATCACTATAAAAAACTGCTATCCCCTGCCTCTTATCTCGGAACTCTTTGAACGCCTACGTGGCGCCAACATCTTTACCAAATTGGATTTAAGAGGTGTATATAATCTCATCCGCATCAGGGAAGGGGACGAGTGGAAGACCGCGTTTAACACCAGAGATGGACACTTTGAATATCTGGTTATGCCCTTTGGGCTTTGCAACGCCCCTACCATCATCCAGGACTTTGTAAATGAAATTTTTCGTGATTTATTATATACCTGTGTTGTGGTCTACCTGGACGATATTTTGATTTTTTCTTCTAACCTAGAAGAACACCGCCGGCATGTCCGCATGGTTCTTCAGAGACTCCGGGACGATCAGTTATATGCCAAGATGGAGTAATGTCTCTTTGAATGCCAATCTCTTCCCTTCCTAGGATATTTAGTCTCTGGCCAGGGACTCCAAATGGACCCGGACAAACTGTCAGCCGTGTTAGATTGGTCACGCCCCTCCGGACTCCGAGCTATCCAACATTTCTTGGGGTTTGCCAATTATTATAGACAATTTATTCCACATTTTTCCACCATTGTGGCCCTAATTGTGGCCCTAACCAAGAAAAACGCCAACCCTAAGTCCTGGCCTCCTCAAGCGGACGAGGCGTTCAACCGTCTCAAAACTGCCTTTTCTTCTGCTCCCGTACTCTCCAGACCTGATCCATCTAAACCCTTCTCACTGGAGGTAGACGCCTCCTCGTGGGAGCTGGAGCTGTACTCCTACAGAAAAATTCTTCCGGACATTGTGTTACTTGTGGTTTCTTTTCTAGAACCTTCTCTCCGGCGGAGAAAAACTAGTCCATTGGTGATCGAGAACTACTGGCCATAAAACTGGCCCTCGAGGAATGGAGGCACCTGCTGGAGGGGTCCAAATACCCAGTTATTATATACACTGATCACAAGAATCTCTCTTATCTTCAGTCTGCCCAACGGCTGAACCCTCACCAGGCTA